>NW_024425119.1:21463849-21634978 GCF_017311325.1 Ursus maritimus
AACACTGATGCTGGGCTTGATCTCATGACCCTGAGATCATGACCTGAGCCAAAATCAAGAGTGGGACATTCAACTAACTGAGCCATCCAGGTGCCCCTGTATTTATTTATTTATTTATTTATTTATTTATTTATTTGGGTGGGGGGGGAAGGCTCAGGCAATTAAGTTTCTTACAAATTAGCTTGATTATTTCAAGGTCTGTTTCATAAAGCTTTGTTAAGATGGGGGTAGACTATCCTTTACTTCAGGACTACTTTAGTCCTACTGATAAGACATGGCTTTTCTGTGATCTCTACTGAATATCCCAAGTGTTTAATAAAGTCTCTTTGGCTAGATAAATTTTTTTTAAAAAAAGATTTTGTTTATTTATTTGAGAGAGAGAGAGATAGTGAGAGAGAGCGCGAGCAGGGCGGAGAGGGAGGAGGGAGCCTGATGAGGGGCTTGATTCCAGGACTTTGGGATCATGACCTGAGCCATGGAGGACAGACACTTAATCTACTGAACCACCCTGGGATCCCTGGCTAGGTAAATCTTAAATACTTCCCAGTTTTGTGTGAACTCTAGGATTTTTTTTCACTTTCAAGTAGGTATAATTTATTTGATTTTGTGGACTTCATACATACACTTATGGCTTAGTATTCACCAAGGTTTCAAGGCCAATCCTATGTAGGCTTTCAATTTTGTGTTTTTTTTAATTTTTTAATTTTAATTTTATTTTTTGTTAAAAACTCCAACCAGCTCAACCTCCTTGATCTTTAGTTGCTATCTGCCCAACTCAGCATGACTGCCAGGCACTGCTCAAGTTTCTCCTCCAGGCATTATGGTCCAGATATTAACTCTAGCCAGAAAGCTGGGCTAATCTTGTTTATTTCTCTTCTCTCATGGATCATAATCCTACACTGCCCATAGTCTAAATATGCATGAAATTATTTTCTTTGCCAGGTGGACAAGTCTGATACAGGGTACTCCACTATGGCCATAAGATAAAATCTCATTTTGTCTGTTTCTGTAACTAGATTTAAAAAACAGTGATCCATATTTTTCCTAGTTATAGGATTATCCAGTTTTTTATTCATTGTTGAGTTCAATTATTATAAATCCTAATCTTCTATGAAATTATCAATTTATTTTGTTTTAATACTTATTCCACAAAGGTATTCATAGTAAATTTATAGTGTTAAAAATGTGTTAAAATTTTAGATCTTTTAAAAAATAGCCCCTTTCTTAAGGTTCATATTTGTAACTTCCTTTTTCTTCATCAGTCTTGCAAAAAGTTTTCTTTATTAAATTTTCCCCAAAAGCAGCTTTTAGATTTTATATTTTGTTGTAATTTTCTGTTATTTATTTAACTTTTTTTGGTTTTCCATTTATTTTTCACTTTCTGTTTTATCTTCATAATTTGTTTTTACTATCTTTGGGTTTGAAATATTATTGATTTATTAATTTCTTTATTTAAATATTTAACTCACTAATCTTTACCTTTCAGAATATTTGCATTGAAAGCTATACGTTTTTTTATAATGCAGTTAAGCCGTATTCCTCAAAAACATGGTCTCTTAGTTGTAAGTATATTAGAATTTCCATGATTATCTTACTATCATCCATAAATTATTTAAAAATGTATCTTAAATTTCTAATTTATATAGTTTCTTCATTTATTTTTCTGATTTTTTTTTTTTTTTTGACAAAGAGCACATGGGAGCATTGGGAGTGGGAGGAGAGCAGAGAGGGAATCTTAAGCAGGCTCCATGCCCAGTGTGGAGCATGAGGTGGGGCTCAATCCCATGACCCTGAAATTAAGATCTCAGTGGAAATCAAGAGTCAGATGCTTACCTGACTGAGCCACCCAGTTGCCCCTAACTTTTCTGATTTTTAAATTAAGATGTGATGTATATACCATATAATTCACTCTTGTAAAATATTCAATTTAGTGATTTTTAGCAAATTCACAAGGCTATGCAACTAACCAATATCTAATTTCAGAACATTTTCATCACCCCAAAAATAAGTCCTGTACCCATTTAGTATTTAGTTCCCATTTTCCCCTCCTCCCAGTCTCAGGCTACCACTAATCTACTTTGTCTCCATGAATTTGCCTGTTCTGGATATATCATATAAATGGGATCATATACTATCTGACCCTTTGATACCTAGCTTCTTTCAGTTTGCATAATGTTTTCAAGATTTATCCATATTGTACCACATATATCAGTAGTTCATTCCTTTTATGGCTGAATAATATTACATTGTATGGAAATACAGCATTTATTTATTCATCAATTGATGGACATTATGTTGTTTTCACTTTCTGGCTATTATATATAATGCTACTATAAATATTTATGCACATATTTTTGTGTGAATATATGTTTTCAATCTCTTGTATATATAAGAGTGGCAGTGTTGTCATATGGTAATTCTGTGTTTGCTTTTTCGAGGAACTACCAAACTGTTGTCCAAAATGGCTTTACCATTTTACATTCCACCAGCAATATATGAGGTTTTTGATTTTTCCACATGGTTTTCAACACTTTCAAAATTTATTATAGCCATCCTAGTGGGTGTGAAGTGTTATCTAATTATGGTTTTAATTTGCACTTCCCTAATGACTAGTGATGTTGACTACCTTTTCATGTAGTTACTGGCCATTTGTATATCTTTTTTGAAGAAATATTTATTCATATCTTTTGCCTAGTTTTTAATTCAACTTTTGTTGTTTTCGTTGTTGAGTTGTAAGAATGCTTTATATAATCTAGACGTAAATCTCTTATGACATTATGGTTTGTACATATTTTTTCCATTCCATGGTTGTCTTTTATTTTCTTGATAGTATTCTTTGAAACACAAAGTTTACTTTTGATGAGACCCAATTCATTTCTGTGTGTTTGTTTTTTCCTTGTGGAGCTTGTGCTTCAGGTATCATATCTAAGAAACTGTTGCCTAACCCAAGGTCAAGAAAATTTACAACTGTGTTTTCTTCTAAGAGTTTTTATAGTTTTAGCTCTTACACTGAAGCATTTGATTCATTTTGAATTAATTTTTGTATGAGGTAAGCCAGGAGTCCACTTTCATTCTTTTGCATGTAGATATTCATTTGTCCTACCACCATTTATTTGAAGACTACCCTCTCCCCATTGAATAGTCTAAGCACCTTTGTCAAAATTAGTTGATCTTAAGTTTAAGGGTTTATTTCTGAAATCATAATTCTTTTCCATTGGTTTCTATTTTTGTCTTAATACTAGGATCATACTGTCTTGATTTTTGTAACTGTTTAGTAAGTTTTGAAATTGGAATTTATGAGATCTCTAACTTTGTTCTTCTTTATGATTATTTTGGTTTCCTTTTATGTTCATATGAATTTTAGGAACACCTTGTCAAATTCCACAAAAAAAAAAAAAAAGGTGTCTGATATTCTAGTAGGGAAACTTGAACCAGAGTATTGCCATTTAACAATATTGAGTCTTTAAGTCATTAAAATGAAATGTTTCTCCGTTTACTTATGTCTTCTTTCATGTCTTTCAATGTTTTCAAAGTTTTCATTGTACAAGATTCGTACTTCTTTTGCTAAATTTATTCCTCAGTATTTTATTCTTTTTAATATTAATGTAATAACAATTTTTTAAGTTTTATTTTTGGTTTTCTCATTGCCAATATATAGAAATAAAATCAATTGTGTGTATTGCTCTTCTATCTTGCAACCTTGCTAGACTTGCTTATTATTTTTAATATTTTTTATTGGATTCCTCATATTCCTTAATATTGTATATTTTCTATATACAAGATCATGTTATCTGCAAATAGAGGGAGTTTTATTTCTTCCTTTCCAATCAAGACACCTTATATTTTTTTATTTTATTGTCCAATTGCACTGGCTTGATTCTTCAGTATAATATTAAATACAAATGGCTAGTATGGATATCTTTCTCTTGTTCCTGATTTTAGAGGTAAAGTTATAATTCTTTCACCATTAATTATGGTAAGTTTTAGATTTTCATAGATTCTCTTTATCATATTTTAAAGTTCTCATCCTGCTCCTAGTTTTTTAGTGTTGTTTTTTTTTTTTTTCATGACAGGGTGTTGGATTTTGTCAAATGCTTTTTTCGAATCTATTGAGATAAGTGGGATTTTTTGGACCCTGGGATCCTGGGATCATGACCTGAGCCAGAGACAGCACTTAACAGACTGACTCACCCAGGTGTCCCTACATAGATTGATTTTTGCATGTTGAACCAACCTTACACTCCTGGCATAAATCCCACTTGGTCATGGTATAATTCTTTTTATATGTTGCTGGGTTCAATTTGCTAGTGTTTTGTTTAGGATTTTTTCCTCTATATTCATAAGGGATATCTATTTATAGCTTTCTTTTCTTGCATTGTTTTTATCTAGTTTTGGTATCAGGTTAATTCTTGCCTCATAGAATGCATTGTAAAGTGGTCCCTCTTCTTTCATTATTTGGAAGAGTTTGTGAGGTTTCAGTGTTAATTCTTTAAAATATAGATAGAATTCACCAGTGAAATCAGCTGGTCTTGGGTTAATTTTTGTTGTTGTTCTTGTTGTTGTTGAAAGGTTAGTAGTAATGCACCCTCAAATTTATTATTTATAATACATGCTCACTTATTTTTATTTTGCTAAAAGAATAAGATCTATATTATACTGATTTTTTACTTCATGAAATATTTATTTTTTGTGCCTTTGTGTTCAATTTTCATAGAGCTCCATGTATATTTGAAAAGAAAAGAATATTCTCTAATATTATAATATTTTAAGTTATATTCTCTAACTTTGTGGATGGGATTCTCTATATATCTTTTAGACCAAAATTGTTAATTCAGTTGTCTGTATATTTGGTATTCTTACTAACTTTTTTGTTTTCTTGGTTTATTAAGGAAAAAAATATGTTAAAATAAGCACAATATAAGCATATGACTTGTTAATTTTCCTTGTGATTTTTGAAATTATTTATTTTGAAGTTCCTTTAAGGAATATATAAGTTCAGGATTATATAGTCCTAGATAATTTCCCTGTGATAATTACAAAAGTTTCCTTTTTGCCACTAATATTTTTTTCTCAAAATATGTGTTGTTTTTATTGATGTGACTATCCTAAGCTTTTTGGATATCATTTGTCTGGGAGTATTCATACTTCTTTTCTTTCAACTTAGCTGTATTATTATTATTATTTACATGTGACTCTCAGTAAGAATACAGTTAGACTTTTAAAACACCACTTTACTGGGAAACACCTTTTTTTAACTTGACAAAATTAATGTATTAATCATGCATTTATGATTTCTGATCAACTAAATACATTTTTACAATCTTATTCAGTTTTCCTATTTTCCATTCTTTGCTTCATTAAACTCTCTTCTTGCTTTTCATTGATTGATCAAATTTTATTTTATTCCCTTTTCTTCTCTGTTGATGTATATGTTAAATATCTATTCCTTTTCTATTCTCATAGCAGTTTCTGAATTTTAATTTCTGTACTTGACCCAGAAAGTCTATGGTTAATCAATAGCTTTATCCTCTTCCTAATCAATACAAAAATCTTAGAATGCTTTAACTCCATCACAACCATTACAAATAACACCCACCCTAACCCCATTTTTGGCATCTTAAACTATATTCTTCACCAGAAATTTAGCTTGAGTGACATCAGCAAGATAGCCAAATAAGATGTCCTTCACTCATATCTCCCCCTCAACAAAAACAATTTGATGTCCACCACAAACAACAGTGTCTTTGTGTAGGGTATGGGATCCAGCACCATATGCCAAGGGATCTGGGAGAAGACTTGTCCACCCATTCATCAGGTAATAGGCATACAGATTTCAGTCCCAGCTGTGGACCCCACAGTGCCCATGGACTGGCTTCAACCCCTCTTGGTTGTTGTCTGGGAGTCTCTGGAGAACACTGTTTTAAACAATCACCCATGGATGAGAGAGTGTTTGTGGAGGTCCAGTAGTACAGCAGAGAAGTTCTAGCACACCACTGGAACAACAACAACAAAATATGTGAGTTTGTATGCATCAGAGAGGGTAAGAGGAAAGCATCATTCCTTTCAGTTCATTGCATTCATAAGGGAGATTTAAAAGAGAAAAAAAAAAGAAGGAAAAGTAAAGACTGCTTTTATTGGTGCACAAATAGACTGACCTGTCATTTGGAAGGGATGGTAACATTAATACAGTAATCACCATCAAAGCAAATTAAAATACAAAGGTATGTGAAATAGCTTTTTTAAATAGCTTAAGGAAATTAGCTTTAAGGAAATGGATTGCTCATTAACTACTTTCTCATTTTATGTTCTTTACAATATCTTCTCCTTTCTTGATTGACACTTTTATTTTTTTAAAAGATTTTATTTATCTGTTTGAGAGAGAGAGAGAGTGAGTGAGCGCAATTGGGGAGGTGAAGGGGCAGAAAGAGAGAGAGAAGGAGAAGCAGACACCTCACTGAGCAGGGAACCTGACATAGGTCCAATCCCAGGACCCAAAGATCATGACCTAAGCCAAAGGCAGACACTTAACCAACTGAGCCACCCCTTGATTGAGGCTATTAGATCAGAAATGGCCTTAGCTATCATCTTCTCTTTGAGAGGGAAAATTTTGCCTATGCCTAGATTCCTCATGATGCTCCTTTTCCCCAGCAGTCAATGGTGTAGAGAAATAGGGACAGTCCATTTCTTGAGACTTTAGAAAGGAACATTTGACAACTCCTCCTTTCCATTCATAGCATCTACAAGGGGGATTTTACTATTATTATTATCCAAATTGGAAAGGAAGAAGTAAAATTGTCTCTGTTTACAGATTATTTGATCTTATATATGGAAAGTCCTAAAGACTCCATCAAAGAACTAATCATCAAATTTGTAAAATTGCAAGGTACAAAACCAAAATGTAGTAATCAGTTGTGTTTCTATACATTAACAACAAAATATCTGGAAAAGAAAACATTTCCATTCAAAATGGCATCAAAAAAGTAACTTGGAATCAATTTAACCAAACTGTGAGAGATCTGAACACTGAGAACTATGACTTTGATTAATGCAATTGAAGATGACACAACTAAATGGAAAGATTTCCCATGTTTCTGGATCAGAAATATTACTATTATTAAGTTATCCATACTACCCCAAGCCATCTATAGATTCAATGCAATTCTTGTAAAAATTCCAATGGTATTTTTCACAGAAATAGATAAAATATATAAAAATTTATTTAAAACCACAGACCCCAAAGAGCTAAACTAGTCCTGAGAAAGCTAGAGGCAATATACTTCCTGATTTTAAACTACATTATAAAGCTGTAATAATCCAAACAGATGCACTTGCATAAAAATAGACACATAGACCAATGGAACAGAATACAGAGCCCAGAAATGAACCCTTGCATATATAGTCAACTAATATTTGTAAAGGGAGGCAAAAATACTCAATGTGGAAAGAACAGTCTCTTTAATAAATGGTGCTGGGTAAACTGAATAATACCATGCAGAAGAATGAAATTGGACGCCTCTCTTACATCACTTATAAAAATTAACTTGAAGTAGATTAATAACTTACACATAAGGCCTGAAATAATAAAAGTCCTAAAAGAAAACATAGGGAAAAAGCTCCTTGCATTGGTCTTGGCAATGATTGTTTGATATGACACTAAAAGCAAAAGCAACAAAGTAAAAGTAAATAAATAGGACTACATCAAACTGAAGAGCTTCTGAACAGCAAGAGAAACAATCAATGAAAGAAAGGCAATCTATGGAATGGAAGAAAATATTTGCAAACCCTCTGTATGATAAGGATTAATATCCAAAATATATAAGGAACTTATATAACTCAATAGCAAAAAAAAAAAAAATCAATTAAAAATGGGCAAAGAATCTGAATAGACATTTTTCTCAAAAAGACATACATGTGACCAATAGGTACATGAAAAGATGCTCAACATCACCAATCATCAGAGAAATGCAAATCAACACTGTAATGAGGTATCACCTCACATCTATTAGAATGGTTACTATGAAAAAGACAAGAGATAAAAAATATTTTAGGATGTGTAGTAAAGGGAACTCTTGCCAAAAGATGCAGATGTTAGAGTTGGAAGTGAAGACACACCTGGAGCCAATATTGGAAAAAAGAGAAAAGGAAGGGATCCAGGGACTATGGACAGAGTATTGATGGGGTGTTGTCCAGAAAGGAATGGTTGTTATATTTCTTCTCTTAGTCATCATGATTGTTGAATCAGAAGATATATGCCATTTGAGAAAGATCTCAATTATTATTATTTTTTTTGTGTGAAAAGTGTCTTGTTACCATTTTCTCTAAACTGTCCCAGTATTTCTGTTAGGTACCTTTTATTTTACCTTAACTTATTCTCCATACCTCTTAACATTTTGCAGTTTCTACCTCTTTGTATATCTCTGCATATTTTGCATAAGATTGTCAGATCTACTTTTTATTTTTCTAATTTTTTGATGTATCTAATCTGCTTTCTAATGTGTCTGTTGAGTTTTTAATTTAAATAACTATACATATTATTTCTTGACGTTAGTGGTTCTTTTTCAATTTTTGATAGTGTCATTCTTATGTTATGGTTTCTATTCCTTTTGTTATCATTTTAAGCATATTTATCTTTAAACTCTTTTTCAGATTTTCAAAATAATCTCAAACTTGGAGATCATGTGTATTTAATCTTGCTAATGAGGGATTGTTTCCTTGTGTTTAAAAAAAAAGAAAATTATTGGGGCGCCTGGGTGGCGCAGTCGTTAAGCATCTGCCTTAGGCTCAGGGTGTGATCCTGGCATTATGGGATCAAGCCCCACATCAGGCTTCTCTGCTATGAGCCTGCTTCTTCCTCTCCCACTCCCCCTGCTTGTGTTCCCTCTCTTGCTGGCTGTCTCTATCTCTTCAAATAAATAAAAATAAAATCTTTAAAAAAGAAAAAAAAAAAAGAAAATTATTGTAAAATGTTCAGCACCGGGCATTGTGTGTGTGTGTGTGTGTGTGTGCGCATAAGAGAGAGAGAGAGAGCGCGCGAGCGCTAAATGAGATTAAGTTGTGGAAGTAGTTCTCCAAAAGAGTTCTGAATTTGCATTTGCTTATACAAGGTGCCTGGCATCAGTTGTTTTTTTTCTTCTACATATTTCTTGGTTTGATAATTCTTGCATCCCTTGCCAAAATGTACAAATCAAGCCCCATTTGCTCATGGCTCATGGTATCAATTTTCCATGGTGATTTTTTTTTAGATTTTATTTATAGAGAGAAAGAGAGAGAGAGAGAGAGCAAGAGAGAATGAGCACAAAGAGGGAGGGTAGAGGGAGAGGGAGAGAGAAACTTAAGCAGCTTCCATGTTCAGCGTGGAGCATGCACAGGACTCAGTCACATGACCCTGAGATCATGACCCTGAGATCGTGACCTGAGCCAAAAGCAAGAGTCTGATGCTTAACCTGCTGAGCCACCCAGGCACCATAATGTGATTTTTTTTTTTTAATTCTTGACCCAGATTTTCAGGCAGAGGCAAGGTTTCCTGTCCTTTTCCTGGCCCAATGTGTATGTGTGTGTGTTTCTAGTATCTCTTTTCACTGAGGAAGAAGCCATTGATAGCTCTAGTTTATTGGGGTCTCATTTCTACCTTTGTACTCAAATAGGCTCAAAGCTTCATTTCTTTTTGTGTCATTTATCATATTTTAAATGCAAGCTTCTAGCTCTTACAGCCTATTTCCAGATCACTACAGCATCTTCTAACACATGAGGCTGCTGGATTCCAGGCTCATTTTTACTTCAGCATCTGGGTATTTCTCCTTCTTTATTGTGAATACATCCCTCTATTTTCTTCCATTATTCCTATAAGAATATTCATTAATTTTCTTAGATTCATTATATGGGACTTAGTGAAATTCCCAAATATTGTGGGAAGATTAAGAAATACTCTGGGGGCACCTGGGTGTCTCAGTCAGTTAAGCATTTGATTCTTGATTTCAGCTCAGGTTATGATCTCAGGGTCGTGAGATCGAGCCCTGCATCAGGCTCCACACTGAGCATGGATCCTACTTAAGATTTTCTCTCCCTCTCCCTCTGCCTCTTTCCCCCCTTCTCTAAAAGAAAAAAGAAAAATAAATACTCTGGAATAACTTAGTGCATCATGCAGCTAGGATGGGGTTCTTTTAAAAGGAAATGGCAGCTGACAACCCTAAGTATTTTGTTTGAAAGAATGGGAGTGCTGTTTTATTGTGTTACTAATTGAAATATGTCCCTAGGCTTAAGTAAGGAGGTAGGGTAAAAATCTTACTATTATCTTTAACCTAATCTTCTTGGATTGAGTCTCAGTGTCTTTTTTTTTTTTCATGATGTTAAGCAAATATGCACATATGTAGCACATGGTACTCTTTACTCCCAAGAAATACATATATATAAGCATTTATTTGATTTGGTTTTCCAAAAAGTTGAGTGTAGCCACTTAGAAATCTCAGAGGGTCTGGTTCCCTGTACGAAACTTGGTAGTGGTATCTACAAGTAGTTGGTTTATTGGATCCGGATTGACGGAGGTATGTGCTTTTAAAGAAATATACAATATTGTCCCAGAGTAATTGGTTTTCCTCATGAAACGTGATGTCGATTAGGTTATTAGGAAATTCTATGTCAGAAACGGAGTGTTCAAATTTAAACACTAAAGAGAAATACCGACTTTTGTTGAGTGCTTACATCAGTGTTCCAGGCTAACTCATTATCTCATTTTATCCTTATCTCAATTATGCACTTAGGCATTATTGCTTGTTTTGTAAGATGAGGAAACTGAGGCTTAGGCAAGTTCATACGTTTATCCAAAGTGACATAACCAATGATGATGTGTATGACTCTAAACTCACAGTTCTTTGCACTAGGATGCTGACTGTAAAGCCAAAAATTTTTGAAGTAGTTGTAAAAGACAAACTATCAACCAGGTTGAGTTTACAGTTAAAAAATTACTCTTTTTATATCAGAAAGGGTTTTGATGTAGGAAATAAGGAAATACTAGAAGAGTAGGTTCTGGCTCGGAACTCCAAGAGCAACTCCCAGAGGAATAACATAGAATTGGCCCAGCAGGAGAAGCACAATTAGAAAGATAGAAAAAACCAGGAAGCTACCACTTATACTGAAAGCTCCTGGGGCACACTTTTTAGGTGTGATTCAGGTTAGAGCCCTGCACCCAAAATTGTTGGTTTCATAGTGACGCTATGCCTATTAGATCTCTCCACAGCAAGCAATTGGTGTCCTTCACCTTACCACTTCACACATGGACATCTGCTAACACTTCTACAGCAAATCTCAGTACTTTCAGGGCTGTGCTTGCCAACAGTCAATAGAAATGGTAAAATAGTGGCCTTTGCCTCACTTAACACTTTCCAAATTTTTCACAGGTGTATCTGACAGGACAGAACTAAACCCTATCTGGAACCCTAGCTGCAAGGGAGTCTAGGAAGTATGCTTTTTAACTCTGTGGCCTCTTCAGCAGAGAAAGATACACTATAAGAAGGATGGAATAAATATTGAGTACCAATTCACTGTATTCACTTTTCTAGGAATAATAATGAAAGATTCATGAGAATATTCCTTCAGAGATCTGGATTTGGAAAAATTGGAATCCACTTAAGGCATCAAGGAAAACCTCCCAGGGAAAGAGATTGAAAAATTATTTTCCTAAGAAATATATCATAGAGAATTTCCATGGGGGTGCCTGTGTGCTTTATCTTCCCAGAACAAAAACAGAAATACACATTTCAAACTAAATTTTTCTTCATGATTTATGACCCCTAAAATTTTTATTATTTTTATCAGTTGAAGTCAAATTTACTTAATAATAGTTTTTCTAATTAAAAATGAAATATACTACGCCTTTGCATTTCTTTATATCCCATATTATTAATCTAAGGAAATAAATGCATATTCCTATAGGAGCAACTGAATTCCTTGCAAATATTTTCGTGAAATCAAACCAAAATGGGAGGTAGGTTGTGAAGTTGTGTTAAGCCTGCTGCCTGATTCTCATTAGACTCATTCTATATTCTTTCAAGTGCTAGGCACATGGTCTTTAGTTATTTTCATGACTGCTGTAATGGAATTACCATTTCAAGTTTGTAGGATTTGCAGGAGAAACATGATAGGAATAGCAGGAAGGAATGGCTCACTCTTAAACAATCTACCGAAATTTTGAATTGATTAGGTTTGAATGGCTAAAAGAGAGAGTGGGGAAATGTACCCTAGTTTTCTTTTCCTTCAGTTTCCTGTTGCATTATGTGGCTTCTTGAATGTTGCATAATATAAATCATCTTACAACTAGAAGACGAGTTTGAGCTCGCAAACTCAGCAGATTTACTTAATTTTATTTTTCCAGTTGAATATCTGCACCAATTCAGGCCAAGAGAGTATCTCATGTCATCTAATGCAACAAATAGGTCCTGGAGCTTTTGCGGCAATATCCACAATGTTGGCAGACACATGTTTCCTTTCCTCTGCCAAGCACCATCAACATTATTTTTGGGTGGATCTGAATCTGAACAGTCCAGAGTTTCCATTACATCGTTCTAATTGTTAAAAAGGGGACCTGCTATAATTCTTGAAAACTAGTCTGTTTAGTCATAGTCGTTACCATAACATCAGATTGAAATATTGCTTCTCTCCTTTGGTTTGGCCACAGCATAGCAGCCAGCCTAGTAGCGTCAAGGCATTAGGAAGGCAAAGCAACCCACAGTCAACAGTATGAATGGAACAATTCACACTGTTGTACATAGATATAGAGGTTAAACCCAAACACATGAAAAAGTGATGCTGGAAGCACTTGGGAACAGCTGGGCCAGATGAATAACTCAATTGGATGCCATGAGGAACAAATTAAACAACTGACTGGAGACCAGGCTGCTCCTGTGACAGACACTTTAATCAGGAAGTCAAAAGCTGATTGACAAGATGAAAAGCTGGGTGACATGAAAAATGGAAACAGAAGGAACAACACAAGAAAAGGGCACCCCGGGTCAGCATGCTGACAAAAATAATCAAGTACGACAGGCCATAATCCAATCTTCGAATGTTTGGCATGGTGCTAGTTATGAGAATCTGCAGCCAAGAGGAAAGAAAACTATTATTAAGCAAAGAAATTATCTGGCTTTCTAGAACTCACTATTACATGTTCACTAGAGGATTTTCTTCGCCCCCCCTTTTTTAAACAAATGTAATAGCTTTTGTTGAGTGTCAAAAGATCAATTAAAAAGTGCTAATATATCTGAATATAAAGCCTTAAAAAGACAATGTATAATAGTGCTTTAAGTTCATAGTTAAATAAGTAATATGCACATCAATTGCCTCAAATCACAAAGTATCGGACTTTCTCATGTTCTTTTATTCAAGGCATGGAGGAAGAAGAGGTAGCAATTATTGAGAGGAGGTTTTTGTGGCCCACTTAATAACTCTTATACTGGATTCTTACTACCGAATTACTGTTGGAATCCAAGACCCAGCTTCATGCCAGATAAGACATTTATCTGTGGTACTTGAATTATTTCTGATCTGTCTCAGAATACCACCTGCATCCCTAAAGATACATTGGGAGATATACTATCTAAAGAATGGAGTAAGGATCAGGTTTTTAAATAGACAGATAACGTAAGAGTTTGTCATTCCTGGGATAAATATGTACATGCACGTTATGTGGCTTCAGCTCTTGTAGTACTTTTATTTCAATAGCATGTAGTTTACCAGAAGGTCCAGAAGTGTAAGCACTTTGCAGAGTGTAGACAGTATAACTTCATACCTTTTCAATAAACTCATCTGCCCTTTGAAAAAATGGAAAACTTGCAGTAAGCAGTTAAAGACCAGTTGACACTGTCTCCTTTGTGTTCCTAGGTTGGAGTTAAACCTATGCCTCAAGAGAAAAGAAGAGATATTTTAATTCATTGTCTTAGTCCACTGGTTTTCAAACTGTGTTTCAAATCTCTAAGGATTTTTGAAAGAAAAGTACGGTCATGAAGGACATGTTTCATTTGTATCTACTCCATTACCTTCAGGTCCCATAGGTTTAGGAGTTCTGGGGCATAAAAACACAGTGGAAAGGTTTTCTGGACTCAAAACTGTGTAAAGGAAGAAAAACATCACTTTGATGATACTACTCTTAGGTGAAGTCACTGTTACTTGACTATATTCAGCTCAAACCAGAGGACCAAACTGGCATACTTCACGTGGCTAACGTACCTCATAGAAAGTCAAACTGAATATCTTATCTATAGAACTCTCTAGATGTGCTAGGGTCGTAATTAATGACTTTTCATTTTATAGAATTTTCTTGAGTGTGTCATTGCAAATCTTAAAACTTGAATCTTACTTCTGCCATGTAGGTAAATTCACCTGGGTCACAGATCTCCAAGAGACTAAGTGGCTTCTTCTCACTGCCTTTATGGGCATGTATCTAAGCTGTCAAATAAATACCTGAAAAGGACTTTAATTTTGCTAGGAGCTCAGGGCCAACCTTTGAGTGTTACTAATGTAAAGGCATCTTAAAGGATGACACAGAAATTTTAGTAAGTCCTCAAATCTTAAAGTCAGACAACATCAAGCATTGTAAGAGATAAGTGTATCCAGGGAATTTCTATTCTGGTTCACTTTGATCTTTTTGAAGGTCTGCCTTATGCTCCGCCTACCTGCTATAAAAGGGAGCTGCGTATTTTAATCTAAAATAACCCCGGACTGACTTTGCTTCTTACACCTGCTTTTGCTTCCATCATGCTCCCAGCTGCCTCTAAACTTCTAACTCTGTGATCCCAGTGTTGCCCTATGGCAGACCTTGGGAACCAGGTATTATATGTGCTCTCCCCAGACTTTGTATTTTCCCTGGATCTTTGGCTTCATTGTTCCCGGACTCTACTACTGCCATCTCCACCCTCCAACTCCTTTCTAATCCTGATCTTGTGGTACTAAATCCCTTCCCCCAGCTACTCAGTCTTTCCTGGCCTCAGGAAGGGTTAGGGACAGAATGTGACAGAGGTTAGTAATGAGGTGGAGAAATTTGGAAGATTGAGATAATTGCATCACTTGTGGCAATATTTATTATTATTATTATTTATTAGGCATTTTCTTCAGAAATCCCATGATAAAATAGGATATAATGTTTAAAATAGACCTAGTACTAAAAATATGAAGCATTCAAAGAAGAGAAAATTGATATGTAATATCTTTTAAGATAGAGTATATAAAAATAAGCTAAAGCATTTAATTTCTTTGACCTACCATAGATGATTTGGGTGATGTAAATATTTGTTGAATGGTGATTGGAGTGAGGTCTTTGGCTTTTCCCTTGCCACCGATCTTTGCAATTTACCAGCAACTAAGATTTATCAGTTATTCTTTTTAGGAAATGTGTTTCATATTTAGTCTCCATTTTATTTCTAGTAACGCTATTCTAAGCCTCAGATTTTATATGGTATGTGAAGGAAAGCCTGGATCAAAAACATAAAATACTTGAAAAGACTATGGTACCTTCTACATTATGAATTTAAAAATAAAAACAACACAAAAAATTTAAAAATATGTGTGTAAGAAAGTCTGAAAAAGTTTTGGGTTTTTACTTGGGAACATTTCATAGCACTTTTTAAAATCATCAAATATTGAATATCACAATTTTCTAATTTTTGTTCAATGCCTTAATTTTTGTGTCTTAAATGTATCTTTTAGGATTAATTGGATAATCCATTGCTGGATGGGGATTATAGTAATATACTTCACAAACTCTGAAGTTATATACATATATACATATATATAATTCAAAATATTGTACAATACAGTGTAATACAGAAGTCATACATAGCTGAGATTTTAATTCTCTAACCCCTTATATTTTTGTAACTTCCTAGTTTACCAAATATCAACATCTGACTGTTGCCTATAAATCCCTAGTTCCAATCTTGTATAATATGTTCTTTACTATCTAGTGATACAAAGGAAGAAAACTGGCATTCAGTAACTCACCACTATGTGATAGGAACTTTAATTCATTGTGCCATCTACTCCTACAAGTCTGATGAGCAGATATTTTAAATAGTTTAAATAACCTGCTCACGGTCACATAATGAGTAAATGGTAAAGCCAAAATTCAAAACCAGATCTTTCCGTGTCTCCAGATCGGTCTAGAATATGACATAGAGAATAGCAGAGATAGGATATTTAAGGCCCTGCTGTCAACAAGGATTAAGGAAGTGGGGAAAAGAATAAACATTAATTTGGGAAATCTCATATCAAGTCTGATATCAGAGCCCAGCAGTAACACTGCCATGGGGTTGGTGCCAGAGTCAAAAAGTAGAGATCAGGGATGAAGGTCATATTCATACTCTAAATGAAAATTAAGCATTCACTCATTCAGTAGATTGTAGTCTGGTGAACTGCTTAATGGCCACATATTCCTCCCATTCCAGTGTTCATATCCCTTTGCATTGTGACTGCCATTCTTCTGATTGAGAGATAGATCTGTTTCTTTACCTCCTTAAATCTGGACCAATTCTATGAGTCTCTAATCACAGAATATGACAGAAGTGACCTTGTACAAGTACCAGATCCTGGCCCTCAGGACATCTTGAAGTTTCTGCCCTTGTCCTCCTGGGATGAAGCCCTGAGATTTCATTTAAGAGAACCAGTCTGGCCTATTTGCAGATTAGAGACCACACAAAAGAGAACGAAAACTCCCACCCACAGTCGATACCAATCATCAGATATATGAGTGAGGCCATTTTGAACCTCCCAGCTCAGATAAACCTCCAGCATGAGCAAACACACGAAACCAGCAGAGGAACACCCTACCAACCTGCAGAACTATATGTAATAAACCATTGTTGTTTAAACCACTAGGTTTTAGGTTGGTTACACAGGTTTAATTAACTAAAACAGAAATTGGTATGTAGAGGTGAGGTGCTATCAAATGAAAATCTAAAACATGTGGCATTGGCTCTAGTAATGGGGAAGATGGGTGTCTAGGAATGCAGTGAGGTGATAATTAGTAGATGGTAGATTAATAAGGAAATTGCTATTGGAGGGTGGAGAAAGGACCACCCTTGTTACGTATGTGGTGACCGAATTATTGGCAAAATGTTGCCTGTTACACTTGGAAGATAGGAATTTTTTCTAATGAACTTATGGATCTGGCTAGGGAATTTCCAGGCAGAATGTTACAAGTTTGAGCTGTTTTTTTTTAATAGCTATGTATAATAAAATGCAATAAGAGAGAGATTAACTAAAGAAAGTACTGTTCAGTTTGCAAGTAGAAGTTAGAGAAAATGAAGACTCAGGATGTCCTGGATTGGAAACAATTATCAAAGAGTTAAAATGCGAGTGAAAATTAATTTCAGGCTACATTAATAAAATGAGGATTCAAGGGCAAGGTCAAATGAAGGATGTGGCTGTAAGACCCTTTTATAAAACCTCAGAGTAATTTAAGGTGGTGCCTGGTAAACCTCTCACCTAAACAAAAGCTCTTCTATGAATCTAAGTACATGCCCCAAATTTGACACATTTCTAAAATTAGAAGTCTGTCTTGACAAGAATAGTGAGCCTGGCTGTTGTCCAATGCAGTACACTTCAAGCTGATCCATAGAAATCCTACGAAGAATTTTAAAGGAGCTGTATCAAGTTGGAATAAAAGAGGAGACAGTTTAACGAAGCCTCCGAGTCATCAGTTTCCTACAGGCACAGAGTGGACTGAAAGAGCTACTTAGATCCAAACATGGCTATTTTTTATAGAAAGAGAAGGACCTCTCAGAGGGCTAAGCAAACAGTCCAGAGTGTAGAAATAAAATTGATTAGGGAACCACTCCAAAGGAGAAGAAATAAGCTCTAATCGAGGAATATTTCCTGTCCCTGGACATTTGTCTGGATATCACCATTGCTCCAGACCAGTGACTACTGTGTGCTTCCAGTTCTTTCTCTTTTTAAAAAGGAGCATTCAGTGTGGTTATCTCTTCATTGTTTCACCTTTGTATTATAGATATTTGGGTGGGAGAGGGCTGATACCTTATAGTTTTGGTTCATAGTTCTCTGGAAAGCTCAGGGTTCCACAGAGAATCTCCATTTGTATGTGGACCAGAAGTGAATCACAAGCTGGAGAATTTCAAGCCTGTTAGAGTATCTGGAGTGGGAATTTTGCAGGTACTGGGATAGGAGTAACCCTATTTTACATGAGAGAGCCCAGTGAGAAATTTGTGGCCAGAGGGCAGAAGGTGGTAAATTGTTTTATGGACAAAAATTTCACCCATCCCAGTATGCATGCCCCTTTGCTGGCCCTTTCATCAGAGATGGATTCTATTTCCCTATTCCTTTCAATCTGGATTTGACTTGTGACACTTTGACCAATGAATGGAATGTGTCAGAAGTGGTAAGGTGTGAGCTCTGAAACCTCCGCCTCAAAAGGGCCTTGAAGCTTCTGTTCTCTTTCTGCTGAAAGCCTGAGACCTCCAGACAAGGAAGCCAATCTAGTCAGCGTCCAACACCAACTACTAAATGTGCAAGTGTGGCCATCTTGGACCTTCTAGCCCACATGACTGTGCGCTGAGTAAGTGAGCTCAAGTGAAAGCAGCAGAGGACCTGTCTAGCTCACAGGATTGTGAAAACTTCCTGTGAAGTTCATAGGATTGTGAAAATAATATTTTGTTTGCCTTCTTAAGCAATTACACTTGGGGATGTGTATTATTAAGTAGCAATAATTAACTGAAACCTGTTATTATGCAGCAGAAACCATGGTGACTAAAACAGACATGGTCTTCCCCTCATGGGAGGTGGTATGTATAGTGGAGAGAACAGCATTAGAAACAAAGAAACAAAAATGCAGTGACAAATGTGATCAGTGCTCTGAGGGGAAAGAACAAGGTTCTGTGAGGGGCTCAGAAATCCCACTGAGCCAAGTTGGACCTCCTATAGGTGCTATTGGAGTTATTTGGCAATACTACGGCAGAGGTCTAAAGAAGATTCACTGACAATGATCATCAGGAACCAAGAGGAATTCAAGCATGTGCCGTTGGTATTTGTAGTAAGGTGCCAAGGTCTAGGCCCAGCTATATGTGACTAAGAGAAAACAAATCTAACTAAAGCTTTTAGCACAAGGTCTAGCATATAATAAGCACTTGGTGCTAGCTATTATTATTAGTGTGGGGTTTTTTGGGAAGATATGGAAATGTGCAATTAAAAGCAAGTTTAAGAATAGAAACACAACTCTATTTTTGGAAAGGGTCAATAAAAATAATTACAGTGAAATGCTTCTAAATCTAAAATAAGACTTTCAATGTGAGAAAATGTGGAATGTAGTTATATAATCCCTTACCTGAAGCCTCTGAGGCCAGATAGGCTTCAGAATTCATGAAGTTGAGGATTTTAGAAAGGTAATTTGGTACATGTACCATACTTTATGCAATACCTCCAGAAGTGTCTGGGGTAGCACCCAATCATTATTTTTCAGCAGCAGAATATGTGAATATTCATAGTAAATGAGACAAAAATTGAAAGTAGCTTTATGCCTATTCAATTATCAGATTTCTAAAAAATTAAAAATTTGGATCTCCAGAAGATTCTGAACTTCAGAATTGTGGGTAGAATTGTGGACCTAGAGAAACATGGTGCACATGATTGGTCACTGACATCTTAATGAGCTCAATGGATCTCTGCTTGTCCAATGCAGCTGCAGAAATCTGTCTCAGCTTTACAAGTTGACAGAAATAAATCACACACTATATTTTCCATACTATGGTTCGTTTCACTGGCTCCGTGTTGGTACAGCTGGAGTATAGCAGATTCAGATCCTTGTGAACGCATGTGTAACCCTTGTTTCCCTGAACCATGCCAGCAGTTTCAGTGAATACCCATGGGTATGAAGGATAATAATTTTCTCCGAGTCTTCACCCATTATTGCATTGTTATTCCTGGATTCCTACCTTCTCCTTCCTCATCTCATGTGTTCTCCCACCTTGGGGATGCCAGTGGCTCACAACCTACCTTGAAAATTTGTTATGTGACTTGACGGCTGGCAAAGGCCCTGCTGCTGCTCTGCCTCCCGGATTTCATCATTTCTGTCAGTCACTAAGTCACTCCTGAGCTGCTGTTTTCATTCCCAGCCATTTCTTCAGATATAGCCACGACCATCAGTGCTGAGTAGGCTCTGAGGTGGAATGGAGTTCCCATGTTCGTCTCATTCCTTAGCTGTTTTAGTAAAAATAAATTAAATCTCTTTCTCTCTTTAAACATGTATACATATATATTTTTTATATATAAAATATAATTGCCATTCTCCTCTTTCTTTATACACACACACACATGCACACACACATGCACACACACACACACAGAGCCACACTTCTTTTAGGTTGCTATGTTTTGAGTTTATAATACCTTCTGTAGAAAATTGAACATATTCCCCAAGAATTGAGCCAGAGGATACTTACATGTCAACATCCAGTATTATAGTGTCTTCCTCTTGTTCGGCAAATATTTATTTAATGCCTAAAAGTGTCAGGCACTAGTTTAGGCAATGAGGACCACTGGACCAGACAGACCAAATTTCTGATGTCATGGAGTTTACATTCTAGTCTCTGTCAAAACTGTTTCTTCTGTTGGACAGTCAGTTGGGTCACAGGCTGAGCCACATGCCCAGAGGGCTCTTAGTTCAGAGGAAGCTGACTTTTTGAAATGTGCCCCAACCCCAAAAGGTCAAAAAGAGCCTTGGTCTCACCCTCTTTGCTCAAAGTAGTAATTTTGTGAGCCAAAGCCTGGTTGTTAGACCTAAATATTCTCTTTTATCCCAACAGGAGGCCTCTTTACAAAAATCAGTTCTGTGGTCCTGCTCTGATATCCCAGGGTCTCTGTGTCTCTAAGATAAATTCTTGCCACACAGAATATGAGTTCTGTTCAACAGAATGACAGGAGGAGAGCTCAAGTGTGACCCAGTTGAGAAATAGCTGGTCTTTACCCTCTCTTCTCTTGGCCATTGTAATAGCCTCTGGGGTCGGCTTCCTATGTCCAATGAATCCTGCTGCCACCACTTTCCTGCCTAACATTTTCAGGGGCTCTCTACTGCCTAGAATGCCTGCTCTTTAGCTTGGTGATTCACAACCTTTTCCACCCTCATGACAGGTATAGAAGATGCTAATATTTTCAGAGTGCATTTTGACAAATGGAAGAGGCCATTCTTGGCTAGAGGTAATGGCCCCAGGATCTCTGACCACCCAGACTCTCTGGCTGACCCAAGGAGGGCTTGAGAGACCAATATCTTCTGCACATCTGTAACCCATCTACTTCCCACACAAGGAGTAAAAAACTGATATGCAATAGCCTTTACAGTGAAGCACAAACCACATTTTGCTGTCATCTTTTAAATTGCTCTATCCCAGGGCGCCTGGGTGGCACAGCGGTTAAGCGTCTGCCTTCGGCTCAGGGTGTGATCCCGGCACTCCAGGATCGAGCCCCACATCAGGCTCCTCCGCTATGAGCCTGCTTCTTCCTCTCCCACTCCCCCTGCTTGTGATCCCTCTCTCGCTGGCTGTCTCTATCTCTGTCAAATAAATAAATAAAATCTTTTAAAAAAAATAAATAAATAAATTGCTCTATCCCAACTAGTTCCAAAAAAATTTAAGTGGCTCTTTTCTAACTCCATGTCCTTTCCCTTTCACCTTAAATACTGTCTGCTAATTAGTTCTCCACATTCAATTCTCCTTCGGTCTTCCATGATTCTGCTGTTCTCGCTACCTGAAATGTCCTTTTTGCAACCTTGTTTGGTAAACTGCTCATACTGCAGGTCCCATTTCAAATGTCACTATCTGATGACATTCCTGATTCCTCTAGGCAAATTTAGGTTGTTCTCTCCTCTGGCTGTCAGAGCACCAATATATGTATTACCGTACTTACTACATTATTACCTGCCTTAGTTGGGATCAGAGGCTGTGTTTTCTATAATGTTGTACCCTTCACTGGGCTCACTGTAGTCCCCGCTAGCTCATAGCTCAATACACTTTTTACTTAATGGATGAATGATTTAATCAATAAACACAGAGCTGGAGAAAATGCTCATGCATTGGATTTGCATGAGTCTTTGGATAAGATCTAGAATCTTATTGCTTCTTATTCCCTGTATGCTGAGATGACAACATTTGTCTTTTCTTCTCTGAAACATTATGCCTTAAAATTCAAAACATCAAGCTATTGGAGCTTTGTTGTTATTATGTCCATGGTCACCCTGCCATTAAACTTTGGCTGCCCTGGAAATGTATATTGAATCTATAAATTTAGATCTAGAAATCTTATCAACAGAGTTTTGGCACATATTATGTTGTCAGTTTCTCTCTAATAGCTGCTTGTTTGTTATAATAATCTAACCATGCTATAACTAAGAACAAAATCATGGAAAGTACTCATTTGGCAACACTGTGAATCAATTTTTTGAATTTGTGTTGGATGAGGAATCTTGTTTAGAAACCAGCGTTACTTAAGTTCTAACTTAGGGATGCTCTTTGGTCAAAAAGTTTGAGGAGGGGCGCCTGGGTGGCACAGCAGTTAAGCGTCTGCCTTCGGCTCAGGGCGTGATCCCGGCGTTATGGGATCGAGCCCCGCATCAGGCTCCTCCGCTGTGAGCCTGCTTCTTCCTCTCCCACTCCCTCTGCTTGTGTTCCCTCTCTTGCTGGCTGTCTCTATCTCTGTCAAATAAATAAATAAAAATAAAATCTTTAAAAAAAAAAAGTTTGAGGAAATATGAGCCCAGCATCATGTGATAGGCTGGTCCACCCATAATTTTACATTGTGTAATCAGGCAAAAGTACAGCAAACTATTAGAAGACCTTTGTATTACATTTGTGATAGCCAATCCCTCCCCACCAGGTGGCTAATAGAATTCTCATTTCATCATAATTTCTGACTTTTCCTCTTTCAAATGTTTCAAGAATTTGCCATTGTAGAATTTGTTGTAGCCTATAGCCCGTTGTCTGTGGGTATGTGACAATATATGAATGCCCAGGAATGCTACATGTGAATTAGACTGCCATGTTCACATTTCTAAACAGGATGACTTTTAAAAAATCATTTACTCATACATGAAAAACTATCAGTAATGAGGGTCAAGGTATTTGATCTCTCTTTTCTGATATTCCTGGAGTGACACAAAAGGTTGAAATTTTTCTCTGACTGTTATATCATGGCATTCAAATAATTTCAGAGGTCAAGCTAATAAAAGAACATGAAAAATCTGCATCAGTTTTAATCTACAAGGAGATGTTTTAATTATGATTATGGGTGGTATTTTGGCCTGATAAATGTGTTTCTTATAAGGCTATGTACATTTAAGTATATTGCATATTGTTTATGGAATAGGTCTGTCTATCTATCTGTCTGTCCATCTATGTATCTATCTATCCATCTATCCATCTTTCCTTCCATCTGCCTACGCACACACACACACACACACATTCTGAATATACAACATATTCAAAATATTACTAAAAGTAACTTTATAGTCATTTAGGGTATTTATGCTTGGTTGTTCTCTATAGACTTTTATTTAAAAGGAGATATGAATGTCTCTGTATCAAAGGGATATTTAAGAGATGGATAGTAAACATATGAAACCTTTACTTTATTGGGAGTTGCCAGCTCTTAAAAGTATCATCACTTAAATATGTAGAAATGTGAACTTTTTATATATAGTGCAATACTTCCTTCCTAGCAGTATATTATTCCTTCTGCCTAGGCCAACCGATTCCATTTAAGATCCTATACATCTATAGCTGATTGCATGAATCAATTTATTTCGAAATTAAATAAAAACTCCTATTTTGGATATATAGGTCATGTGGATGCCAAATGGAAATTATACCAGTTACTGATCTAACATGTGCTTTTAAATACTCTCGGGGAGCACCAGTTCAAATTCCATCAGCCCTTTTGAGAAACATAAATTGAATACCATGTTTATTCTAGAAAGGTCTTTCAGATGAAGCCTTAAAAATGGTGAAGTCTCCCTGAAATTTTCTCTGAGGGCATGTATGCATTAGCATTTCAATAATTTAAACTTCTAGTGGCTCCTTTGAAATTTCTTTAATCTCTGGCATTGAAACACCTAAGATGTATATCATGGGATTGTGAATCTTTGTTCAGCAGTATTACTATTACACTGAGCAGATCTGACGCAAGGCTGGGATCTTTCCTAGCAATGATGATTACCAATTTGCTATAAAAATGATCAATTAAAGGCCACTTATAAGTGAGAAGCAGCTTCATTTTTTTTCCACAGGGAAACATGAAATAGTTAATTACATATCTTTACTAAAAACACACTTAAAAATTAGGCAAATAATTAGTGTTTATTTTTTAAAAATAAAAAATGTATAGATAAGTAAAGAGAGGAAAAACTTACCTAGTAATGTCATAACCTAGCAATAATGACTATTAAAATTTTGCATATACATTTTTAGACTTTTTCCTATAATATACATAAGAAATATAAATAAATTTACATTTAATTAAGAAGGAAGAATATGCAAATATTATATCCTTATGTAACTTAAATGTCCCTTGGACATCACCAGTTTGTGCATCCTAGGAAGATCACTTGAAGAGTTTGTACTGCTAAGTACACCTGACCAATTGTCCCATCTTCTAAATAGAGGAAACAAACCCTTAATTCTCTTTGGGGGTCTCTGCTGAGGCCCAAAAATGGAGGTAGGAGATTAGGGGAGGGGTGGAGGAGGAAGCTCTCATCTTTAATCCCTGTGACTCTGAATCTCTCTGCTCTAGCTGTCACTTTCTTGGTATCCACAGCTGTGTCCTGTTCCATACTGATGTCATCTGCAACACCCTGGGACACACTGTTGCTGGTAGTGGCCTGTCTTCATCTCCCTCAGGAGCCACTCTGTCATATCTTGCAACTTTGTCATCACCAGTCTTCTAGTGTCCTCAGGATATGTTTTTAGTATCTCCACTAGCAACCAGAAAGAAGTTTTGTAGCAGAGGTTCTCAAGTGGCTAGTGACATATTATTATTTTATTTTAACTAATTTGGTAAAGTAGTCTTCAAATATGGCTGCCAATTATTACTGCCATTCCTCTTCATGCATGCCGCTCCTAACATTAAGAGGGGACTTTATATCCCTCTTTGTGTATCTGGGTTATTCTTATGACTTGTTTTGGCTGTAGAATGTTGGTAGAATTTATATTCTAGGACTTTTGAGAACAGGTTTAAGAGATCTAGCAGCATTTTCTTGCTTCTTCTTGAGATGGAATTACGATTCAGGAAGTCCAAGCAAAACCACTGAATGCCTAAAGGCCACATAGAGAGAAGTCCTGGAGATTGAAAGGCCATCTTGGATGTTCTCCACCTTACCAAGCTCTCAGAATAATGCAGAGAATGGTCCAGCTGTGTCCTGCGCAAATTCTTGATCCACAGAATCATGAGAAATAATAAATTATGGTTTTCCACAATAGATAACTGAATCAAACATGCAACCCTGAATCAAGGTTAGGTTTAGTTTCATATTTTAGAAATTATCCTCCATGCAGTAAACATTACTTCCATAACATAGAAGTGTGTCTCTTATTCATACAACATAAATGTCAGAGTAAGCAGTTCAAGGGCTAGTATGGAAATTTTATTATCATCAGACTCCAAAGTTGCTTCTTTCTGCTTCACTTTCTTAACATATGGTTTTTATTCTGAGATCATCTCATGACCTAATAAGGCTGCTAGAGCTCCAGCTATCAGCCACATTCTAGCTAGCAGGAGGAAAGATGAAGAAAGGACAAAAAAAGCATGCTGACTGGCTGAAGTCAGCTGCCTTTAAGGAGTCTTTCTGAAAGTCCTATACAACACTACCATGTGGCCAGAATTTAGACACATGGTCACACCTCAGTGGAAAGGAGACTGAGATATTTAGCCACTTAGTTGGGTGCAGCACCACTCCAAGAAAAATTGAGGTTTCATACTAAGGCAGAAGGAGACAATAGATATTGATTGGTAAGACCAGAAGCCATCTCTGAAGGCAGCCTTGTCCTCTCAAAGAGGAGAGGCATCACAGATACCTGATTTAGAGCGGGTTTTATCCAGTCTCTTACTTTACATAAGCTACAATTTTCTCTAGCATTCAGGTTCTACATAAAGGTGATGGATTCATCCTTCTTCTCTTTCGTTGGTTTTCTCTCAGAAGCTCCATTTTTCCTCTCTGCAGTGTGGCTTCTATCAAGACTCTCTATCAGATATGTCAGTAGATCCTGTGTTCACTAATGGGTGGGTTTATCTCTTTTCTCATGAGGTTCTGGAACTTAAAATCAGGGGATTGTCTTTTCCCACAGTGGTACCTAAAGGCCTACATCATACAGATGACTTTCGAGAAGTGTTGCCTAACTTCTAAATAACACATAAAGGTTGGAATTCTGTCCCGAATTCCCTGAAACTTTATGTTTTATGCAGAACTTAATTAATAGAGAAATAGTAGCAATGAAAAGAATATGATAGAAAATGCAGTAATAAGGGAAAAATAGCAATAATGAAAGATAAGGAAAGGGGAGGGAGGGAGAAAGGGAGAGGCAGGAGTGGGCAGAGACTGGAAAGCAGAGGGAGAGAGGCTCTGTTTCTTAGTGTCTTAGTCTCACCAGCATCTCTTCCCCCCACCATCCCCCAGGGCTTTTACACCTCCTGTTTCCTATGCTGGTAATATCCTTCTCCACAAACCTCTTTACTCAACTAGTTCCTGCTAATCCTTTTGGTTTTAGCTATAACATTACTTCTTCAGAGAAATTTTTCCCTGATCAATTTATCTCAAGTAGGTGTACCCTGAAGAACTCTCTCTTATTCATCTCATTTCTTTTCCTTCATAACACTTATCATAATTTCTAATTCTACATTCATTTGTTTGCTCACCTGTTTAACATCTGTCTTTCTCTATGGACTATAAGCCTCATAAGACCAGTACCTCACTATCTTTGCATCCCAAACACGTGGTGCAATGTGGGCATACCATAGGTGCCCAATGGCTATTTGTTTAATGAATGAGCAAGAGGGAGGAAGTTCAGAGAAACAAATGTCAAGTAAGAAAATGAGGGAGACTCATCTCATTCTGAGATAAGCATTAGCTCAGAAGTTTGTCCACTGCCCAGCCTGTTTATTTGCCAGACAATTGATTCAAGTCCCTAGACAGGACATGCAGAGCTGGGGCACAGTAAAAAGTCTTAAGGCAGGGCTGCCTGGAGGACAAGAGTTTTCTCACCCTGACTTGACAGATCTGGCTTTGTGCTAGAATATAAGTAACAAAACCAGGGATTTAAAAAAAAAAGATTTATTTATTTTATTTGGAATGGGGGAGTTGGCAGAGGGAGAGAGAGAGAAAGAGAGAGAGAGAATCTCCAGCAGACTTACCACTGAGCGAGGAGCCCAATATGGGGCTCAATCCCACCATCCTGAGATCATCACCTGAGCTGTAAGAGTTGGATGCTTACCTGACTGAGCCACCCAGGTTCCCCAAACCAGAGAGTTTTAATGGGAGACCAGTTTCCAATTCTGGTGAATTTCCTGAAACAATACAACAACAACAAAATTATTATCCAAACTGGCTAGAAAAATATTTTAGATAAGAGTGATTTGTCAACTGTTTTGCATTGGCATGGTAGAAGATGGCTGCTTTTGTGTCTTGAGATGCATGTAATGGGTTATTTGAGAAATTCCTGCCCACCCATACAGCACTAGATAGAACAGGTCCCTTCTCAGACTGAACCAGAGTATAACGTGCTCAAAATTGCCTGTATGGCTGGGCATCTGCTGCAGAATACATAAGAAAAGGGTTAATCTGAAAAGGAATGGAGCAGCTCAGGCAAAACAACGGGAAGTCAGAGATAATCCCAGGACCCACGGAAAGGTCATCAATGAAGTTACACTTACTGTGACTCACTGGTCGTCTTCAGGTCAATTCCTGCTATACCTGAGAGTTCCTCCCACTGTGTCACAGCTTCCTTTTCAGGTGCCCTTCCTCGTCTCTTTCTCCCCAGACCTGCAAATACAGTCTGCAAGATTCTTTAGTCAGCAGTGATCCAGAGTTTTGAAGCTATAGCTTGAAAGTGATCAGAGCATTCAGGATAATGGCACTGAATGTTGGTCTGGATTGATAGCTATTGGACTTAGTTTGTTCTTCATATGCTGACACGAGTTAATTCACTGTTTTCTGTCTGCACACCCATTTTCTTGTCACCACATGATGGAGAACATTCTACACACTGCTGCCAGATTAACCTTCCCCAAACACTTCTTTGATCATGTCACTCACTTTTTTCCAAAAACCTTAAATGGCCCTCTGTTGTCTGTTAGGGTTCAAATGCTTTGGTCCTGTCTTCAAGGCCTGCTGCTATCTGACCCTATTGTGAATTGCTCTTGCCTCTGAATCCTGTTCTGTAAATAGGAGCGATTAAGGAGACAGACTCCTCAAAAGTGATCAATTTTCTAATTGGACCTTCAGTGGTTTGGTGTAAAAATCGTAATTCATGTCAATAACTGATCCTGCTAAACTTGCTATACATATTAAATGTTCCATGCATTTAGAGCATCAATAATGTTCAGCTATAGGAATTATGCAGAAATACCTTCTATCTTGGCAAGTACATACAGTAGTAAATCCCCTGGGCAGTTGAGACTACTTGGAAAATTTAGACATAGTACTGTATCCAGAATAATATAGTGATCTCTCACCACGCTGAGTATGATCATCAGCAGCGATGATTTAGAAAATGAGAATGATTTATATTTTTATTTTTGAGCAGTAAATCTTTTTTTAAATTTATGGGGGGATTTAGATTTATATAGTAGGCTCTAGTTTCCATCATGTGGTAGTAATCTTAATGGCCACTTTCGAATTCCATTCATCTTTACACTAGCCACAAAGCATTCGGAGACTAAAATAAAGATTTAGATGGTGATTTGGTTAAAATGCTCAAATTCTGAGTTTTAGCCTGAAAAATCAAACCCAGATGGTAGACATTTTTGAGGTAGTGAAATTCACCTTTCATGATGCATGGACAATAATATTTCATTAACAGATCAGTCACTTTAACACATGAATGCCCTATCATCCATCCTATTCTTTTAAATATAAAACTACAGATAGATTTTATAATTTTGAAAATATAATGACTACTTTAAAGTATCTTGATTGGATCCACCCAGATTTATTACAGGCATACTTCATTTTATTGTGCATTGCAGATTTGTAAAATATAAATTGAAGGTTCATAGCAACTCTGCATCAGCTAAGTCTATGGGTACCATTTTTCCAGCATTTGCCTATTTACTGTCTCTGTGTCACATTTTGGTAATTCTAGCAATATTTCAAACTTTTTCACTATTCTATTTGTTATGGTGATCTGTCATCAGTGATCTTTGATATTACTATTGTAATTGTTTTGGGGCTCCACAAACTATGCCCATATGACAACAAACTCAGTCCATGTTGTGTGTGTTCTGACTGCTCCACTGATTGGCCATTCCCCTCTTTCCCTCTGCTCAGGCCTCCCTATTCCCTGCAACATAAAGATACTGAAATGAACCCAGTTAATAACCCTACAATGGCCTCTAAATGTTCAAGTGAAAGGAAGAGTCAATCAATGCAGCACACTTCATTGTTGTCTTCATTGCCGCAGACACTGCACCCTTCATTAACCACCACCCTGACCAGTCAGCAGCCATCAACATCCCAGCAAGACCCTCCACCAGCCAAAAAAATTATGACTCCCTGAAAGCTCACATGGTGATTAGCAGTTTTTACCAATAAAGTATTTTAAATTAAGGTATGTACATTGTGGGTTTTTTAGACATATGCTATTGCACACTTAATAGACTACAGTATAGTATAAACATAACTTTCATAAGCAGTGGGACACCAAAAATTCCATGTGATTCACTGTATTGCGGTGGTCTGGAATCAGAACCTGCAATATCTTTGAGGTATGCTTGTGTTACTCCCCTTTGTCCATCTCGAATTTCTTCAGTAGAGTGGCTGAGATCTTGAGCTCTCTTGTCAAGGTGCTTGGGTTCCAATTCCAGCTGTCATTCTTCACTATGTGTTAGAATGTGGGCGAATTATTTAACCTTTCAGTTTCTCAGTTTTCTCATATGTAAAATGGGGATGCCGTGAGTATTAAATGTATTAAAGCATGTAAATTGCCTTGCTTGGAGAAGATCAACAATGTCAGCTGGTATTATGGAGTAAAGTTCTTCTCTTTAGGAAGTATATCAAGTTGTAGTAGGGGTGGGGGTGTGTGTGGAAGTACAGATGCCTTCAGAGGTCAGGCAGGTAATGAGTCATGTGAGTGACTTGGTGGTAGAGACTAGCAGAGTCTGCAGAAGCCTGTAAAGCCTGTGCCCCACTTAGAGTCTTAAAAACAAAGCAAAAGAAAGCAAAACTGTGTGAGTGATCCAACCAAGACATGTCTTTGGCCTAGGTTTGACTGAGCCTGTGGACTGCCCACCGGTTTTGACAAAAGAATGCCAAACCACAAGTCAGGAGGGTACAGGCCATAGCCTTGCTCTGCCAAGCTCCCCTTTTTAAGTCTGGGCAGGCTCCTAGTCCATCTTGGCCTCTGTTTCCCTATTTGCAACATGAGAAAATAGAGGCCCTTTCTATGTCAAATAGTCTATTTAAATAGAGAAAAGGGGGCATAATGATTTGTAAACCCCATCACATTTTGTAAAAGGTATGTAAATAATAAAGGGTCATTTACCATCATTGAGAAATCTGTACAATGTATTGTGGTTCCTGAGGGGAATGTTCTCGTAGAAGCTGAAAGTATTGTCTGGAGGAGAATTTGCTCTCAAATTCTAAAGGCAGAAAGGGGTACAGGTTAAATGAGAGAGGGGAGAGCAACCCATATCAGGCAGAGGCTGAGAGGCTAATTGTGCACAGGAGATAGTGAGGCACTGTGTTTTGCTGAAGTGGGTAACTGGTAATAGCAAATAATACTGTCCAGGATAGGACTGTGAGAGGGTTTCAGAACCTGGTTATTTGTTGTTGTTGTTATTATTGTTTTTAAAGATTTTATTTTTTACTTGAGAGAGAGAGCAAGAGAGAGAGAGAGAACACGAGCAGGGGGGAGGGAGAGAGGGAGAGGGAGAAGCAGGCTCCCTGCTGAGCAAGGAGCCTGATGTGGGACTCAATCCTAGGACCCTGGAATCATGACCTGAGCCGAAGGCAGATGCTTAACCAACTGAGCCACCCAGGTGCCCCATGAACCTGGTGATGTTAAGTGGCCCAGGCATGCTGGAGTTAACCTTTGGGCTATGGTCAGGTGGAGAAAAACCAGACCAACACATGTAAGCAGGTATTTCAGTCTTCAGACATTCCTTTTTCTGTCCTGTTCTTATCAGGAAAATGGAATTCTTATTTGGTTTTATATCGTTCAGATTTTCTGGGCTCCTGACCTTGTTTCCTTTTTTATTTATGGCAAATTGTACTTTCCAAAGGTGGATGCCACCAATCTAGAGCTCCCATCCCACTTGCTCTACTTCACAATGTTATTGATGCCCCTCCCACTGAGAGGCGGGGTCTATGTCCCCTTCCCTCAAATCTGGGTGGGGGCTGGTGACTGCTCCAGCCCATAAAGTGAGGCAGCAATGAGGCTATGGGTTATCTGAGGCTGTCGTAGAAAGGATATGACTTTCACCTGTCTTTTTCCCTTGAGTCACTTGACCTTGGAGCCCTGACAGCTATGTTGGGGAGACCAGGTGGAAAGATCTTATAGAAATAGAGATCCATACCCAAGAAGTCCCACTATTCCATTTGAGAAAATCTCCCCAGGCTGCAGACCCATGAGTGAAGAAACCTTTGCAAGGACCCCTTCCCTAGTTATTGTGAGACAGCAACCTCATGAGAAATCCAAACCAGAATTGACCGGTCAAGCCACTTTCATATTTCTGACCTACAGAAACTGTGAGAGATAAAAACTGATTGTTGTTGATTCAAGTCATTAAGTGTTGGGGTAATTTGTTACCTAGCAATAGACTAATATATTAATGCATTGCAGTGTCTCCTTCCACTTAGATTCTGATCTTCATGTTTCTAGCCCCAATTAGTAAGCTAAACTGAATTTACCATGGCCTTTTCGCAAGAGTTCAATTTTTCACATTTCAGTCCTTGAATTTCATTCCTGATTCCAGTTAATTCATCCATTTCTGTTTAGTTTAAAGATCTTTCAAACAAATATGCCTGCAAAGACCCTAAACAAATGCAAACAAGGGAAGCAGACCCAGATAGAGAGATAAGGGAGCAAAAAGAATTGTAGTAAATTGGAGAGTTTATGTCACATTCAGTAGCCAACTCTGAGAGATGGACACAGTGGGACTGTGGCTTAGTGATGCCAGATTATAAATTTTTTTCAAAAGAAGCCAGAATGTAGATTTTTAAAGGGATCTTTTGATTAAAAAAAATTAAAATCCTGCTCAAATTGAACAACACCATGTTAATTAGACAAAATATATCTACTGGCTGCACTTAGCCATGAGTTGCCAAACTGCAACCTCTAAATTAATGGTTTTTAGCCACCGTACATTCTGGGAAGACCTCAAACTCAGGATGAAGAGATTCCAAATTTCTTAGCCATGATAACACTTCTGAAAAAAGTGACAGAATCAAAACAACACTTGAGGGAAGATAACTGTTACTATCAGTTGAATACGATTCAGTCTTCAGTCCATTGAAGTATTTGGGTAAGGCCATGTGGTCATAGAGTGAGCCTTTGTGGCCAATATAGGGTAAGCCGTTCCTTTCCTCTAGGCCAAGCATGGGCACCATGATCCATTAGGGAGACTCAAAAGGGCATTGCCCTTGGAGTGAGGTCCCATTGGCAAGCTATCTGCTGCCCCATTAGATGTTTCTTATCATTTATCTCAGTGCTTCTTGGGAGCCTGATACACTCATGAAGACCCCAGAACCCATCCTCTTTCTGTGTCTCCTGGAAAATATCTAACAATTTTGATGGATTTTGATTCTCCACTCTCTGAGCCTCTCCTTTCCTTTGGTCAGTTCAGCTCTTTTTTGAAAACAAAGCCTCTTATGTCTACCCTGGGGCACACAGAGCTACAAGCTGAGCTACCCTCTGGGATAGGAATGGGAGACTGGGAGAGTGGCAGCAACACTTAATATTATTGAGTTAAATTCTCAATAAATTATCTCAGTAAATTACGCAATCAGAAAGATGAGCTCCTTGTCAATAAATACACACAACACTCTGCCTACAGACAAATGCATCTAGAGTTCACTCATACAACCCAATACCCATAAGCTACCTCCATAAAGCAATGGAAAAGAGGAGTTGAGATTAATGAAGTTCTTTCAGCCTAGCCCACGCAGGCTGACATTAATCTGCATGGATATAACCCACAGCATTCATTGTACTAGAGTACACATTTTAGAAAAATGATTTTGCTTTTTTCTTATACCTGATAACCTGGAAAATATAGTCATCTGTACTCTGTCCCACAGGCGTTAGTGCAAATCAGTAAAGAGGTTCCATTGACGGCTCTTTTTCGGACTCTAACCACAATTGAACTCTCTGCTTTCCATCACTCGCTCACCCCGTTGTGTACAAAGAAGCAGATATGCAATATAGCAGGAGCCCCAAGAAAAGGTCTGGCTGTTCTGTCAAAACTATTTAGTTCAATATTGTTCTCAATGTGGCACCATAGCCCTGGACATGACACCCAGCACGTCCAAACAGACATGATTATATATGAGACAGAAAGGCACTTACATCACTGCGGGTTGTTATGCTTTAAAGGGCTTTTTCCCCCCTCTTCAAATTAAAAGTTTTCAAAAATGAAATAAAAATAAACCTTTGAAGAAACCAGATTGAGACTGAATTTGGAAGGCCCTCCTGCCTAGTGTATACTAAAGAAACATTTTCTGGGTTTGTCCCTGATGATTTTCCTTGTAGTTGAGAAACACAATCCACTGGGAGCTTTTGTGGCAGAACAAGAATTTTATGAACACGAACTTTACAAAGACTTCCCTAGGAGATTTAAGGTCTGGAAATCAATAGATCAATCAGCAGCTTTTATCAATCTGTAATGGTTCTCTCTCTTTGGATGTTTGGATGAAAATGGGATCAACGTAAATTGAACACGGAATCACTTATTCTTACAAGTTAAATTTGTCAAACTGTAAGGCACATAAATGACATGAAATATAATCATTTTTGAATTTGGGACCCTTCAGGGTGCATGTTGATTGAAGAAAAAAGAACCAGATGTTTCTTCAGCAGGACTCATAGAGGCAATCTAAGTATTCTTCAATCCCTGACACTTCTGACCGTTTCCCAAAGAAACCAATTCATTAGTTAATTATTGGGTATGCTTATTGTGTAATATATAATTGGCGCAGGACAAATAGCCTTCAAAGATGGCTGGCTGAGTCTGTAGAATCTGTTTTTGCCAAATTCTTCCCAAGAAAATAGGGGAGGATTAATGAGACCTACCTCATCTTCCACTTTATTTTTAACGATAAAGACCTAAGTGCCTGGAACCTCTCCTTCCTTATAAAGTTAGCTTGGCAGGTAGTTTATGGGCAGAAGAATTAGGAGAAAACATGAAAATTATGTTGGGAAATAAGAGTTACCTACCCAGTTCCTCCCGAAAAAAACACAAACATGAAGTTGGATTTATATTTCCATTTTTGAGATGTGCAAAGGTGGGTTGAGCAGAACATCTTTCATTCCCATTCTAAGGCTTTTTTAATAAAAAAAAAATCAAAAGAATCAGTGCTGAAAATTCCCTCATATTTTGTTAGCTTACCATCATCCCAGTATAACAAAAACAACAATCAGTACATATCAAGCATTTCCTATGTGCTTAACACATATCATCTCATTTAATCTTTATAGCAAATATCAATCATGGTCAATATTACTATCTTTCATTATCCCTATTTTGAAGGTGAGAGAGAGTGAAAGCATGGAGAAGTTAAGTCCCATATAGGGTTGCCAGATAAGTTACAAGTTGCCCAGTTAAATTTGAATTTCAGATAAACAATAGATACATTTTTTAAGTGTAAGTATGTCCCAGGAAATATACCAAATATACTACTATACTAAAAAATATATATCCATTGTTTATCTGAAATTCAAATTTAACTGAGCATCCAGAATTTTTATTTACTAAATTTGGCTAGTCGTTGGCAGAGCCAAGCAGATCTTTCTGATTCCCAAGCTAAAACTCTTAACCACTACACTAAACTGCCTCTTTCCATAAAATAAAGTTTGAAAACTGCAAATTTAGAAAAGGCTATTACTTATTTAGACAAACTAGCAGTGAAAGTGGAACAAATTAAGCTAATTTATAGAAGGGACGTGACAGGCATTTCTTTTATCTGGGTAGTCCTGGAACAAGGTGTGGAGAAGCAGGAATCAGTGGAATAGTCAAAGAGCAGGGTGGGGAGATGTTTGCCTGCCTGCTAAGAGGGATTGAGTGCTTGTCATGAAGTCAACACAGTGACAGAACTATTATGGCTGTCAGCACTTCAGAGGACTATCAATTGCAGATTTGCTTTGAGTAGAATGGGGAGTGCTGGGACATCTTTCCTTACCTCTACCTGTCTTTACCTTGACCAGTCCCCTCCAGTTAATACCCTTGAATTTAGCTCCCAAAACGCTATACAGAGGACTATGGTGATGTAGTTAAGTATAAAGGCTCCTGTGTCTGAGTGCTTGATTTTATTTCCTAGCTCTACCATTTCTCTGTATCTCAATCTCCCTCTGCAAAAAAGTGAAATAATAGTACCTAGCTCTATAGACTTTGTTTACGTGAGTTAATACATGTGATAACAATAACAATAATCAACATTCAGCAAATATTTTCTACATGCCAGTCACTCATCTAAGTGAATTACTTAATCCTTAAAACCACATTAGGAGATTTGTTTTATTATTATCATCCCCCACTTTGTGAATGAAGAAACTGAAGTATAGATTAAGTAACTAACCCAAGGTCACATAGTCAGCAAAAAAGGAAGGTTTTGAATTCAGACAGGTCGGAATCTGTGTCAGTGCTCTCAGCCCTTATTCTATACACATGGAACACACTAAGACCAGTGCCTGGCACAGAGCCAGCCTACACTGCCTGTGAGCTAGTACTATAAATTGTCAAGAGAGGTTTGGGCATTGCTCTAATTATCCGCTTTGGCCATAATACAGATTAATACCCACCAACAAGTTGTCCCATGCTCTTCTGCATCCGAGGCAACTCCCAGGCTTCTGAGAGGTACCCAAATTTCTCTGACTCTCTCAACTCCACATCCATTCAGTCACCAGCTCCTACAGAAACCACAGCACTTCTCTTCCCCATCCCCATTGCCTCAACCTCCGTTCTAGCCTGAATTACTTCTCTCTGGCACTCGTACAATATATGCTTGAAGAAATCTCCATTTCTGCTTGACCTGTTCCGATATTTCCTACACTATGTCACCAGGGACAGCTTTCTAAATTAGAAATCTGACTATATGTTCTGCTGCTAAAGTCCTTCTATGATTCTCCAATGGCTTCAAGAAAATACCCAAGCTTAAGCTCTTAGCCCTATAATGCAAATTCCATGACCTGCCCACTCATCTCTAGCTAGTTTCCGTATGGTCCCCATCTTTTATTTCTACACTATTCTTTCATTTCCCTTAATATCCCATGTTCCTTCATTCTTTCATGCCATTATGATGCTATTTCTTCCTCTTGGAATGTCTTTCCCTTTTGTTCTGCCTGTTAAACCCCTATTCATCCATTGAGACGCTGGCTAAGGACCATGTAGTCTGAGAAACCTTCTCTGATACCCTCTATTTCACTTGGAGGATCTTAGTTTCCTTGCTTCTTTTCCCACTGGTCATGAGTATCTTAAAGACAAGGCCTTTATTTATCTTGGTATCTCCAGCTCCGACCAGACAAGTTTGTTAAATGAAGAGTGAATATTTTACTGACACAGCCTCAATAGCTATCTGACCACAAAACAATATAACAACCCTCAATAGCAAGAAATGTAAGGGAATTATAAGATCGTAAGATTAAACTATTGTCTTTCAAGGAATAATGGCCATGAAGGATAAGATTCTGCATCATTTTCCTATGGTTAAAGAATGATCAAACTACCTAAAAATACATACCTTTTATATCAATAAGGTCCTAGTACCAAAAATGCAGGGCCTAAAACTGATATATCAAAGCACATAAATATTTATAAGAGTTCTGCAAAAAATCAGAAATAGCTGGTTAATTCTAAGGCTTAAAGGGCACAACTATAAATGTTTTTCACAAAGGAACTATATACAAGGGAAAGAATTCATCCAAATCTTATGGAAGAGTGAGGTCACTAACTAGCTTGGCTACTCTCTTTGAGAGACATTTTAGTGTTTTTGGGGTGTGGTCAATAAAAAAACTTGACTAAGATCAGAAAACTGGACATGCACAGTTTCTTAAGGATATTTCTCCTTTCTTTTTGGTGCCAACCATTTAGAGATGCATTATGATTAAGTTATAATTGCTTATTTCCCCTGTCTAAACAAGGCAGGTGGTTCCTTAATATTGCATATTAATTCTAATTCCATTGATTGCCTTACAAGTAAGATTTGGCCCTAATATTAAAATGGCAGGTAAAAATTTAAAGTTGATTGCCAATTTTAAAAACATTATTGGCTTACTATTATTAAAAATTAAATTTCAGAGTTACATGAAGTTTTCATTCTTGAAATCCTAGCCTCGGTAGCTGACGCAAGTTTATAAGAAAAGAAGGATTAGAAAGAGAGCTAGGAGTTCAAAATCTAGTTTCAGTCTCTCATCTGGCTACAAACATGATTCTGTCTTACCTTCTCTTTGTCCTACCTGTGAACCCTGTACACTTGTGGCTTTGAGGAATAGTTTCATACCATGTAGAAATTCCACTATCAGTTCCTTTACCACTCTCCTGCTTGGATTCAACCTGTTTCTACCCTGGTTACCTACATAAATTCGGTGAGAAAGGAACCAAACCATAGATGAATTGGGAACATTTTACTTCGGGTAAACAAAGGGTATCAGGTATGAGGATTTTATGACTCCTTAAACTTTCCAGACTTGTTCATTTTTGTAATGGCATTTCAGGAAAAAGTCACAAATACCTTTCAAAATTGTGAGGAGACTTAGAAATGATGGGAAAAGATAGCACCAGACAAGTATGGGCTTGAGAGTTCATATTTTTAGGACAAGTGAGGAAGGCACTTACTGTTGGCTAGAACTTAGCTTGCCCTTTCCTCATGGGCAGTGGTGGGGTAGGTAGATAAGGAAGAGAGAGAGCCATAGCAAGGTTGAGTCAAGGGGCTCAAAAACTGTTCTTGGAGAAGTCAAATATACTCAAGTCAGAAGATGGATGATATGCTTTTGCTGTTTCTTTGATCGATGAACCAAAGGCTAATCTGGCCAGATAACTCACTATCCTGTAATGTGGGTGGGTCATATGGTTCCTTGGAATGCTCTTTGGTTCTTTTAATGGATCCCAATCACATATTAATCGCTATGTAAAAAAATAGGGTTTTCCTAACCATTTTCTCCCACCCCAATCCTGTTCCTTTACTTTTTCAGCACTTTTCCAAATTTGTAATTTTATGTTGATGTCAGCCCACTAATTGTTTATATTCTCTCATGAAACTGTAAGCTCCGCAAACACAGAGATCCCTGAATATCTAAAGCATAGTCTCATCTAAAGGATACAGTAGAAAGCCAATAAATGTTTGATGATGATATACCTAAATTAATTATTTCATCAAAAATGCTTAAGAAACCATGGTTCTATTCTAACAGAGTCCAGTTGCTGGTACCTAGGACTGGGTGCTCCATAAATGTTGAATGGTAACCAGAGCCTACTGGAGATGCCATATGAGACACATTACAGGTACAAGCCCTGGCTTCAGCATGTTAATGATCTAAAAATACCCAGGACAAACTAATTTCACATGAATGTGTGCTTAGCATTAATTAAATCTGTTGTGCTTCTGCACTGTTTGAGGAAAGTGTGAGAGCTCCATCTCATTGATCTCCATGATCTCTAAATCCCTGTGACTGGGGCTGCAGCCACAAATTATTGTTTTCCCTAGAGTTTCTCATGTTTTTCAATATGAGTGTATGAAAAGGTCTGAGCATCAAACAAAGCCCAACTTCACAATGTCCTGTAGATTTAAAAAAAAATTAAGCCTATTCTATTACAACCAGGAATGGGAAGCAGCTATTAAATCATTCCCTTAAGGTATTTTTATTTTGTTGACTCATGAGAGTTGGCTCTGGCTCCTCCAAAGCATTCTGAAGCCATATTTGGAGAACTTTGAGTTGGTGAATTTACTTATGTGCAGAAAATATTGAGATATTTTTTACATTCTTTGCTAAATCATTTTGGTTTTCTTAAACAATTGGTATTCCTCCTACTTTTTCTTGCATTTATTCATATAACTAAATAAAGACTTAGCTGCATTTGTCAGTGAACTGAAACCAACATCATACTTGTCTTTTAAAAAATCATAACTTTCCATCCCAACTCTAATCTCCTAATGAGACATTTTGAGAGCAAATAATTGCCACAGTCATGTTATTTAAAGATGTTGGAATTCCCACAAGAAAACTGTTACATAAATAAAAAATGATGTCATTTATATTAACAATTAATAACATGATGACAATAAAGATGAATATTCATTTCTGGAACACAAAAACCCTAACAGGTTTCAAAACTTGGATATTCCCAAGTCATATTGAGTAATACCTATGCAAACTTGTTAACATATTAAATTAGCCTGGAAATCTTGTAAGCAGAAAAGAAAATCTGCCCTTCTGAGCTTTCTGCTATTTCCTGCCTCTCGTCAGACTGGAAATGTTTGAGGACTGCCTTTCTCCTGGTATTTCAACGTGCTGGCTTCTGGTCCCAGATGGAACCAAGAAAAGCAGAGGAGTGTGAAAAATAAAAATATTTTCAGTGTTGTTAACCCAACCTTTTAAAGCCTTGAGAGATTTCCTTTGGATTGGTGAAAGAAATGATTAGAATTTAGGGGTGCTGCTTTCTTCCCCAGGCCAGATAACACATGTTCTCATGTTTCTAATGTCATAAAATATACTTTAAACTAACTAAAAGCCAGATTGTCTACAGGTTCAGCTGAGCAATTTGGCTTTTTAAAAAAATTATTACTTTTTAAGCCAGGATTCTCCAGTGTACATGGATTTTCTAAAAAAGTCTAGTCCTGATACGTTTTTAATAACTTCTCCCATTGGAAGCCCAAGGATGAGCTCTCCCGGTGGCCTGTGAAGACCCATGCTCATCCAACATCTTGTAGCAGGCTCCTTTCACAACAGAAAAAAAGTTATGGAGACAATAGTTCTAGCTAAAATATAAGAAAATTACAAAGAGACTTGAGCCAGTTCTTAACCACAAAATAGATTAAGGGTAAAACATTTAGACTTCTTAAACACACACACACACACACACACACATCAATCAAAAAAAAAAAAAAAAAAAACTCAATTTTCTCCAGAATTTTTATACCAACTCAGACACAGCAGCTCTGTTTACTTGTTTTCTTGCTAGTTTTTACTCTCTTGAATTGGCTGAGTATTTACCTTGATACTTCTTATTTTATCTGGGGAAATATGATGATATCTTCAAGTACCAGAGGTTATGAAGGGTTTTTTGGTAGATGAGGGATCTAAGCTTTATCAAGTTCTTACTGAATTCCAGGCATTGCCTTGGTCACATATATGTATTATTTAATTTGGAATAACTTCTAATTTTAGAAATATTACTGCTAACAACATGATAAATTGAATAATGTTCCCAAAGATGCCCACATCCTAATCCTCAGAACCAAAACTTGTGAATGCGCTACCCCATATGCAAAAGGGACTTTGTAGATGGGATTAAGTTGAGGAACGTGAGATGGAGAAATTACTGTGGATAACCTGGGTGAGTCTGACATAATAATAACGGTCCTTATAAGAGGGAGGCAGGAGAGTCAAAGTCAGAGAGAGAAGATGTCAGGACAGAAGCAGAGATCAGAGGAATGAGATGTACGCTGATGGCTGTAGACAGAGGAAGGGAACACAAGCCAAGGAATGTAGGTGGTCCCTAGAACCTGGACACCTCCAGAAGAACTAACATTTTCATTTCAACCAGAGAGACTGATGCTGGATTTCTGATCTCAGAACTATTAAGATAATAAATTTGCATTGTTTTAAGCCACTAAATTTGTGGTCACTTGTTACCACAGAAATAAGAAGGAATACAAACACTTAATAAACACTTACTGTGCAACATAGACTGAGTTAATCATTTTATACATTAAGCCATTTAACTTTAACAGGTTTTTTGTTTTTGTTTTGACAGGTGAGGAAGCAGACATTGGGGGAAGTTCAGAATCCCAGGGCTAATAATAGGTGGTGGTCCTGGGACTCAGGGAGGGTTTGTCTAATATTTGTATTCCCTGTACTCAGTGAAATACCAAGATCAAAACTTTATAAACATTATCTTCTTTAAAACAACAACAACAACTATGTGAGGTCAGCATTATTCCCATTTATAGATGGGTAAATCACAGCTTAAAGATGACATAATGTGCTAAAGGTCATGGAACTAAACAGACAGAGCCGAGATTTGAATCAGGCTGTCCGTCCTAAATTCATGCGTGTAACCACTACAGGGGATTGAGAGTAAGGCAAACCTCAAAATACCATTGCCTAGTGTGTGCCCTGGGTCAAGTTGTTTTTCACTTCAGAAAGCTCCTGGCTTTCTATCTATGGAATAAAGATAATGACTCTTATGTCATAAGAATTTTGAGTGAATGACATGTAAAACTTTTAGCCTTATGTCTGACACATAGTAAGTGCTCAGTGAATGGCAGTTAGGTTTTGCAAATTGTACAACACAGGAGACCTTCTCCCTCTGCTATGTCATCTACAAAAATTCACGCTCCACTTCCCACAGAGTTTTGTCGCAGGGAGGAGAGAGCTGTCCAGCCGGTAACTACATTTCTTAGCCTCACTTGTTTTGAGGTATGGCCATGTGTTAATTCTTGCCAAAGCAATGTGAATGGAAATGATTTGTGTCAGGCCAAAGACTTTACATGTGATCAGGGCTTATCCATTTTCTTTTCCCCACTGTTGGCTACATAGGACTATGAGATACTGAAAGAGAGAGGAGCCACAAGACAGAAGGGAATAGATACCTGAATCATCATGTGGAGGAAAGCCTTATGGATTGTTATATAACCAAAAAATAAACTCTTCTTTTGTATGCCTATGGAAATTTTAGATTTGTTTGCTATCACAATTGGTGTTAGACTGAGTAATAAACACATGCACACATTTTGTTCTTTCTTTAGCACTTTGCCTCTCCCGAGAAGTGCTCTACTCAAACTTTCCCCCTTTGGGTATCATCTGGGTATCGTTTAATGTTGATGCAATTATGTTATAGACTCCGCAGTTCACATTGAAATTTCATCAGTGTTATTCTTTATAGTGACTTTCTTCTGCTCCAGAGTAAAATCAAGGAGCATGCATTGTGTTTATTTGTCATGACTTCCTAGTCTCCTTAAATTAGGAATGACTCCTCAGCCTTTCTTATCTTTCTTGACCTAGTTATTTTTGAAGAGTACAGTCCAGTTACTTCTTAGAATATGTCTCTCCATTTAGACTTATTTATTGCTTTCTCATGGTTAGATTCACATAATGTGTTTTGGTCAGGAATACCACAATAATGATGTGCTAGTCTTCTCTGTGTTAGGAGGCACATCATATTGGATTGTTTCAATATTGATGATGTTAAGTTTGATCTCATTCAGCTAGAATCTGCTGGGGTTCTCAAATGTAAAGTTAACATTTTTCCAGGTGATATCAGCTTAAAAATAAGTATTTCGTATAAATCATTTTAAAACCATAAACAAAAGCATAGATATTTTAACATTTCAAATGTGACTATTAAATGTAATATGTACTAAATAATTTACATTAGGACACTAAGATATCAACTGGTCAAACTTTGACATTCATAAATATAAGATAAATGTGCCATTGGAGATTCTAACACCACAGCTAATATTTCTCAGTAATTTTCATAGACTCTCAAATCGAAAAAGAGAAACAAGCCTATTGCTTTTATAGTGTTTGCCTTTGCCTAGGCTCCCTAGAAAGCAGAATTTGAGGCAAGAATTAAGTGCCAATACTTTATTTAAAGCTACAAACCCAGGGAAATGAAAATGAGAAAGAGGAAAAGAGGCAGGCTAGGACAGGAAGCAACGCGATGTGGTACATTACTGCTCAGCCTGAGCTTCATGATGAGCTGCTATGACCTAGAAGATCACTTAGGGGATATGTCTGCTCAACAGGACACATGATACTTCTCTGGACAAAATGCATGACAAAATCTCAGAGCAGTTCATGGATTGGATAAAAGACAGACAATACCTACCCAGCTTTCTACCTCCTGACCTATCAGTTAGAGTTCACACATGAGGCGTTAACATTTAGGTTGTAATATCATCTGGCCCATCTGACACAACCTCCATATAATCCAGAATCAATGGGCTAGCCAGAAACTCTGTGCATGAGGCTGGTTGCCTTGACTGAGGGACACAGAAGAGAGGGAGACAGGCAGACAGACAGATGGATACTCTCAGCTCAAGTGACTGGCTAGACCCAGGCAGTAAAACCACATAGACAGAACATACTGGCCAGGCATGATCAAAATCAGAAGGGATACATAACTATTTTTAAAATTGTTTTGAGTATAGTTGACATACAATGTTACATTAGTCTTGGGTGTACAACATAGTGCTTCGACTTCTCTATATATTATTCTGTGCTCACCACAAGTGTAGCTACCATCTGTCACCATACAACACTATTAAGTATCATTGACTATGTTCCCTATGCTGTGCCTTTTATTCCCGTGACTTATTCATTTCATAATGGGAAGCCTGTATCTCCCACTCAGAAGGGACGCATATTTTTTCTTGTCCGATACAGTATGTTTCTTCTTTGAGTTTTCTTAACTTTTCATCAATGCATGGCTGAGAATTTTAAAGTGATAAAAGCATCTTTTTTTGAAATTCTAAAATAGACAATGGACCCAAGTGGGCCTATCAGGTGTTGTAGCAGTTAATGAAGATTTGGCCCTTAATATCATGATTCAACAAAGATAAAGAACAATGCATAAGCTGAGCGTGTGATTTTTTGCTTTTAAATATTTTAAAGGAGAGTGTGGGGGAAGTGCCAAAAGATAGCTCTTCTCTTTCAGTGACAAAAGAGAATCATTGTGGAGAATTGTAATGTCTTAATTAAAGTTCATAATAATTTGCACAAATATAAGAGCTCAAAGAAGAAAAAGTAATAGAATGCGTCAGGAAATTGGTGATAGGTTAAGGAAATTTTCACTTTTAATAAAGTGGGAATGGCTGAATTGGATACAGTAGTTCAAGATGAAAGACTTACTAGTTAGGTTTTTGTATGGAAAAATAAGCATGGGTATTTTAGAGGACATTTCTCCAAGAATGTTTCCATTGCAGAGAACTGAGTTAGATGAGATGAGAGGCCTCCACCATCAAATAGAGTCTTGAGACATTTAGAGAATGGAAGAAACAATGCAGAGACACACTGCTTTGATCTAAGTGTCCAGAATGCAACTCATGTGTTTTGTGGCATTTCCAGGTCAATGTTGGCTGTTGACAACATTATGTAATGGGAGGGAGAGAAGAAGGATGTGTGAGTGATGGAAAGACACATATATGTAGATGTTAAATTCATTCTTTTTTCAGGGAACTGGTCCCAAAATATTGATTTCATGTCCTCCATGAAGAGAATCAATTAATTAAATAGGCAATAAAGAATGAATGAAATTCTTCCCTTGAGGAGAATGGTTTGATTAAGCAGCTAAGTAAAAAAGAAGCATATGGAATACTTTGGCTTACATTTTAGTAACTTCTGGAACAAAAACAAAGGTCCACTTGTTTAAGATCTCCAACAAAATAATTCTAAATATGACATTTAAAAATAAACACAATAAAAATTCAATCCTCAACCAAATATCCATAGAAGACAAACAATTAGAGTAATTCTTTTACTGTTGTTGGTATTAACTATTAATGACATTTCTTTCATGGTGAGTCTTGTTTAGCTACAGTGGGTTTTGTAAGAGGAAAAACAGTAGCTTCTTTTGGGTGGTAGCAGAGATGAAAGAATATATAAAATTTTTAATTATTAATTAATTAATTATTAATTAATTATTTTGAAAAATACTTAAGGATTATGAATTATCTGAAAGAACTTATCTGTTACAAGACCCCAAACATTATGTAATTGTATATCTATGAATATTATTTCAATAATCACTTTGCTTATGTTGCCAGTTATTTGTGTTGAACCATAGCTCAGAAATGGAAAAGTCACTCAGTAAGAGTGATATCATGGGGCTTCCATATTCTTTCTCAATGACTTCCAGATCAAATTTTCTCAGTGTATAAGTGAAAAGATGATATTTCTAACCGTAAGCCCCGCAGACTCGACCTGGGATCTGAAAATCCAGCTGTGTTCACTTTGCTTCTTACACCATCCCTGTAATGAACATGTACATGGCTGACAACTGTGTTGATGGTGCATGAGGTTGAATATAATCTAGCTTGTCTCTTCTGTGAAGGATTTTCTGGCTCTGCCAGCCTAAGAAGAGTAAAGAAAAATGAGTATTTGGGGTCATTGTTTTTATGTTTGTTTGTATATTTTGGGAGGGATTAGGAAAGTGAGGGGATAGGACTTGAAAGCATGAAGCACAAAATTATTGAATAAGAAAATGGTACTTTTATAGCGACACTTTGAATTCTTCTTCACATAATATATTCTCTATGAAGGGATGGTAATTGAGGCTCTATACACCTCACCAAAGAACAGCCCACACACTTGTCACTGCTGTGATAAAGAGATGATTTCTGTGGGCAGCAAAATATTTAAGAGTTTAATTCTCATCTGATGTCACAAAATGCAAGTAATTCAAAATCATCACAGTGCTAGGAGAACAAGTTTTATATCATTTGAAATTCCTATTTTGTAGAACATTTTACCTGTCATTATTGTAATCATACAACTCTCACCTGCCCTGAGCCTTCTATAATCAAGCCCATTGTCTATCCAGAATCTTTTTCTCAGGTATTTTTACCCCTTTCCCACTTCCTTTCTCTCACCACAAATATCTGCCTGTTACTTTTCTCTTACTCACTCCACCACACCAAGACATTCAAGAGAGGTATAAATATGAGGGACTTTGAAAATAGAGTTTTAAGAGCTTACATGTAAGCACGATGCACAAACGTAAGAGTCAAGAATGCATAAGTCTATGTAAGTATATGTACTGATAGACCATAAATGCCCAGAGATCCGAGGATAGATGGGACGATGAGAAGATAGGAAGGAGATTAGAGGCATGACTGCAGTGACAGTCCAGGAACTAGGTCTGAAAGGAGCTCAAACAGACATTCCCACTAATTGTAATTCCTCCCACTTCCCTACCTCTTTGCTCTTTCAGGTCTCAGCTAAAATGCCCAGAAATACAGGTGCTCCCTAGCACTGTTATTCTCCATCCTTTGGCTATTTACTTCCTTCCCAGTCACTTTGCACACTCTGTACTTGTCTTCGCTGTTAATTTAATTTGTATATATCATTCTACTAGATTGCAAGATCCTTGAGGTTAGGGACTACAAAAAAAGGATCTCAATACATATTTTAAAGAAAGGAATAAAATGGAATATTGCATAGGCAAGAGATGAGAAGGCTTGAATGGTGGCCAAAATAAGCAGAGAGGGCATTTTAATGAAGGGAAAGAACATATCCTACAATCAGAAGCTGAGATTTGTGTTATAAAGTTACATGTTGCCCTGATCTGAGCACCAGTAGACACAGGAGCTAGTTTGAACTTCCCCACTGACTGACTGGGGAGCAGTGTCTGAACAGATTTCCTTGAGAGGTTTGCAATGTTAGGAAGAACTGGCAGTCAGTTATTTGGTGGTTATTGAGACAGGAAAAGCACATTTTAAACTGGATAAATCATCCAGCCTTAGAGAGTGAGAGGGTTTTCTTTGGGTGTGGAAGCTGGTGCAGGTTATTTGATTTATTGGTAGATGAAACGTTCTGGCAGATGGAGCACTCCGCACAGGAGAGCCTCTAGGAGAGAAGAGAATTGGCCACTCTGTGTGCTCAGACCGTCACAGGCTCTTCTTCAAACACTTGAGTCACTCAACCTCCAAGGAAACTGGGGCACTAACCATTTGAATTATGAAAATCTATTTTTAAATACATAGGTTTATAAAACCTCTTTGTGACATTTTGTCTTCACACACTTGAAACATAGTGTAGTTGATACAATATGGAGTTTGGTGACTAAAACCCAAGTCTGGATCCTGGCTCTGACAATTGCTGGCTGCAAGACCTTATGCAATCACTTCATTTCTCGTGAGATAGAGTTTCTCTATCTGTAACACAAGGTTAACACTAATTGAGTTGTAAAAATAAAACAAATGTGAATGTATTTTTTCAACTCTAAGATTATAAACACATTTTAATAATTGTTATGTGTATTAACACAGAAATGAATGCTTCTTCATAGAGCTTAGCTCAGTTGACCATCTCTTCTTATAGTGTGGTCTTTAAGGATGTAGGTTCTGAAGTCGGGCTTCCAGGGTTAGAAACCTTAACTTTTCAGTGCCTCAAATTTTCATCTATAGAATGGGTGTAAAGATAGGGTCTACTGCATATTATTGCCTTGAAGGGCAAATGAGATAATCTACATAAAGCACGTAGCACAGTGCCTGGGACATAGAAGGAGCTCAATGCATGTTAGGTATTACTTTTACTCTGTGTTCACCTTAGAATGGCCCTCGAGATTTCTTTCAAGTCCAGGTGCACTTATACAACATTACCACTAGATGGCAGATGCACCATTTTTATTGCTCAGAGTGGTTCCCAGCAGCACTTCGCCCTTTGCCTCTTCCTGGCATTCAAGGATCTGGGGGAACCTCAGAAATAGCACGTTGAATGAAGCAATAACACCCTTTTAAAGGAATAAGTCATTTATAAATAATGTCTATTAGGAAGTTTTTGTGTTGTAATCATTCAGGATAACAATCAAAAGAAAAAGGATATATATATATATAACCATCTCCCAATCGTTTATACTCCCCTAACAATCTCCAAAAGGAACCTAGGTAAAAGCATTTCTTGAGAGTTTGCAGTGTATGTTAGATTATAGAACTGGTTTGTGGGTTTGAGGAAAAGAGAAAGATACTGAGCTAGACAATATGGTGTTCTTGTCCTCATGCAGCTCACAGTCTAGGAAGAAAGAAACATTGATATGATATGATGATATGATACACATAATGATGTGATATGACATATAATGATATTACATGATAAAATGATATCAATGATAATACTTCATGGTTGATCCTGGTTCCCAACTAGTAACGTATTGCTTAGGAGAGCTCAAGTAACTGAGAGACTCAGGGTAGTATTTGCAAGAAGGAAACACTGGAGTCAGGTCTTGAGAGTGATGAAGGGTATAGAAAATGAAAAGAGGAAAATGGCTTTTCAGCTTCCCTCTCCCCCAAATGGTTCAATTGGGGGACACAGAACATGCAGGGCCCTGAATGTTCTGTAAGGACTAGTAGAGAGTCTTAGAAGGAAGGTCCCAAGTCCAAATGAGTATTGAAAAGTAACTTTCACCAAAAAGCTAACTTGTATGGAGACAGGAGACTTGGATAAATGCTAGTCCGTTTCATTGTAACCATGTATTTTTATCTCCTCCCCTTCCTCCATCCGCAGTTTTAGAAATGAGCGTCGCTACACTAAATTACTTTTTGCCAAGTACTCTGTTTTGAACCCAGGGATAAATCTCCACAAGCTGGTTAGGCCACAGACAGTTTGGCCCTAGGAGCCTTTTGGAGCCTTGGGGTAAGTTCCATGGGATGACTTTCCATGCTTCTCGTCCCTGTCATTCATTCACATAGGGCCTTGGGAGCCCTAGTCAGTATTTTGGAATTTATTCTAAGAGCAATGAGAACCTATTGCAGATTTCTAATGGGGGAGGGGGTGGTGAAAAGGACTCGGGCTGAAATGAGGCCAGCGGATCAGAGGGTACCTAAAGTGAGTGCCACAGCCTGGAAGAGAGACAACGGTGGCTTCAGCTTAATGCCAGTAGTAGAATTGGAGAGAATGGACAAATGTGTGATATGTTTAGTAGGTGAAATACCAGATTTGGCAACCTTAGTGCTGTGAGTTTTCCAAAAGGCCCTCTACTGCACATTTAATTTCAGCTTGTCTCTCTATTGCTAAATTCTTTACATCAGAGCTGTAACAGAAAAGGACAAACCTCAAATCTGCAAACACAGACATATTTTTATAGGCTCCTGATGTGGGTCTTCATTTCATAATTTAATTGCCTTAGAATATTGCCAAAGCTGTAGCTCTCCCACTGCATTAGTGAGGAAGGGCTAGGCTACGTGGGGTTTCTGGTGACCTCTCAGTGCCGAGCCTCACATGCATGTATGTGTACTTCCGGGCCATCCTCGATGTGAGCGACTGAGAGGCTCAACTCAACATGGTCAGTCAGAAAACCAGCCTGACAGAGGCTCAGCATCTTCTAGCTGCTCCCCTGGAGCACAAGCCTTCCTGAGTTGCCAGTATAGGAAGAGAATTGAGAATCCCACTTGCAGCTTTCCCTGCGGCAGTTGACTGACATGCCATTTCCACACACGTTTCATTGGATTAGTAGCAGTGGCCCCACCTAACTGCAAGAGGGTAAATGGAATATTGAGGCGGTTTCTGCCACACACACAGTGACCAATTTTCATATACAGGCATTTCAAAAAATAATATTCCTCTGAGATACTGCACCTGGATGAGGAGGAGAGCATAACTAACCCATAGTGAGAGGGGGAGCACTGGCTTATCAGCTAGGCTCATTCATTGACTAAGGAACGTTTTCCTTCAGATACACAAGATTTAAAATTGGGCTTCGACATTACAAACAGTTCAGTCAGGGACCTTCAGGTTTGTAGAAACGAGCACATTAAAAAAATGGGAACTCGAAATCGGTTGTGCTGCCTTGTTGTTCCAAGAGCGTAGAGCTTGCCTTTTCAGGCTGTGTGAGGTCGGTGGCTTCCTCGTTCTGTTCTTCCATTCCTAGATCTTCACTGAAACGGAGCTTTTCCAATTGAGGTGTCAACCGTCAGTCAGATTGACAGCTCAAGCCCCTTCTCAAGGCTGGGCTGTTGAGTGGAAAAGGATTTAAACTGACATTAACACCAACTTGAGCCATGCACACCTCTGCAAGGTAGACTTCTCCATCCTGGAGTCCCCCGGTGTCCTTCAGAGTCCTGATAGAGTCCCGCCTTCGACTCCTTGAGTCATTCATTACCTGCTACATACCTAGACAAGCTGGAGAGACATTTTTCTCATCCTCCTTGGTTTAGTTCTGAATGACAAGCAATACAAATGAAATCAAAGGTCTGTCTTCCTGTGTGACTGGTTTCTACCCCAAAAGAAAGTCTTTTTAAGGCTAGCAGGGTACCGTTCACAGTGGTCTCAGCTTGGGAGGCTATCGTGCCGTTCTCTTTGCCTCTCCCTTCCCTTAGACAGAGAATTTCCCCGTATTACTACCTCTGGAAACTCTTAGGTTACAAATACAAAAGGTGATTGTTTTTGAGATCAAGTCTACATAACTAGGAATTAATAAGATAATTTGTGAAAGATCTGTGTGTATATACATATAGATGTATACTATATTCTCCTTCACTTCAGAATGCTATTGCCTGTCACAGTAAAATGACAAAAACATATTCTGTAAAAATATTTCAGTCTGGGTGGTCACAGTTTAAGTGACTATGGCAAGTTACTTCTATGATTTATTTTTTCCCTTTGGAAAAAGGAGTTTCTCCAAATGCAAATGACCAATACCAAGCACCGCCTAGATCACTGAGTTGTTTCATAATAAAGTAATGTATGTGGAAGCCCTCTAACAATCTTTTAACCACCATACAAGCATCAAGTATTCCTATCATTAACGCTTCCTTTTTTCTGTTGCAAGGATGACTGATATAAGGGACTTCCAAAAATAATTTTCCCTCTCAGGAAATGATGCTACCCACGGTCCACCAAAAATATTAATGGAAAGACAATAAGCAATCACTGTTGAGCAAGATTTTCACGTTGAAGTAAGTGCTGCTGCCTTTGCAAGCATGGGAATGTGCAGAACTACAACACCCCTGCCTCCTTCAAAACTCTCTTTGAATTAGTTCTGCATGCTCTTCACTTATAAAGTCCCTTCAAAATAAATTAAAACAAATCTTTTCAGTGCGGAATGAGGTGGGGGCACCCTGTTTTGCATATGGTTATAGTATCACTGATGGAGCAGAACCAGAGTCTATTTCAATACAAGAAATGAACAGAGAGCTTTAGGGGGCCACTTGTTAGACTGGATCAGGAGACACTTTCTCTGGAAACACAGTGCTCATCATCCTTGAAATATAAACTATCTATTTATATCTCAAATAATGATGGGTTGAAGTGTTATTATGAAAGGAAAGACACAGATTTCCTATAAATGTGTTTTTCTTGTGATAATATGTGAAATTACATTCCATGCTAAATCGCTTGAGGCAAGCAAGGTTTAATATGTATCTAAATAATTAAGCTAATTGTGTAAAAATATATTTGCAGAATTCGCCAAATGTGTTAATACATTTCACATCATGTTTACCCATTTTACATGACTAAAGTTTGCTTTGTGAAATGTTCTCCAAAATACCGAAAGGCCTCAGAGTCTTCACAATTGTTATCAACATTCAGTGCTCTCTGGGGAGGAAAAAGAGGTGCGAAGAGTCACATCTTGAGAAATGGTATGCTGTCTTTTCCTTTCCTCCATTCTGCATGTTTCTCTCTCTTCTTTTCTACTGAATTTCAAAATCATACCTTTAAGGGCGTACTTTGGGATATTCGTGTCATATTTCTAAAAGGCATTGTAGAAACAAAAAGACACATTTTCACAGGTCGATGTTCCCGTCTCAATTAATTTTGCAGGACCGAGAGTCTGCAGTTTGCCAACAGATCCCCATTCCAATGTGTGGGCTGAGCTGATGTCACATGACCTTTTCAATCTTTCCCACGTGTAAATTGCACAGAATGCTGGGTGTGGAGCAAGAGTGCTGCCATGGAAAGAAGAAGAAGAAAAATTTTTACTGCTTCTCATCACTTCTTAGAATGAGTATATATTATATTTTGGTGTACAAAAGAGTGATGTGGGTCAGGCCATGTTTTGGCATGTGAACATCTTGTGAATGCCAAATGACTCAGTTTTTTGACTGGATGTGTGTTCCTGTTGCTCAGTTAAAAAGTGCTGGTGTGCTGTCAGCACAATTTATAAGATGAATAAGTGGGACTGCATCTCCGGGATGCCGCTCCCACTTTCCCTCCGGGAGTACTCCTCAACCTCATTGAATTTCTGCTCCGCGTTAACTCCTGCCTTGCCTTTCCCCCAACTTCCTCCCTGACTTCCTCTTCTCTACCGCTTATGGGTCTTACGTATATACTTCCATAGCATTGTCTTGAAAACGTGCGGCATAGATTAATCTTCCCCACTCAAGGAGACCACTTGTGGTCTGTTCATTTTGGGTGACCCTAATTTTTCTAGACGAGAACATCCAGGAGATGAGCATAGAGCAGTGTCTCTGGGGGCACACCTCCAGGGGCATAAGACACCTCAAGGACTATGCAAGAAGATGGCCCTCCAATGACCTGCACACAGGTTGTCACGAAATCTTTATGTTCAAGACGAAGGGTGGAGGATTCTCTCCAATGTACTTTTCTCCTCATTTGTGTAAGTTTGCTTTCAACACTTTTATCTTCTGTTTCTCTCTCAGCTTAGCTTGTATGGTGGTAAGTTAGCTGCCTAGGGAATAGCATTAATTTTATGGTGGCTCAGAGGCCATTTAGTATGGTATAGTATAGTATAGTATAGTATAGTATAGTATAGTATAGCACTCCACCTGACTCAACACCAGGAGTGCATGAAAATGCAGAGCCATTGACCTAGTAGGTGGAGTGTAAATAGTCCGTCATTCACCTACCACTATCTGCTGCTCCTTGCTCTTGTCCACTAGCTTCTTCCACAAACTTTCAGTGTCCTATGGCTGTGGTTCAGTCTTCTCATCAAATAACAAATAGTATTTACCTTTTAGGAATCTGTTGGGAATTAGGTATGCATGTAAAACATTTAAAACAGCCTAACAATGGCAAGTAGTCCACTAGCACCATCATCACCATCATCACCATCATCACCATCATCATCATCATCATCATCACCATCATCATCATCATCATCATCACCATCACCATCATCATCACCATCACCATCATCATCATCATTATCATCATCACCATCATCATCATCATCATCATCATCACCATCATCACCATCACCATCATCATCATCATCATCACCATCATCACCATCATTGTTATCATTTGCTCAGCTGCTGATAGCTGCCTCTTGTGCTAGAGAATAACATTCACTTGGATATTCTCTGGCTCACCCTCAGCACTCTCCCTAGAGCTGTGCTGTACGGTACAGTAGCCACTAGTCACAGGAACTACCAAGAACTTGAGATGTAGCTATTTCAAACTGAGGTATGCCGTAGGAATAAAATACATGCTGCAGAAAGTATGGGGAATAGTTCATTAATAATCTTTATACTGATTACATGGTAAAATGGCAATATCCTTAATATAGTGGATTGCATAAAATATATAAAACTATTGCCCTCGATTCTTTCTACTTTTTAAAAATGTAGCTACTAGAAAATTCAAAATTGTGTGTGTGGCTCGCATTTGTGGCTCATAATACAGTTCTATGGGACAGAGCTGCCCTAGGTTATAATTCCTCTGGCTTTTCCTTCAGGAAGCCCACATCTAGACCATGAGCAAAAGACAGACACTCCTGCTTTCGATTATGGATTTGCGGGCCCAGGTTGCCCAGGGCAGTTAGGCCTAGGCTACCCTGCCAAGAGGGAGTAACAGGAGAAAAACTGATGGGTGTGCAAGTTACAAGTCGGTTACTAAAGGCCTAAGTGGAGCCCTCAGGAAAGAGTTATTGCCTCTTAAACAGCACCTTACTCTCTGGGAGTGAATGAAAGGAGGAGCTCTTTCTGTTAAAGTCATTTAAGATCCTTTGCTGAAAGGAACCATATGCTACACAATGAAATATATTCCAGGCAAGATGCACATGTTTTGCACAATAAACACGTATGCAAATCTTGCAAAGATTTTTAAGGAGAAAATGTGCTGATATTATTCATATCAATATCATTTAACACATCCTTGTTCTTCTCATCTGAAGTCAAATCCGAATCATTGCCTGCCTCCTCTGCCTCAACCCCTGACAGGGAATATTTTATACAAAAGCAATTGAAGATTTTTGTTTTCAGTCAGGAGGAATTTGTTTCTGGTGGCTGAAATTTCAGGCTTCCTAAATCATAAGCTCCTAACAGACTGGCAAATATCCCAGGGCCCTGGCAGCATCTGCAAATGCCTCCTTCCTCCCTGGGACAATCTGGGTGGGAACAGCACTGAGCCCAAATCCCAAGACCTGGAGCTGCGGCCTGCCCTTTTCAAGGCTGAGATCCACAAAGCATTTTCTCTTTAGGACTGTTCTCAGACTCAAAATATTTTGAATACAGAGCTGCAATCCATAATTGGAGCTAGTATTGAAAGGAAATTAGAATGCTCCTTGAATCACAGCCATGCAAGGTTTCTCTCTGCCTAAATGAGCCTCCATTGCAGGTGATAGAGTATGAGAGGCCTTGTGGGGTCCCAATAAAGTTATGCTGGCTGGTCAATAAACATGAAAATGCAGAAATCAGTGCAGTCCTGGGAAACTCCAGTCAGGGAGTAAAAGGTCTCGCCGAGCATGGTGCTATCCCTTTAATTGTCCCCTGCTCCGTCTGTTGCTTCCCATCACACATTCCTCTGAAAAACCATATTGCTACAAATACACATTTAGAATTTGATTACAGAGTCTCATCCATTTACATGTACAAGATAGAGCCTACTGTGACAGATTAATGCTCCTAAAGTTTGTACAGGAAGGTTAAATAAAGTGTTACTTTTACGACACAGAATATCTTTATGATGCTTTTGCTAAATCAGAGACCACTTGGTGATACTGCAGATGTGCCAGATACTTATCACGAGCTGGCAGAGCGCCCCCGATGCTTTACCCATCTATCACACTCCTTACCTTACTGCACAGGCCGTCCTCACTGTTGTGTGTAATGCAATACTCTCCAGGCAGCTTTCTTTCCTACACGTTTAGTCAAAGTGAAACAATTCAAGTCCTGTCATCTGGAGACATTGCAACGTTGCTAGAAAGAGTGAGACTGGAAATTTCACATACAGTTCTGCTCTTTCCAACATAGATTACCCCCCCCCAACACACACACAGAATTGGGGATTGTAAGACCATAGTCAAAGCTCCTACCACATTTTACCTATTTTTTCTTCTGCCCTTATGTTCTGGATATCTATCTGCTTTAGTTGCCCTTCCTCCTACTAGGAAGTCTAGAACATCCTATGATGATCTTTGGCCACACTGAATTTTCTGCTTCCTTTTCAATTTCCTATTAAAAATCTATGCAGAATCTCCTCTTAATAGGTCAGACTCTATTTTTTTTCCTTAATGAAATTAAGTATCCTGAAAAACTAGTGTAAAAGCATGTCTTGGCTTAGCCATAATTTGGCCAGAGTTATGTATCACTAATGCTTGCTGCTGCAATGGGAGAAAGAGAGATGAGCTAAAGAGATCCCCTTCAGGTATCCTATGTATGTTTGAAAAGTATGATAAAAACCTTTTAGGGCCTTGGCCTACTCTATTGATCAAATGGTGCAAATTTCAAGCCATGTTGGATAGTTTAAAATAAAAAAGGGTGTTTAAGAGAAGGTCAGATGGCATGGAGTTTGACAGCTCTTTACTTTGCAACTGAACAATTGAAGGATCTTAAGTATCTCAAGGAAAGGTTACAGCAATGCAAGGAGCACTCTTTTCTGCCAGAGATGTGTCTTCCTAGTGCTGAATAAAATTGCTGCTTTGCTAGCACAAAAAAGAGGCAGGGACTTTGGGCATTCCACTGGAGCACTGAGTAGGAGAGATGTTAACATAACATTGCCCTCCCCCACATGGCTGATGTCTCAAGTACACTTATTTTCAGCCAACACTGAACCAACTTTTCAACCCTTTCTCAGTCCCCAAGGAATTTCCTATGGCACAAGGGAAGTGTCACGACTCAGATGAAGTCTGAGGAGGGAAGTTTAGTCCTCCGGTCAGACATTGCCCGTTGCAACCTACCCCTCCCGACTGGTGCTCAGGAACTCTCTGGGATCACAACAGAAGCAGAAACACATCACATCCTTATTTCCCATTGGTCTCTCACTGATGCAGTCACTCATCAAAATATTTTAAAATACCAAGAAATTCAGATCATGGTGATGAGCTTCTTTTGTGTTATAGGTTACATTCATAGAGACTAGTAAAGTGGAAAATGATTGTGATTGATTAAATATGAAAAATGTTGATTCCTTTCTTTTAATGAAAATAAGCATAAATCTCTTTAGCCAAAGCTTTTGGCCGTGAGGTGATGCATATGAGGATGCTTTGCAAACTGTGAATTATGACACAAAAGTGAGAGATTGCATATAAAGCATCACATAGAATGGAATACTACACTGCCCTTAGAAAGAACATATACTGAAAAAAAACAGAAGTCATACGTAATTAATTGAGAAATCCAGTTGTCAATATCATGTGTATAATATAATTCCATTTGGGGGGAAAAGTACTGCATATATATATGGGTGTTGTGTGTGTGTGTGTGTGTGTGTGTGTGTTGTATATTTCCATAAAAAGGTTTGAAAGCTGGAGACCAGTTGTGCACGGTAGCAGGCTGCAGGCTTTGGTGGTGGAAGTCCTTTAGATATGAATTTCTATATTGTTTGAATATTTTCTCAATTTAGAATACATTACATTTGTTATTTTAAATGCTTTTATTTATTTATTTTTAAAATTTTATTTATTTATTTTAGAGAGGGCACACACGCAGGGGGTGAGGGGCAGAGAGAGAGAGAGTCTTAAGCAGACTCTGTGCTGAGCGAGAGCCCCATGCAGGGCTCAATCTCATGACCCTGAAATCAGGACCTGAGCAAAAACCAAGAGTCAGACACTTAACCAATTGTGTCACTCAGGCACCCCTAAAATACTTTTAAATGTAAAGAATTAAAGTTAGATGTTTTCTGAAACCAACTGATACACAATTAGTCTGCAAAAGTTTGTCATTCATTCATTGATTTCATCAAAGTACACTTTAGACCACCTCTGTAGAGTGGCATGCTATTAGGTCCAAGACTAACATGTAATCATTCAATTCACTTTGAGCTCTTGTTTCATTCACTGTAAGGAACAAAACATCATGGGTAAAAAGATGGACTCATGAGACAGATTACTTGTGATCAAATCCTCGTCCTTTCTTGCTGTATGACCTTGAGTGGGTTGCTTAACATCTCCATACCTCAAATTTACCATCTTGAGTATGGAGATAATAATAGTGCCTATCTTGTAGGGCTGTTACTACAATTAAATGAATTAAGATTTGCAAAGCACTTAGAACACACGGCAAGCTCTGTATCAGTGTTCATTAGACAAACTAATATATGAAAGGTATTTGGTCTCAGGAAACTTATATTCTCATAAGTAAAAGGATAGGCCATATAACAAAATATAGATAAAGGTATGTTAATCACCAAAAAAAGTGTGATAGGTGCCTTAGATGTGTACTCTTATTAATCTCTACGTTACCCTCCTTATATTTGTCAAGATAGAAAGTCTAAAATGCTTTACCAGACTCCTATGCAGCTAGAATTGTGTATTCAAATTAGGTTGTGCCAAATTGGGTGCATTCATGGGCTTTAGATGCCAAACATGGGAAGAGGCTTTATTTCTGCTGCTGCCAAGCAAGCTTCAAGAGTTCCAAGTTTGGTGGTGACTGGACTTTGCATTTGAATGTGTAGTCTGCAGCTTGGTGAATAAAAGAGATTGTTACAGTAGCAGATTTCTCACTGCTAGATTGCAGCGAAGATAGTGTTACAGTCTTGTAATCAATAAAAGAGTGGCGACCCCCATGTTCCAGCTCTTCCAACTATTTTCCTGTATCGAAATACCTGGGATAAATCTATTTCTGCTGGAAACACTGGGGTAGTTTCTGTTTCATGGGCTGGCCTCTGACTGATACAAGGAGAGAAAACAATGACTGTCCTTAGTCCATGGAGAGATCAAGGCATTCCGGTAGAATTGAGAGAGGGTTTACATTCCTGCAGGGGGCATGGCATAAGCAAAGTCCAGGAGTCAAGGATGGACGTGGTATGATTGGAGGACGCCTGGCTAGAGCAGAAGAGGTGGTAAACATTAAAGTTGAAAAGGAAGGTTTGAACTAGATTTTCAACAGCATTGACTATAAAGCCTTTATACCATAAAGGAATAAAAACAGCTTGTGCAGAGTTCAGTAATTAATGTGTGTGGAAGGGTGGGGAGATGCTTTTTTGAAAAAAATGTTACCCTGTGCAAACTTTTCCATGGGAATTTTAAGTTCAATTTAATAGGTATTTACTGAAAGAATACTTTGTGCGCGGCATGAAAAGGGGCCACAGAGGTAAAGAAGACAGGCAGAGGTGAGCAAATATCATGCCAATAGTGGGGCCCATGGCAGCCTGATAGCCTGATTCTAGGAACATCTCCAGATCTTGTGAGACACCATGCATCCTGGACGATGAGCCCAAAGTTTTTGCTGCTTACAAGTGAAGTTCAATATCATGAAATAATAGAATAATGATAATAGTGCAGCAGAGGCTGGTACCCTCTCTCTGATTCCTTGGGTAGGTAGTTAACCACTCAAAGCCCCACCTTTATTTTACTACAAATGGAAATAATATTAACAACATTATCGTGTTGGGAAGATTAATTGAAATTATATGTGTAAAGCACTTTAAATTGAAAAACGTACAAAAATGTAAAGTACACAAATGTGTTTCCAAGTGGACAGACTTGCTATGTGTAAAGATTTTTCAAGAATCTCCTTTTCACAGGGTGTCAGAAGTATTTCAGCTAGCAGAAATAAATATGCTAATTAGAAGTAGATGAATCATAATCTGTGTCTTTTTTGTAAGAGGTTAGGTGTGATCTGAACTATGTGTAGCTAACAAAAGAGAAGCATAATTAAAACAATTAGTTGGTGGTCCATTCAATGTGTCTCAAAAAGATGCCCTGTTTGTAAATTCTCCACTTCTCTGTTTGAACACCTAGGTTCAAATCATATTTTCTTTACAGAGTCAAATCTGGAATATTATATCTGTGGGTTTTTTTTTTTTCCTTTTTAACCAATATTTCTTCACATTTTGTATTTATCCGGTCTCATTATTCTGGGATTGATCTATAATGTTTTTCAGAATTAAAAGTAGAACTGTCCCATGTCTCCTTCACATCCCCTTGCATCATCATCTAAAAATGCCTCTTCTCTGCTTTTCATATTCCTTCTTAGGACAGTAAAGAGTGAGAAGCAAGAGCAACAGAAGGGTGCAGACCCAGAGTAAGTACCCCTACAGCAGGGGCCTAGAGGAAAGGGAAGAAAGAGAAGCTCCCCAGCTTACTCCCCTGGCTCCCTATCTGCAAAGCTGTGTTAGACTGTGTGCACCTCTGTTGCAAGGGCTACTGCTTCTTTCAGAGTAAGCTTCTTTACAAGACCCTTTTTTTTCCTGGACTTAGATCATCTCTCATACCCTTGAGCCTAGAGCTGTAAAAGCTCCACAGCTACTAAGGCTTGATGACTGCTTTCTTCGGCATTGCTCCCCTTCCCCTGCCCCCACCGCTGTTAAGTGTCCCTTTGTAAGTAAATACCCTTTAAATGGTCCTTCTTTGACTATGCCACCTGTTTTCTGGGGAGATGCTGACTGGCACAGCCCCCAGAGTACCGTCTCAATCCTTACTTCAGTTGTAACCATGGAGTTTGAGAGACAAGGAACAACTTTATGGAAGGTGGTTCCAGAGGCCACAAAAATACTGACATAGGAGTTCTTTCCAGAGAGCAGGATCAGGGTCTAGTCAAAGAAATGCCCTCACCCTTAGCTTGGGTCCTTCCAGTATGTGCCCAGGAAAATTTAAAACTGCCTCCCATTTCTTTCATCCTGTGAATGGGAGTGTTTATTGCAGCTTTCATGCCTCCCCTCCACCATTATAAGCGGAGTTTGGGTGGAGGAGAAGTTAGATTCTTGTCTTTTTAGCTCACAAGTCTTCAGCCACACTGAGGTTTGACGGAAGTTACTTGGCATCACCAGGAGCTCCTAGACTGGATGCAGTGGCTGCTTCCTTTCACAGGGGGTTGAGGGTGGTCAGCAAATGAGGAGAAGGGAGCAAAAAGATAGTGACTGGAGGGTAGATCATGGCAAAAACTGTTAGCAACCATGGATATCTGTCATTTTCTCCACTTCTGATACACACCGAACTGTATTTTCTAGACTTTTCTGCCACGTGGTGGGTATGAATTCTGACCAATGGAACATGAAAGTGACACGAAGGCCTGGCCCTTAAAGACCTCCCACACTCAAATCTTACTCTTTTTCTCTATCTGCCACCTGAATGGAGAAGACTGCAGGGACCTGTATCTCCATAACATGTAAGAGGCCCTCGGGGCGCCTGGGTGGCACAGCGGTTGAGCGTCTGCCTTCGGCTCAGGGTGTGATCCCGGCGTTCCGGGATCGAGCCCCACATCGGGCTCCTCTGCTATGAGCCTGCTTCTTCCTCTCCCACTCCCCCTGTTTGTGTTCCCTCTCTCGCTGGCTGTCTCTATCTCTGTCAAAAAAAAAAAAAAAAATTTAAAAAAAAAAAAAAAAAAAAGATGTAAGAGGCCCTAGTCCCTGAAGGACCACATGGAGCAGAGTTCTCCCACCGATTGGCATTAGACTGAGATGTAACTGAGAAATAAACATTGACTGTAAAGCCAATGGGTTTGGGACGGTGAGTCTCTTAAAACAGCTGGCATTATTTACCTTAACTAGTACATGTTAGAACATGTTCAGTTGTAAGTAACAGACTACCTAACCTAACCTGGATGAAGCCGAATGAAATTTATGAACTGATACAATGAAAATTTCAGGGTCGGGCAACCATTTAGGTACTACCTGATGCAGAGCCTCAATATCACCTAGGCAGGGCTCTCTCCATCTCAGCTTGGTTGGTTCTGTTCTCTTAGTACTGTTTTCTTTCTTAGCCAGGCTCTCCTTTTTCATTTTATGATGGTGGCAGCAGCTCCAGAATTCACAATCTCTCAGCTTCATTGTTGTGCTAGCTCTGCTTTCAGGGATCTAAACTGGCCCAACTTTAACTCAATCAATTTTGAAGGTCATTGGGAGGGAATAGGCTGAAGTACTAGATGCCATCAGGCCCCCCAGAAGGCAAATGGGATGTCCTCTGTGACTGAGTGACATGGGATTAGAATGAAAGAAAAGATGATCCCCAAAGGAAAGTCAGGATATCTCCTTTCTGGGAAAAGGTAAATGGATGCTATGTGATGAAAATGATCAATGCCCACTATATTCTTTTTATGCTCATTGTTCTCTTTTGCCTACCATTATTGTTGAGCAAACAAAATTTTTGTCTTTTGTCTCCTGATTTTTGCTATGCAATCCTGTATTATAACGATTATAGTTGAAATGGGTTTGAAAAAACCATGAATTTTGCAGATATTAACTTTAATAAAGAGAAGATGCTATCAACTTATAGAGGTCTTGAAAGATACAAGAAAATTCCCATCAGAAGCTCCAAAAAGGTATCATCTCTCTTACTGTTAAATCTTCTTTCCCTCAAGCACAAACATTTAAGGTACATTTTTAAAAAAGTATTTCTTATTCATTTTTCTCATATTTTTAATCTGTTTAGCTTAATTACTAGTCTTGCAACAGTATTGTTTGTCACTATTTTCATTGCAAAATGAAGCTACACTGTGGGTTAAATAGACTTTTGTGAAATGGTCTAGGAACCTTACAACTATTTATAACACTGTAACTAGGGGGAAATGTGTTCTGAGTTTTAAGAATTCAGCTTGTAAGTATTCTTTTAAAATACAATTCATTTGTAAATCCTGTGTGTGTGTGGGGGGGTTCTCTTTCATTTATTTTTTGCTGTGTCACAAACCACCCAAATACTTTGTGGCACCAAACAATTTATTGTACCTCCCATGGTTCTGTAAGCTGTCTGCTCAGTTCCATGGTTCTTGCTTGGGCATCTCGCATGTGCTGCACCTGGGACTGCAGTCATCTGATGGCTGGACCAAGCCAGATGTCTAAGATGGATCACTCAAATGGCTGGTAGTTGACATTGGCCATCATCTGGCAGCTGAGCCAGGGACATTGATAGGGCAACTTTTATGGCCAGTCTTCATGGCTTGGGCTTTTCGGGGTATGGCAGGTGGGTTCTGAGAGGGAAAATCCAGAGAGTGAAAACTCTCAGAGGCCATGGCAACCTCAGGAGTCCCAGAATATCATTTCTACCACATTCTACTGGTCAAGGAAGTAACTCATCTGGGTTCTAGAGGATGGGGATTAGACTCCACCTCTCAATCTGAAGAACAGCACAAAGTTTGTGGCCATTTTTTAAAAAGATTTATTTATTTATTTGAGAGAGAGAGGGAGTGCGAGCAGAGGGAGAGGCAGAGGGAGAGGAAGACAAGCAGACTCCCTGCTGAGTGGGGAGCCCAACGGGGCTTGATCTCAGGACCCCAGATCGTGACTTGAGCCGAAATCAAGAGGTAGATGCCCCACTGACTGAGCCACCCGAACACCCTGAGTTTGCAGCTGTTTTTACTCTACCATTGAGCATATCAGCATCTCTCCTGACGTAGTGTAAAAGAAGTGGTTAACAGTTGGACTGCTTGTGTTCATATCTACACTTTTATTCCCTGCTGGTCTTGGGTAAATTTCCTAACCCTTCTGTGCCTTGGCATTGTACATCTATAAAATGGTGATCATATAAATACTTAGCTTATAAAGTAGTTTGTGGATAATAAGTAATGCATTCAAAAGTGCTTGGTTTGGTTCCTGGCAAATATTATCTACTTGTATTATTATCACTATCAGAGTCTGAGGATGATGTTGCAAGAGAGGTATATTTGAGAGTGTCATCCTTTCCATGAGATTTACACAAACATATAAAGGATTGATTGATTGACTGACTGACTGACTGACTGGTTGATTCCTAAGACTGTCAGCACAGCATAACACAGTTTTTGACTGCTTTTTTCATTTTAGGTACTGGGCATCAACTCCCTCACATCCCTCCTATGATGGAGCTACTCTGATTACTATCGGTTACATCTTAAGTTCGTTACACAAACACTGTCTACATAGGCCAGGTTGCTAGTACCTTGCTTTTGATTGGTTACTGGCATATATCTTTCTTTCCTGTCTTCTTTCAGGGAGTCCAATTTGTTTTACCAGGTAGGCCAGTGGATGTCTTCTACTACTGAATTTGCTGATTCATATTAGAGAAGCTATTTTTCAAAGGCAAAATCATTAACATGCCCTATTATACATCATGTGTTCTAGAATAACTGCTCTGTAAGCTGAAAATAAAGATTTGTTTTCAAATGAGAAAGAACAAAATAATGTTTATGTTGTGGTGAACTCTTTCAATATTTTTCTTTTAAATGGAAGGTGATCCATAGATTATTTTTCAATACTAAATGAATAATTAGGGTTAACTTCTTTATAACAAGACGCCTAGGTGACTTTTTTGTCTGTTCTTAAATGGGACATCCCATGAAAATTATCAGGCTATTAGAAATAAGCTAGATTTTCATTTTTGCCAAAAGAACTCTGAACAGCATTTATACAAACCAAAAAAAAAAAAATTGGCAGAACAGATTGTAGAAATTATAACTAAGCTAGAGGACATTTTCTATTTCTAGAAGAAAATGTTACTTGTATCCAAGGAGCATTGTTGTTTCGGATTTGGGCTCCCTTTCCAAAGAAGTCTGGAAGTTTTTTCGTCTCGGCCTACAGAACAGAGTAGTTAGGTGCTGGGACAGCTTAAAAGACTGCCTTTTTGGATCAAGTATAAAGGCATTGTGGGCCTTCTGAGACCTGAGCAGAGTACATTGCTCAGGTCATCTTGACCTCCAGGGATGACTAGTACTGTTTCTCCCATAAAAGCTGTTTTCCCCAGGCTCTCCAGTGAAAGAATGTTAGAGCATGTAGGGTCTAGAGACCTCATAGATAATCTCTTTTATTTTACAATTGGGGAAACTGAAACTAAAAATGGGAAATTATTTATCTGTGGTCCATTTGTGGTAGTGTGTAGGCGTTCGGATTTCAATAGTGTTCTCTTTTTAGTAAACCAGGAAGCCCCTTGAGCAGCCTCCAAACCCTTGCCACAATGCAGAGGGTATATTTTTGGTTGAACATGTACTATGACCCAGGGCATTAATAAAAGATGGCTGGAAAGACAGACAGAACTCAACTGGAATTTGTGCATCAGTTCTAGGGACTAGTCATTTGGGCCAGCTCTTAGGTTGGTATTGCTCAAGTGTTAGAGTCACATTCAGAGTCCCTGTTCCTGCTAATAATATTGAGTGAGCTTTCTCTTAGCCTCAGGGAAAACAAATAGTGCATGAGAAGGTCATAATCTGAATACCTTTAAATAGGAACCATCCCTTCACTCATTCACTCAGGCATCCATGCATTCATTCACAGATATTTATTCATCACCTACTCTATGCCAAGTACCATGTATTGCACTGGGAAAGCAACACATACTACCCAGTCTTCACTGTGCATAGAAAGTAAAAAAAAAAAAAAAAAAAATTTAACCCCAGTGAAATTAAAAAAATATAAATTTCTCCTCTTACCCTCTCACTTACCTTTTCACTCTCTTAACATTATTGTTGGATGAAGGGTTCATAATTTTAATAAAAATATGTTATCAATCCTTTGCTTTATGCTTAGGGATTTCAAAAATTTTGCCCATTTTAAAAATTGGGCAAAGAACATTTACAGGGACCTGCAAAAGAAGATGTCAAGTAGCCAATAAGCCCCTGAAAAGGTGTTCAACATTATTAGCCACCAGAGCAATGCAAGTTGCAATTACAATATGATGCCACTACACTTCAACCAGAGGGCTAAAATTAAAATATTAAAACTGACAATATCAAGTAATGATGAGAATATGAAATAACTGGAACTCTCATATGAATGCTAGATGTCAGAATGTTGGGGTTATTGATTATGAAGAGGCATGTGGACACCTCCTAAGATGCTAGATACGTCTGTATCTTGAATTTGTGGTGGATATAAATACATATGTAAAAATTCATTGATTTGTACAATTAAGATATATACACTTTACTGTATATAAGCTGTCTCTTAATAAAAAAGAAAAATAAGGAAAATGAACACCTCTATTTGCAATTGCTGTAGGACCCTTTTATGGAGGCTTCCTGAGTTGTTATACAGATCAGTACATTTATCAAATCATCCATGGACAGATTTCCATTGTCTTCCCTTTCTGGTGCTGACACCTGACTCTTTCCTACTTTTCTATGAAGCCACTTGTATTCTCTTCATAAACAGACATAAAGGTCTTCCCAGGATCTTCCTCCCATTTCAGATTCATGCTGTTTGGAGTTTTACAATTTTATAATGAAAACCCACGTCAAGGAAATACCCTTTGGTAAAACAGTTATCCGGAATGTATAGTGGGTTTGAGTAAATTACGGAAGGTGATAGCCAAACCAGTATTTGCTCAGCTGAAGGGAGACTTTCTCGGGATTGAGCCCCATTTGCTGAACTTTCATCCCACCTCCTACTACGTTTAGTCTAACTGGTGCTAATGCTTAGTTCAAGGATTCTTCGATTTTTGGAATTGTGACAGCAAATCATAATTTAGTTTGCATATGAGTTTTACCAATTTTGTAAAAATACTGTATTGTATGTTTCATTTTAAATTAGTTACAACTGAATCAATCACATTTGAGGATTTCTGCATCTCTTGAAATAATATCTCCTGCAAGGTGTTGCAAAACAAGGGCTTTTACTCACAGCCTTTTCTCACCTTTAGGCGTGCTACAGATTCAAAGTACATATCTCGGCAGTAAAATTTAGATTTTGGCTCACTATCTAAAAAAAAAAATGTGTCCCATCCCACCAACTGACAGTGTTTCAAGCTATTAATAGCCTGATCCCTGTATACTTGGTTCTCTGATATTTTTAGAGTCTGCATTGGAGTGCATTAAATTGTTTTTCTCTCTTCCTAAAAAAGTAATTATTGAGACTAGATTCTGCCAACAACATCTTACAAAATAAAATAATAGCTTGGAATTGTTTTGAACTACAATATTACTACTTTCGCATTGTTACTGTAAGAAGTATTTTTAGTGGTTCATTTCATGAAAACAGAGCGTTCTATGTAGCCCATCATTACATTAGTTTATGTTTACTGTACTTTCCTTAAAATTGCCCTTGTAGGGGGTACAGAATGCATATTTTCTTTCAACAAGGGAATATAACGCACTGGAAAGTCAAATCAAGAGAAAACCACTTTGGGAAATGATTACAGTCAAAGGTATGAAATTACACCCACTTCACTAATTACTGCTAATCTAATTTTATTTTTAGCTCCTAAGACAACACCCTGAAAAACTCACTTCTCCTAGATGACCTATATAAAGTTGTTTTACAATCCCAATGAAAGTAACCTAGTAATAGTGTCAAAGACAAGAAGAATCCACCTTTGGAATAAGGCCTTTAATCTGAATCCCTAGTTACAGCACATCACCCCTGCTGTGGTCCAGGGTGAAAATGTTCCCTGTTAAACCTATGTTGGGATGGGAGATATTCTTAGGCCTGTCTGCCAGTCCCAGACCTGGCTCCAGAAGGCAGTTGGGGCATGGAAAAAAGGAGGCAAGTGTTATGAAGGGTAAAGTCCCTGTTCCCCATGAATCAGGACCCCTATCTGTGGTCTGACCAATGAGGTTACTTTTGAGTTAGGCCTTTTAGGATTTAGACACTTCAACTTAGCATTCCTGAGCCATAGCATAAGTGGTCTAGGTCTTCAAAAGATTCTTGTCATAGAAAATTTTTTCTCAGGGCATTTGACAATAAAACCAGATTTCTTGGCTCTTTTTTCTGCTTTGTGTACCCATCTCTTTAAGTAATATCTGTAGCCCAGCCTCTTCTAAATTCCAGATAAGTTATTTTGATAGCCTCTTGAACATCTCCATCTACAAGCTAAATATAAACTATCAAGAAAATTAACAGTAACAGATTATTCTGATTAATAGCACACTACAGAAAGTTAGAACATTCTAGTACAATCAATATTTTATTTCCTTCCTATGTACTTTTATTTTTCTGCTTCCCCATAAATACCTTCTGATCTGGCTTAAAAACAAACAAACAAACAACTTCCAGTTCTCCAAATCCTATGCTACTGCCTTTCCCTGTGCCAAGAACATACTTTCTCCAGCACTGTTCTGTTGTTTTTATTGTTTTCCTTCAAAATTCAGTTAAAATGCAAACAACTTGCAGATGTTCCTCTTTTCTCATCTTAATCTCAAAAGGATTAAGTGCTTCCTCCTGGATTCTGATAGTGATTTAGGAAGCCCTGAATTTAGCACCAGTAAATTTAATTCTAATTCTATGTGTGTGTATGTGTGTTTATCTATATTAGTATCCCTCTAGAACTGCAATGTCCAATGTAGTCACCACTAACCATATTAGATTACTCAAATTTAAATTTTAATTGATTAAAATTAGGTAAAATTGAAAGCATAGTTTCTCAGTTATGTTATGCACTTGTGGATAGTAGCTATTCTTATTACCATTGCAGAACATTGGATAGCACTGCCCTGCAGAGTGGGCAATGTGGGCAGACAATATTTCCATGTATATCACAGTGGTTGGTATCCAGGAGGTACTCAGTGAGTGATTGTTGATTGAATAAATGAATAAGCACAGTTTTATTTCTCTAGTACATAGCAAGCAACCAATAAATATTTATTAACAGAATTCAATGAATAATTATCTAAAATATTGCTGATTCTGAACTCCTTGATTTTTAATCTTGTTCTCTGTTTTGATGTCTTAGATCATCACCTCTTTTTTTGAATAATGGTATTTCTTAATGTTTCTGCATTCAGTCTACCCCCTATTTATTCTATAGTCTAAATTTCTGCTATAATGATCTTCCTACTGTACTTAATCAATATTTTCCCCTTGCTTATAATCTTGTAGTAGGACTTCTGCTTCAGGCCACATTGAAGTAACTAACACCAGAATGCCTGTCATCACTTAAAACTTGAACACTGAACAATATTTTGAACGTACAGTTTGCAAAAAATTGAACAGGTAGAAAAAAATTATGATCCTTGAGAGTAGGCAAAAAAGGTGACAAACTTTTGCTTGGAAATACATTTCAGATCATGGTGAAAAGTGGGGGAATCTAAGCAGAGAATGGCAGCTTGAGTTTTGACAGTCAAAGTGGAGACTTTGCTGAAAATACAGGGTTCTTAGTAGAGACAGTAGGATGTCACTCCTTAATCATATGGCTAAACATCCTTACAGTAAAGACTCTGTTAAGCTTACACACAAGTCTCAGTAATTAAGCTTATCCACAAGTAACTTAACTATTTGCTAAATATCTTTTAAAGAAAACAAACAAAAAAATTCGGACACTAAAAAAAAATCTAAAATATATAGGTATGTGAGGAAGCAGGAAAATGTGCCCCTTACCTAGAAATGTAAAAATCAACCAACCGATACAGAAATGTCAGAGGTGGGACCAAAACAATGGGATTAAGTAAAAAGAACTTTAAAACAGCTAATGTAAATATGCTCAAAATTGTAAAGAATGGTACAAATAAAATGAAGGAATAAATTATAGCAATAAAAACTACCAAATGGAAATTCTAGAGTTGAAATACATAACAGTGAAAATTAAAGATTTACTGGATGGACTTAGCAGATTGGGAGGAAAGGAACAATGAATTTGAATACATATCACTAGAAACTATCCAACTGAAGCAAAGTGAGAGGGGAAAAAAAAACCATGCATGTGCACACGCACACACAGAAAAGGAACAGAAATCAGTGACCTGTGGGACAATATTGAATAGCCTGACATACATTTAATTGAACTCTCAAAGGGATATTTAAAGGCTGTAAGATACTTGAAGAAATAACAGCTAAAAAGTTTTTAATTTTGTTAAAAACTATAGACCAATAGATGATACACATTCAATAAATACCAAGTGGGAAAAACATGAAGAAAACCATCCAAAGATATGTCAGAATCAAAATGGTGTAAACCAATGATAATGAGAAAATTTTGACAGAAATCAGGGAGAAAAAAAAAGATATATTACATACAGAGCAACGAAGGTAAGAACTATCATTGATTTAACTTCAAAAACATTGCAAGGCAGAAGACAATAAAATGACAATTTTAGTGTGTAGAAAAAAATTGTCAACCTAAAATTGTGTATCCAATAGAAGTATCTTTCAAAAATGAGAGTTAAATGCACAGATTTGCACTCAAAAACAGTTGAGAGACTCAACTGCCAGCAGTTCCATAGTAAAAGAAATGTTAAAGGAGACTGTCAGGTTCAAAGCTAATGAACTCAGATGGAAACTTAAAAGATATGAAGAAGACTAGAATTCATGAATATATGGTAGATATGAAAGAGAGTTTTCTCTTTAAATGTCTTTGAAAGATATTTGATTACATAAAGTAGTATATTGATAATGTGTGCTAGGGTTTGTAATACTTAAAGATGTCAACTGTGTGATCACAATAGCACAAAGGCAAGAAGAAGAAAATGAACGTGTAAAGTTATCACATTATCCATGAATGGTATAATAGTCTTTCACGGTAGACTGTGATAAATTAATAATATGTATTGTAAACTCAGGAGAAACTACAAAAAATGAATCAAAATTATATTGCAAAGTAAGCCAACAGAGAGGATAAAATGGAACACTAAAAATAATTTTAAAAATAGGGGGCAGGAAAGGTGGGAAAAAAAACAACAAAAAACAGTCTGGAAAATAGAAAATAAATCCCAGAAAGCAAATTTAAGCCAACTAATTTGTTATTATGTTAAATATAAATCGTCTTAATGCTACCATTAAAAAGGAGAACTTGTCTAACTGATAATAAAGCAAGACCAGACTACACCCTGTCTATAAGAAAGGCATAGATGTATTAAAAGGAAATACCATACACCAAGAAAACACTACTCTAAAGAATGCTGGATACAATTACAGATTTCGCTTCTGGTCGAGAGCCTTCCCTGAGCTCCAGACACATCGATTCTATCCCTTTGGCTCGACAGTTTAAAGCTTCCTTAGATTTTCCCAGTCTTCAAATTCTCTTTTTGCCTAAGCTATTTAAAGTTAGATTTTTGTCCCATACAACCAAAATCCAAGTAACATAGATCTTTAGGAATTTCTACCCTTATAGGGTATGGCACTAACAAGAAAAGTACCTTCTGGTCTAATACTACAGCTTCTGTGAAATAATATAGAGAACAACTTTTCTAGGTGACTGTTTTCTTCATTTTAGTAGACAGCCTGGAGAAACTGTACATATTAACGTGTAAGTGTTTCAACTTCATGTGAAGGCCTTTCTTCCTTTCGGTCTTAGAAAGGGTAAAGAGCATGAAGATTAATGGTTAGGAAATGGCCTATAATGAGCTTTGACAAATGGAGGTTGGATCAGTAAACGTCTTATGAAAATGTCATTTTCTTAGAAGACTTTTAAAACTGAATGTAAGTGTGGCATTAAGACCAGAGCGATTCATTATTAACTTAAATAACAAAATTAGGACAATTTAGGGCAGATTTGAAAAATAAGTAAAGGATAATATTATTAAATACAGGTGGTGCTGCACGTTTAAGGCAAGTTAGGCTGAACAGAAATTCCCAGATAATGAAGTAAGTTTCAGAGGCAATAGCAGAAATCCACTCAAATCCTTCAATTTTAGTTCATTTTTGTAAAGGAATTTATTAGAGATTAAGCAACATCCTTCGTGATGATGTGATCATTTTATCATTTGTTGATTAACAAAGAATTTCGTTCAAATATACAACAGCAATGCTGCATAGCTGCTGGCAGTATACCCTTGCTGTCGCTACTAAGGCCAGCACTCCAGAAAATGGGTGCTCGTGTCCTGTATGCTTGTGACAGTAATACTGATTTTGGCAGCAAATTGGAAAGGACATGGAAGTATAAAGAAGGAAAAGAAAAGGCCCACAGCCTTATATCCGTCTGTACTATGAGTATACTAATAGTACTTCTTCTCAAAGGCTTGTGAAAATTAAGATAATTTGTGTTAAAATCTGAAACATAAGAGGCACTCAATGAAGGTAAGCTATGCTCATTGTCATGGGCCATCTCTGTTCAAATGTTAGTCTTTGGCTCCCATGAGAGCAAACGAGATCATAGAGTGGTAGCTCTGGCTCCATCCACAAGAGAGAGATGTCCCAATTGGAGCACAGGCAATGAAGTCTTTACAGTGGTCTTCCTTCAGTCATTAGTTATGCTGTAGGGGGGCCTGTACATTCCCAGGCACTTCTGGAGAAGCAGGATGAGAGCAGCCTTTCAACGCAACGCAGATGCTGGCTTTGGGAGGGAAAGCACATGGCAGATGCCATGAACAAAAATGGTAAAGGGATCTGAAGGACAGGGATGGAGTGCCCACAACAGTTCCCTTCCATTTTCTTTTTCATGCTTGCTTATTTTATTTGTTGGCTTGGTTGTTTGTTAACATAGTTGGGAGAACATTATAAGATATACCAGCATGTAATCTCCACAAGGGAAGAGATTCTTTTTTTATCCCAAGTAGTACCTCTAGACTTAGAAAAATGCTAGCTACATGGGCAATACTCAATAAATATCTGTTGTATGAATGCAGCTTTGTGATCTGCTTTTTAGTGTGTAACATTTGTGAATCGTTTCCTGTTTAACATTATATTGTGAGAAAATTTTTGAAAACTTTCTGGGGTGCCTGGGTGGCTCAGTCGGTTAGCCATTTGACTTTGGCTCAGGTCGTGGTCTCAGGGTCCTCGGATTGAGCCCCACACGGAGCCCTGCGTGGAGCCCCACACTCAGCGGGAAGTCTGCTTGTCCTTCTCCCTCTCCCTTTTCTCCTCCCCACCCCCACTCATGTGTGCTGTCTCTCTCTGTGTGTCTCAAATAAAGTTTTTTAAAAAATTATTTTTCTCATACTCCAAGGCACAAATGTGCCTAATTTATAGAACCATTTGTTTTATGTAATTTTTCAATGTTATAAATAATATTTTCACAAACTTTAAGTTCTGCTACATTATGATTATTTCCTCACAATAGATTCAGAGAAATAGAAATATTAAGTTAAATCATATCCATGATTTTATTTAAAAAAGGTCTTCTTTTTTCAGATATTTAGGCAAACACAACCAAGAATACTGACCTTGAACTATATAAGTCATTGGCAGCTGATATTAGTAGGCAGATACATATTCTTAACTCAGGCAGTTCTCTGTAAGCCAAAAAAGATGTCAAAACTTCTGATCTGAAGAGGGTCTTGAACCTTCAAAATATATTTGGAACAAATATGACATATGTTTTAATGACCACCAAATGTTGAGACCAAACGCCAGGGCTCTGTCCACAGACATCAAAGTCACATAGATCAGCGGCTTGGGGTTCCTGCACCCGGTTATATGAAGAGGTCTGCTAACACCAGGATGCAGGAGTGTTTCCTGCTTGATGAGCAAAGGAGGGTGATACCGCACATGTGAAAGTGCTAAAAGACATGTGTCCCTGAAGCCAGTGGTGTGTGACTGGCAGTTTCAGGTTGCCCTCATTATACATGGGCTCTGTCCTTCTAATAGTGGCTGCCAGATTCCGCTTGCAGGGCTCACATCCTGCCATCTTCTCCACCAGGTCAGCATGACATTTTTGTTTGAACAGAGTCACCTACTCTGATTGCTGTGCATCACAGGGCTCCAGTGGCTTCAACCCTTTTCCTGCCTATTGGAATCTCTGAGTTGTCCCATTTCTCCTCCAGTATGTGGTTCCACTCATTCAACAATGTGGACACATTTCTGTGAGTTCCATGTCAGATACTCAACCACCAGCAAAATCAGGCAAGCTGCGTGAAAAGGCAAAAACAAAAACTATGCTAAGTATGCCTTACAATTAAAATGTAAGGCTAGATTTTCTGGGCACAACTAGACAAATAAGCTAGTTTCCTTTTTTTTTTTTCCATCAGACATCTTACTCTTCAGACTCTAGCCATTTATATTTTGACGTCTTTGAGAATAGGAAATGTCATACACTATTTTTTATGTATACACGCAAACATATAAGCAGGTATAGTGTTTGTATAGGAGAAGTTCCTTATAAATACCTTTTGATTTAAGTGAAAACAGGTTAATTATAGTTTTTTTATGTGTTAAAAGAAATTGGATTCCTTTGTGAAATGTGGGCAAAACAACCAGCTGGATGGCTGGTATTTTTCACTTCTCAGAGAATTCTGGCTTTGTGTGGAGAAGACTTCGGTCTCTTAGGTCTGATTCCATCTGCAGCCCTCTGAGCACTATGTCAATTGCCTCTTTCAACCAGCCTAGAAAACTTGCATGAAGTTGAGGCCTGGCTAAGCTTTTAGATTGCTTTATGGCATTCTTTCCTTTCTTTGCACAGGTGGTCAGTATGTACTTTCTCTAAGCTTAAATAAACTACTTCTTCGCTTATAAGAAGTCATGTACAGTATATTGTGTTTCTCAAGGGTAATATTCATCCTTCTGGATATATTCCCCAAATGAGAGAACTGTCAACATCTGTTTCTGGCAAGCTAAGAAAGAGAAAGGATGTCAGAGCCAACAACTTGCTTCCTGTGGGAATAATTTTGGGTTTGTACACCTCCTTGACTGTTAATTTATAAACATGCTAACCATATTATTCTTCCCATCAAAAATTCATGCCAGTTTTGAGCAGTCTCAGGGAAAAAAATATCACAAATGTAGAATTAAATTCTCAAGCTTCCATTAAGTGGAGTGGAGGTCAAGGAAAACAGTGAAAGTTTCATTATCTGTTATGCATTTAAAACTACAAAATATGTACAAGTAGAAGAAATAAAGTTTTGTACCATAGAAGCAGTATAATTTAACTCCCTCCCCATTTCTCCAGATGCAATAAGAACACCAACCAGATGTGGGGAGCAGCTAGTAGGACTGCTTAGGCAGGGGCCCGCAAGCTGAGGATGCAAGGTGCAGTCTGAGTATTGGCCAGATGACTGCCGAATTGTGAGAGAGCCAGGAACTTGAAATCCAGGGCATCAGGCCATCAGCATGGAGTTTGCAGGTCTTGGAAGCCAAGGGAAAGCCAAAGGGGAAGAAGCCCAGGAATCAGTCAGGGATGATTGAACCAGGCAATTTTACCACAGATGAAGCAATCGAGAAGATGAGAGAGTTTGATGCCATGGAAGTTGTTAATTGAAGTAGCAAAATCGGACTGATCCTAGCAAGATGATTTTTTTTTTTCTAATTGCTTCTGCAGATCTCACCGGGCACAGATCATATGAGTAAGAAGGAGGCAATAGCAGCCAGAGAGAAAGTGAAATGCTCTTTGGTACATGTCAGGACTAGGAACTACATATAGTGGGAGAGGGCCAGACCTGGAGAATAAACAACCTTTTGGAGAAGAGCCCAGCAGCTGGGAAGTCCAAAAAGATGGCAGAACCTGCTATCCAGGGACTTTGGCAATAGGTAAAAACTAGAGGTTCAGGTAGGCAGGTGGTTGGCATATAGGAGGGCCAGAGGTGAGCGAGAGGTGGCTTGCTGGCAGGTGGGCAGAGCACAAGACAAGGGCATGCTGGCAGTAGCAAATAGAGACCCAGCCATGAAGAATGGGGCTCAGATGGAGAATTTTATTTTTTAAACATGTGGGGCTGGCAGGCAGGAAAATAAGAAGGAAATGAGAGGGAAGACAAGGACCTAATTTCGATAGCCAGGGCACAAACTTGGCCCAGACCTTGGGAAATAAGAGAAAGAAGTATTTAAGATAAGGGAGAGACCAGAAAAGAAGGCAAACCTGTAAACCTCAGTACTGGAGATGCTTCTATTTCTTATATCCAAGGACTGAAGGGATCACAGAGACTAGAGCAAGATGTACATTTTGGTCACGAGAGCTGATGGTGCAGAGGACAGAAAAAAATAGTTAAGGGGCCCCAGATACCAAGTTGGAAGGTATAGAATGTAGGGAGGCTAGCAGTACTCACTGGTCTAAACTGGAGCTGAAATAGGAACTTGAGCCAAGTGGATGTCCTTTTAGTACCTTCTCCAATGTAATGTTGTCCTTTTTGGACCCCAGGTTCGTTGCAGTCGATGCAGTGGAACGCCTAGGAACTTGCAGGAGCATGTACTTAATGTTTATATCCCCACTACTGTTTTCCAGTTGGTACTGGTATAATTTATGCTGCTGGATGATGGTTTTTAAAAGTGTCCTCAAACTCATTCACATTCCTTCTATCAAGACGTAGAGCATCACTCTTTTCCCCTGGAACATGGGTGGCCTTAGAGACTTTCTTCCAAAGAAGAGTAGAATGAGAAGGGACTGACACTGCCTGATTTCTGAGGTTTCCTTCTGGCTCTCTCTTGAAACTCTTGTCCTTGGAACCTATCCCCTGTGCCATAAAGGCCAGGTCACACAGAGAGGCCATATGCAGTTGTTTGCTTAACAGTGCCCACTGCCCAATAACCAGACATATTAGTGAGGAAGTCTGAGATGACTCCACACCCAGCCACCATCTGATTTCAGTCACACATGAAACCCTAATAAGACCTGCCTAGTTGAGTTCAGTTAACTCCAAAGCCATGAAGTGATGGTGATGGTGATGATTAATGATTTGTTTTATACCACTGAGTTAGGGTAATTTGTTACACAGCAGTAGATAACTAAAAAGATCTGGGTACTTGAAACTGGGGTGGCGCAGCCACAAAAACTGAGTATGTGACATTGCCCTTGGACCTAGCATCTGTGTGCAGATGCTAGAAGGGCTTTGAGGAGGCTGTTGGTGAGGGGTTCAAGAAAAGTGAGGAAAAAGTTTTTGGAATCTGAATGAAATGAGACACTGTCATGTAGTGGCAGAAGTTTTAACAATATTGTTGTTTGCAATAGTCTGATAAACTGGGTGATTTAGCTAAAGAGATTTCTAGGCAGAATGTTGAAGCTGCCTCTTAGCTTCTTCTAGCTGCCTTTTAGAAAATGAAGGAGGAGAGAATTGAGCTTAAAACATAAACTGTTAATTATAATATAATTGTGCCAGGACTTCGTGGGTTCAAAAATAAAGCTTTTTTCTCTTTTCCACTCTCTCCAAATTGAAATTTTTTTTGCCTTCCCCCCCCCAAACTTAAAGCGATAATATTCAATCCTTCCTAATAAAGTATGATGATAACTGGTTTTCCCTAGATGCCCTTTATCAGGTTAAGGAAGTTCCCTTCTATTTCTGGTATGCTGATCATTTCTAACATGAATGGATGCTGTGTTTTGCCTAATGCATTTTCTGCATGTATTGAGATAATTATGGGGTTTTGTTTTTGATATACTTTCGTTTGGTTTTGTTTGGTTTTAGCTTGCTAATAGGTGAATTATTTCCATTGTTTCCAGATGTTAAATCAATCTTGCATTCTTAAGATGAACCCAACTTGATCATACTGTATCATTCTTTAATATACTTTGCTACATTCAATTGTGTAAAATTGTGTTACAGATTTTTGTGTTTTTGTTACTAAGGACTATTGTTCCATAGTTTTCTTCTGTTGTGACTTTTTTTTTCTTGGTTATTTTATAAAGGTAATTCTGGCATCATAAAATGTGCTGGGAAGTGATCCCTGCTTCTTTTTTTCTGAAAGGGTATATATACAATTTGCATTACTTCTTCCTTAACCAAGAGCCTCTATTTTTTGTGAGATTTATAAGTATAAATTCAATAGGTATAGAACTATTCAGGTGATCTAATTCTTCTTGAGTGAGCTTTGATAGTTGTGGCTTTCAAGGTGTCTACCCTAAGTTGCCTAACGTAATGACATGATATTATTCATAATGTTTCCTTATTATCTTGTAGTGGCTGTAGGTCTTGTAGTGATGTCCTCCTTTCATTTCTGTTACTGGTAATGTATGTCTGTAGCTTTCTTTTCCTGACCATATGGCTAAAGGTTCATCAGTCTTATTGATCTTTTTTTTTTTTTAAACTGGCTTAAGTTTCTCTATTGTTTTTCTATTGTATATCTACTTGTCTTCTGTTCTAATCCATGTTATTTTCTTAATTCTGGTTAGTTTGTGTTTACTTTGTTTCTCTTTCTTGTTTCTAGCTTATCTAATTAATTTCTAGCTTATCTCATCTAATACGTTAATTAAATTAATGTAAGGATCTATTACCATAAAATTTCCTCTATGCTGCATAAAGGGACTTTAATATGTTGTGTTTTTATTTCCATTTAGCACAGTATTTTTAATTTCACTGTGATTTCTTTGAATTGTTTAAAATGTTTTATTTTCAGATATTTGAGGATTTTACAAGTATCTGTCTGTTATTGATTTCTACTTTAATTCTGTTATGGTCAGTGAACAAACACAGTTTTAAATTTATTGGGACTTTTCTTGTTGTCCACAATATTGTCGATTTTAATGAGTAGTCCATGTGCACTTGAAAAGAATATGTATTCTGCTGTTTTTAGGTGAATTATTCTATAAATATAAATGGATTTAAGTTTGTCTAAAGTATTATTGAAATTTGATATATTCTTACTGATATTCTGTGTAACTATTTTATCACATAGTGAGAGAAACATGTTGAAATCCTCAACTGCAATTTGGGATCTCTTTATTTTTCTTTTTATTCAATTAGTTTTACCTATCTATACTTTGAAGCTCTGTTATTAGGTGCATACATATTTAGGATTGTTTTTTTCTCTCAATGAATAGCTTCTTTGTCATTATTGAATGTTCCACTCTATTTCTAGAAATAATCTTAGTCCTAAAATCTACTTTGTTTGTTAATATAGCTATTCCAGCTTTCTTTGATTAGTCTTAGAATGGTATATCTTTCTCCATTATTTTACTTCTTACGTATCTATAATTTGATATTACAACTACCTTCTTATAGATAGCATGGAGCTGGATCTTATGGTTTTTTTTCTACATCCAGTCTGAAAATATACGCCATTTCACTAGACTATTTATATTATTAATATTTGCTGTTATTATCAATATTTCTGGCTTTAAATCTATCATCTCGCTATTTGTTTTCTATTTACACCATCTGTTCTGTGTTCCTCTTTTCTTCTTTTACTGACTTCTTTTTGATTATTTTTCCTGGTCTTTGTTCTTGTCTAGTAATTTTTCATTTAATGTTAGACATTGCATATTACTTATCAGGTGCTGGATTTTAACGTTGTCCTTTACAAAGATTTGAACTTTTTATAGCATTCATTTAACTTATTTTGAATGAGTTTAATATCTTTGGTGCTTGTTTCAGGCTTTGTTAAAGTGATTCCAGAACAATTTTAATCTTGGGCTAATTTGAATTTTTTTAACTAAGCTGCTATCCTTTAGAAGACACTATACTATGTGCATTTTGAGTTTTTTTTATTTTCCCCCACTCTGCATGAGTTCTGGCAATTGTTTGGTTTATCACTTTCTGATGATTCATCCCTTGGCCTAAAACAGTTTCCCATCACCATGTAGAGATTAGCACACAACCAGAGTCTCAGGGAATCTCTCTCTTTTAATCTATGGTTATTTATCTTAGTGTAGTCTCTCTCTCTCTCTCTCTCTCTCTCTTTTTTTTTTTTTTGTATTCTTCGCAAAAAAAAAAAAAAAATCCACAAATTTTAACTCTCCAAACTCTAATTTCCGTCTCCTTTACTTGGTAAAACTGATAGGATCTATTTTGATTTCTGCTTCTCGCACTGGAAATTGCTTCTAGGCAATAAGTTGGGAAAATCATAGGGCTCACTTTTTTCTCTCACTTTTTCAGGAAGCATAGGCCTGTACTGCCTATTAACCAATGTCTGAAAACTATTGTTTCATATATGTTGCCTGGTTACCTAGTTGTTTAAAGTGGAAAAATACATTTGATTCCTACCACTTCATGTGAAGCAGAAGTGTTGGCCATGTTGATTAAAATCCACACCACTATCATGGCCAAAAAGCACCTATTGATCTGATACCTGCCTAGGTCTCCATAAATCTCACTTAACTCACTGTGTTGCTGATACACTGATGTCTTCCAGTTTTTTAAATACCCCAAGCACTTTAGGGCCTCTGCCTAGAGTGTTCTTCATCTAACACAGTCTATTTATTACTTCCTGCCATTCTACAGGAGTCAGCTCAAGTGTGACATTCCCAAGTATGTATTATATCAAAATAAATAATACCCACCATACCAGTTATTTCAGCCCTTAATATCCAGTAGTTACCTCTTGATATTGGTTTGTTTATAGAAACCAGGGATCTGCTCTGTTCTAACTTTTTGCTGTTTCTCCAGCAACGCTTAGAAATACTCAGATCTTAAATATGTAATTCATTTTCATAAATGTATATCAATTTACAGAACATTTCTATCACCCATGATGGCTCTCTTATGTCCCTTTGCATCAATTCTTGCCCCTGTCCTGAAAAGTCAACTACTGTGTGACTTCTATCACCACAGTTTAGTTTGTTTATTCTAGAATTTCATATAAATGCAATAATGCAGGATGTATTTTTATGTTTGCTTTCTATCACTAAGCATAATATTTCTGAGTTTTCTCCATGTTGTTGCATGTTCCAGCAGAGCATTCCTTTTTATTACTAGTAGTATCCCAGTGTATGAACAAACAGCTCATTTATCCATTCTTTCATTGCTATAAATCAAGATTGTTTCTTTATGGTTCTGGACTATGATTAGAGATAATATGAACTTTTTTGTACAAAACTTCTCGTGGGCAAATGGTTTAGTTGGCATGAATCAATACATAGGTGTGAAACTGCTAGATCATAGGGTAGATGAATGTTTAACATTTTTAGAAACTGACCATTTTCCAAAGAGTTGGCATCATCTCACATATCTACTACCAATGTGTGAGAGGTCTAGATGTTCTACATCCTCTCCAAAATTTGGAGTTTTTACCCGTTTTGATTTGATAATTTGCCATTACGGTAGGTATATATGGAGTATTTCATGGTATATTTAATTTGCATTTTCCTGATGAGTAATGATATTGAGTGCTTTTTCATGTGCTTATTAGTCATTTCACATATTTTTTGGTCAGAAGTCTATAAACCTAATGTTTTAGTTCATTTACATTTGCTGTAATTATTACTATCTCTATTTAAGTCTACCATTTTGACATTTATTTTTACTTATACTTTCTGTTCTTTGTCCCTCTTTTCCTCCTTATCTCTTTTTATATTAGGAGTGAATAAATATAATCTTTAGCTTTCATATTATCTTTTCTGAAGGATTTTTAGTTATGCCCCTTTGGGTTTTTTTTAGTTGTCAATTTATATATCATCTAACCATTTTTGATATTATGATATATATCTTATCACATTCCACATTCAAAAAATACTTTATTGTGTCACAAAAAATGAGAACTTTACAATAATGTGTATCCAATTACTCTACTTCCATACTCCATCCTTTGCATTCTTGTTGTCACATATTTTAATTCTGTGTTTACTATAAAATTCATGCTCACATTATTTTTACTTTAACAAACAATAGTTTTTAAAGGACGTTTAATTATGTATGTGTATAAAAGCAGGGATAATTTTTTAAAAGATATTTTATATTTACTGGCTTATCAACTTTTTCTTAGTTTTTGCATTCCTTTCTTTAGAACCAAGTTTCTATCTGATAGTATATCCTTTCCAGGTGGAAAGCTTTTTTGTTCATTTATTATAGCGTAAGTTTGCTGGAGATAAATTCTGTCAGCTTTTATCTGTCAGAAATGTAATTATTTCTTCACTATTAAAGGATATTTTAAAGGATAGAATTCTAGGTGATGTGCTGTTTCTTGGTTTTGTTTGTAGTGTGTATGTGTGTGCGCCAGCCATTTAAAACGTTCTTTCTATTGTCTTCTGACTTTATTGTCTTTGAAGACAATTCATTTGCAATTTTATGCTTGTTTTCCTGTAACATTTTTGTTCCTTTTGTTGCGTTCAAGATTTTCTTTATCTTTAAATTTTAGCAATTTGATGTGAATATTTATGTGTTTTCCTTGTATTTTTCCTTCTTTTGGTTTCCTGAGATTCTTGGATCTGTGATTTATTGTCTTTTATTAATTTTGGAAATTTGAGCAATTATCTCTTGACATATTTTTTCTGCCTCATTCATGCTGTCTTCTATATCTGGTACTCCAGTTAGATGCATGTTAAACTATTTGATATTTTCCACAGATCATGGATGTTCTGGACTATTTTTTTCACATTTTTTTCCTCACTGTATTTCAGTTTAGGTAATTTTTGTTAACCTTACTTTTAGCTCACTGATTCTTTTCTCTTTGTGTCTAGTCTGCTGATCTACCAATAGAGAAAATATTTCATCTCTAACATTTTGTTTTCATTCCTAGTATTTCCATTTGCCCCTTTTCTAACAGTTTCTATCTCTCTGCTGAAATCTCTCCCTATCATGTGTGTTTTCCGTCTTTTCTGCTATATACCTCAACAAAGTAAGTACAGGAAAAAAATAAGAGTTGACAAAAGGAAAAAAATGATATTTACGCTTAAAAGATCTGTAAATTAAAATAGAGAATGGTCACTTCTGAACTTAAATAGGTGCAAGATAAAACTCAAATACAGAGAAAATACAGAAAGAGTTAAAAATTATTAGACAAAACAAAAAAAAGGTAAATAGAAGATAGATCAGGGGGGCGCCTGGGTAGCGCAGGCGTTAAGCGTCTGCCTTCGGCTCAGGGCGTGATCCTGGCGTTCCGGGGGTCGAGTCCCGCATCGGGCTCCTCTGCTGGGAGCCTGCTTCTTTCTCTCCCACTCCCCTGCTGTGTTCCCTCTCTCGCTGGCTGTCTCTCTGTCACATAAATAAATAAAATCTTAAAAAAAAAAAAAAAAGAAGATAGATCAGGAAACATAACATGAAAATGATTGAATCCCTGAAAAGGAAAAAATAAACAGAATCAGGAGTTAATAAAAATAATAAAATAAAATTATCTAAAGAAGATGAAATATATTTGTAGAAAAGCCTCTTTCCATTCCAGGAGGGATTGATGAGAAAACATATTCAACTGTAAAATTCTTAGAATCTAAAGATTAAAAGAAAATTTTTATAAGCTTTTGGATAACATAAAGAAATTACTTACAAAAGAAAAAATATTCAGACCAGCATTGTACTTCTCATTGGAAATATTGGGTATTAGAAGGTGGTAGAATAACATCCACAAAATTATTGGAAGCAAGAGGAAGGAATGCAATTCAAGAATAATACGCCAGCACCAACTGGATTCACTGTCAGAGTAAAAAAGTTATTCGCATGCATGTAATCTTTTAGACTTAGAATAAATGTTTTGATGCTATATTCCATTATGCAGTAGTCCAAAGAGATAGAAATTTATTTCTCTCATGTAACAGTGCAGAGGACAGAGACTGCTTGAGGGTGTGCTATGGGCTAATTTAAGGATCTAAGTTCCTCCCAGCTTGCTTCTCTGCTATTCTGGAAGGCAGAGAGCTTCATAACCTTTGTCTGTGTCATTGAATGCTCTGGCACACTGGTGAAGCCTGTCTCAAAATAAATGTTGCAAATGCATAAATTACAAAGTCTTAGAAATAACAATTAAATTATAGTTATGAACATATTTATAAAACAAATTTGTGATAAAGTAATATATATGCTTTTTAATGTTGATTTTAAGTAACAAATTCTGGTGGTGTGCCAATAATTACCTTAATTTTGAAGTAGAGATAAGGGTGAACACCAACAGAATGAGGTAAGTTTCTCACTGTTCCCATTTTATAAATGATGGAACTGAGTTATGAGGGACCAAGTAACTCATCCAAGGTTACATGTCTAGTATTCAGTGGACCCAGGGTTATGGCCTGGACAGTCCAGCTACAAAGTCTGTGTTCTTAGCCACTAAATAATAAAAGAAAAAGAAAAAAATTAAATAAATCGGAAAATAAAATTAATCAATATTAAAATTAATGAAATAGAAAAAACAGGATAAGTAAAAAGCAAAACTGGTTATTTAGAAAGACCAATAAGAGAGAGAAACAAGCAGTTAATCTAATTAAGGAAATGATAGAGGGGGAAAAAACAACTAGAAATGAGAAAGGAGACAGAGCTGCAGATATAAATGAGAGTGTGATTTCTCGTGATAAATAACACATATTCCTTGGCTTTCCCTGGACCTCAGCAAAGTTACCAGTCAAAGCCATCCTCTCATATCTCTGGTCTCTAAATAGCCAGCTAGTCACTAATGCCAGTCACTTGTATCAATATGTTTGGCCTGTTCTTTCAAACTTGAATGCTAGAATAAAAACATCTTTGGAGAAATCTGATGGAGTCAAGTGGGAGTTTAAGGCAGAGCCAGACAGGCTGCTGTTTAAACATCCTAGACCCGTCAGAGACCAAGGCCTGGAAACCTGGCTGCGTGCTGAGGGCTTTGCAGCTAAGGGTGAGTCAGGGCAAGTTGAGGGTCTAGCAGCCAAGGAGTCACTCAAGGCAGGAATGAGCAAGTAAATTCTCAAGGTCAAGTGAATGAAAGCCAGGAATCTAGACAGTCAGGCTGAGTCAGAGTCACCATGGAGCAGGAATACCAAATTGCTTGGTAAGAATTGTTTGCCTGCTGATGGTTACAGCCAGGGAGAGAATGAGAGGCTGGCCAGCCAGGCCAGCTCCAGAAAGAGCTGCAGAGAAATGAATGAGATCTCAGAGAGTTTCTTACACTGAGGACATAACAGCAATTTCCTTTCCATGAATATATTTTCATAAGTAAACTTATTCCTAATGACCTGACAGTTTTATCTAGACTGAGGGGTTTTATCTTTCCATTCAAAATCTAATACAACAGTGACTTTATACAATGGAGAAGCTACGTACTACAGACATGACTCTCCTCAACAACAATACACACACACAAAATGAGGATGTAATATCAGCTTAAATATGTCCATAATATTCTCCAAGTACTTTTGTTTATTGTAATATTATTCTCCCCTCCCCAACCCTGAAGGTATTTTGACCTTTACCATTGGTTAAAATGCAGTAGAGAAGTAAGTTTTTGAAGGTGTTTACATTAAATCAAACTGATCCCGATAAAGGGATGAAATGATCCAAGGGAGCCCTCACCCTCTAGATGTACTTGACTCCTTGTATTCTTTTGCCCCATATTGGTTCTTGGTATTTATTTTAATTATAAGTCATTTAAATATAAATATGTACTGGATAGTGTTAATGCAACATGAAGATACCATTGCATAATTATGCTTTGGAATGTCTTGCCCTCAGTGAATGTGGGTGAGCTGAGGACAATGACATTCTAAATGTCATGTGCAAAAGTCCAGGAGTCCTGTGATGGGTGAAAATGACATGCACACATGTCATGTACACAAAGATTTATATTGGGAAGGTAAAGAAAGATGAGATGCGGGGGGGGATTGTTCTAATGAGCAAATTTATTGATGGGGTAATGTTTCCCATCTCACACATGATTTAGCCAAGGAGTAGATGAATCAGAAGTCATTGCTCATCTCAGACAATGAAAAGCAAATTGAAGGCACAAAGCCCTGAGGCTAGGTAAGGTAGATGGTGCCACAATGGTGGGGAATCTGACAGCTCCAGAGATTTATCTAACCTTGCTCTTCTCTGTCATCCTTGAGCAACTCTATGAACCCAACTTTGGACAGGCAGTTAAGATAAATTGGAAATACACATTTCATCATATTGATATCTTCATTGGAGATACTTCCAATTTGTAGACTAGGACATGTGTGATACACACTTTAAATGCATTAAAGAAGAAAAATAAATAAATGCATTAACTATTTAACGCACACAACAATTTAATGAGATAGGTACCTCAGGGATACTTCAAACTTCCCCCCCAAAAAAGGAAGAGAAAGGATAGACTATAACCAGCAGTTGAGAGGTGTGGCCATTTTTACCTATTTGCTCATGATCTTTTGCTCACTCTTCTATACTTTGCTTGGTAATTCTGGAGCTAAAAACTGTATTTCTAGGACCCTTCATTCGTTCATTCTCTGCTAGGTTTTGCCATAGAAGCTACGGGTGGGAAAACAAAAACTATGAGGAAGAAAGGAATCATTGTTCTATTTTCTGCTTGTTTCTCCCTTCTTCTGCTGGTCCCTGGAAATGTCTGGATCAATTCCACCACTCTAGCTCTTGAGGTTTCCCCTTCCGTTTGCCCACAACTGCTCCCAGCAGCCCCCTTTGCAAAGGGTCCCAGTGCCTGAAGCACAGGCCCCTCTTCAATACTCCAGGTTCTAGTAACATCACCTCTTCCTTGGTGTTCTCCAGCCTAGAAGTGGGTACTAACTTCTAGGTTACTTCATTTTACATTTTTTGCTCTTCCAACTTTACGATACTCATGTAACCAATTTCCTTTATTACATTTCCTCAGTTGAAGCAGCATGATTTCTGTTTTTCTTCCTGGACCCACACTGATTCTGTGTGTTCTTCTGAATAAGCTTTTTCCACAATGACACGGTTTCTGCTCTTTCTTAGGAAACTTCTCTGGCCAATGAGTAGAGAAAAAAAAAAAAAAAAAAAAAAAACCGCAGGGAGTAAATGCAGGATGGAGAGCCAGAATGTCCTACTATGCTAAAAACAGTGCTATTTTGTAAGTTAGGTTTTCCTAATTTGAAACGCCCCCTTGACACTCTTTTCAGGATGAATATATCTTCAATAACATGTACTAGGAGAGGAAGTTGAAGTCAGCCCATGGGTTCATCCCAAAGAGTAAAATTTGATATTTGTGTTCTTCAGATTAAAGCATGACACTCAGGGACAATATGAAATACATAAACTTTTATGGAAATTAATGGAAGCCTAGAACTTTCATCTCAAGAGAGATACATCATGAAATTTGAATTAAGATATAGAAAAAAAAAACAACTTATTCCTCCACAAATGCACATTTTCCATTTAGAGAACAACAGATTAGTGTTGAAAATCAACCTAGATGTTATCAGTTCCAATAATTTTATTTTATAAAAGGTGAAGAGCCCAATCTGAGACCTATGGAAAGTGAAAGATATAATCAAGGGTCATTGTATAACCACGGTCTTGATTGACTTCAATAGCAATTAACTTTAGATTGATGAAGAAATCAGATATACACACACAATGGGGTGAATCCGCAAGATTTCCATCTTTATTTTTTTTATCATGTTATGTTAGTCACCATACAGTACTTCACTAGTTTTTGATGTAATGTCCCATGAGTCATTGTTTGCATATAACACCCAGATTTCCATCTTTAAAGGATACAAGAAGAATTTAGCACCATTAGGATACACAGAGAGATCAACACTAATCCCCAATGGCAGATGGAGATGTAACATTAGATTTCGCCTAAATAAGACTTGCCATGGACCACACTGCACATGATAAGTCTGCATAAGTGGAAATGATATCAGACCTCTGGAACCTGAAACTGGCCCTTCCGAGCCCAAATTTATATTCGTAGAACTCTGGTACCCCTGCACTTGGGTCATGTGGAAATGTGCTAGGGATCCCTTTAACCTAGCCCAGTGAACCTCATTAATCTTGAAATTATACAGCACACTACATGCCTATAGAGAACAGTACAGTATAGAACACTCAGGCATGGACACAGCCTTCATTTATCACCCTGTCCTCCCAGGCCCATAGAACCTAGCAAGCTCTTAGACCATCTATCCTGCCATCCTACAGCCATAGAATTACTTAAAGAATCTGATCAAGATTCCAATATTTTTAATGCCAAGTCAAATACTTTCTCTACTAGGGCACAAAAAAAGTGACAATATTGTGTAAGCATACTAGAATTTTGTTACATTAAAATAAAGTAAGTTAAGTAAATTTAAAGTAAGTAAATTGGGAATTACAAATCTGTTGACTATATTGAGACTACAATATTACTGTTGTTCTTGGTTTCCCAGATGTGAATAAACAGACTCTTCCCCAATTAATACAAAGGAATATAAAACATTTTGTAAAGTTCTAAAGTGAGTTCTCTTTTGAACTAACATACAGTAGTACATATTCAATGGTTGCTTGTGAAATTGAGCTGAAATAAATTATGATGCATTTTTAGAATATAAACTGACACTGGTTCCAATGTGTTCAAACTGTTGTTTTGTTTTGTTTTTTAAATTCTGGATTTCAGCAAAATCCAAATCTATTTTTAAGTAAAGTCTTTAGTCGTTTTTCAGATAATTCTTCAGAAAATCCTACTTGGATCACAAAAAAGATTTCAAACTAAACACACATCTGAAATCTGAGAATTGCTGTTTCTCAACAGTATTTTTATTATTACTTCTGCTAATGTCTATTTCAGAGAAGAATACATTAGCTATCCATCTTTAAGAGATTTTGTTTTCAAAAAGCAATCCGCTTTTTAGAAATAGTACTTCCATTCAAAAGAATTAATATCTTCAATTGTTAACAGGCTGTTACATTTTAAATTATATGGCCCTTTGTTCCATACAAAGTAACATTCATTCATAAAAATATGAAAAGCTATTGATTCTAATTAAGGCTTAATAGGTAGGGTTCTAATAAACAATTGAATATGAAATTTTAAAGGAATTCATGCTTACTGAAGCTATTTTAGCTAAGTTTCTATTAATTCAGTTTTTAAAAACCCTAGTAAGTATACTTAAATATAAAAATCTTGAAACTAAAAGCTTATTTCATAGTCAAGTTGGTGGAGTAAACATATTTTTCAGTCAAAATGCAATAATGTTTTGTTAATACCTAAGAAACAATTAGATCTTTCAATTTGTCCATTCATAGCTAACAGGAAAATTATTCTATCCAAAATGTCTCAGTGATAAAATATTCAATGAAACATCACCTTAAAGACATATATAAAAGTAAATAGGAATTAGATGATAAACCTTAAATAAAGGTCAGGATTAAGTTAAATGTCTGAGACTTTACAAATTTCTCCTTGTGTTTGTTTACTTTATTAATTTAGTCCACTTTCTCCCTAGGAATACACATGTAACGTGCACACAAGTGCTTCTTAGCAAACCACCATTGTCACAAAGAATAATACTGGAAAAAGAAAAACAGAATATGAACTTTTTTTTTTTTAGCTAAGACTTAACATCATTTTTCTCAAAGTTATTTATTATTAGTTTTTAAATTTTTATTTATTCACTTATTTTTAGACAGCATGTGCGCAGGGGTGGGAGAAGCAAAGGGAGAGGGAGGGAGAGTTTTAAGGAGACTCCGGGGTAAGCACAGAGCCTGATGGGGGTGCTTTTCTGACAACCCTGAGATCCTGACCTGAGCCGAAACTCAGAGTTGGCCGCTTAACCCAGGGCACCACCCAGGTGCCCCTGTCCTTTGTCACGAGATGCTAATACAATTTATCTTGCTTTCTGAATTTACCAGACCCTCTTCCAGACCTTTGCACATAGTAGGCCCCAAAGTGGCTCGCCAGTCTGTTGGCTGAAGGATAATGAGTCTTGCACGTGTGATGCGGCTGCTTGGGAGGCCGCGGCCGCTGGACACCTCTAAAGTCAGTTTCTGCAAAAGTAATGTCATTCAACCAACGTATCTGAAAAACACTAAAGACAGTTTTTAAGGTTTCTTTCTTTCTTTATGGTTTTGCAATAAAACTAAACTTGATATCATTTCAGAATAATTTTGACCTTAAAAATCAAATCAACCTTACCGTCTAACCCTGGAACCTGAGGGCCGCTCTCAATACCACTGTTCGGTGGACTGTAGGTAACCTGTAAAGCTCTACCTGACAAACACCTTATCTTAAAAATCAATAAAATCTTATCTTAAAAATCAACAAAATCATTACAAGTTTGCATTAGACAATCATGGAAAATTAACAATACTACTAATTTAGTAATTAATCTTGAACATAGACTAAAGGACGTTAATAAATACTAGTTTTCAACATATTTTGCTATTTCTCTCTATCATTAAGCTAAGAGACCATAAGACTTGCAATCCTAAATGCTACTGTGTACAAATTCTCATAATATTTAAAAGAAATAAATAAACATAGAAAGAGGCTGTAAAGTAGATGTAAATTTTAAGGTAATACCAAGGTTACCTTAAGAGGGAAAGAAATGCATGGAAGTTATGTACACCCAGCAGCATGATGAAACTGACATCTTAGCATATGAAGCTGGAACCTCATACCAGGCGGAACTGGGAAATAGACAATAGAATATCCTTAAACTTCTGCCCTGTCTTCTCTTCTTTCCTCCTCACACTGAACATCCAGAACTCCCAAAAAAAGATTTTTTTACTGGACCAACCCAAACAAGTACTTGATAGATGAAAGGTAGCACAGGTTCTGAATCATAGATATTTTTTCCTAGGTAAATGCCCACTGTCTGTTAAGAGAAACTTCATAAATGCGTAATTGTAACTCATGTGACTACTACTCCCCACTTCTTCTCTTTGGTACCATTCTTAGTCTAACCCCTTTCAGTTTGTTTAATTTGATGTTATCAACTACAACTCATTTGTGATTAACTGAAGTATCTATTTTCCTTTTTTGATTTTAAAAATGTAGGATTTGGAGGGAATGAAAATATGAGTTACAGTTTTATCATTCCTGGGTCTAAATTTATATGAAACACTTCACCCAGTGCAGATTTTTTTTTTTTTTGCAACAAAGAATTTAGTAGATATAAATGTAAAATTCATTCTGGAAACTTTAATTAGAATAGAAAGAATAAGAGAAATAAGGGAACTTACACATTTTCATGACCCTCTAAACTGTTTTTGAATCTATTTCATATGTACATATACTTATGATTGTTTCCCTCTTTTCAGAAAAATTCAGAGCTGAACATCAGGATATACACATTTCCCTTCTACTACTCTAACAATACCTCTGTGTAGAAAATGCATTTATCTGTAAAATGGAGCTAGCATTTGGCACCTCCCAAGAGGTCATTTTAGGATAATGAATTTAACTTTTTAAAAGGATCTATGAAATGGTAATATACAGGGATTCCTTGTAAGTTATTATTATTAGTTTCAACTCAAAAGTATCATCATTGATACATGGCCTCACTGCAACCTCCTTTTCTTGGCTAAGGCTCAACAATTCCTACAGACAAGGATCACTGCAGACATCTGATTTCCAAATCGTTGAGCTAAAGAGAGGCATATACTAGGGCCATGTTTCTCTGGGCACTTGTATCTTGGGTTCAGTTGGTGTGTTACAGAAATATATTAGACCCTCTCTCCCAGGAGGAAACCGAAACTGTGAGAAAGACAAAATCTGGCTGACCTTCTGCAAAAACAGCCAGCCAACCCTGCTGAGAAGCAGCAGCAGCAAAAACAGAGGCCAGGACTATTGAGTTTTTATCTTGGGGGATGACAATTCGTTAAAAATTATTTAACCAAGGAAGGAGTAACTCAACTACACCCTCCCAGCTCATCTGCATTAGGCAGATAACAAATCGCAACCTGTAATCTATGTGGGTAATAGTGTCAATGAAAGATCAAGATTATACATGATACTTGCTAAATTTGTTATGCCTCATTAGTGTTGCGGCTTATTACAGAGAGCTCCACGGTTCCTAGGCATTCCCTCATGGGCTGTCCTGATGGATAATGCAAATAAAGAAAGGAAAGGCACCAATGACACAGTGCTCACACTGCATTTGTCAGGGGCATAGTTAGCTGGATTAGGTATGCTCTGCACTTTCTATCACCGTCACATATTGATCTGAATTTAGAGTCACGCTTATTTAGCAGTGCTGTATTTTTCACAATGGTGTTCTCTCAAAGTACAAATGACACTCAAGCCAAAGTTTCCAAAAGAATATCTAGATTTTCCAATATGAAAAGGCCATTTGGCTAAATAGTCAGGGGTCCTTTAGGTCTTTAATTGAAAGAAAAATTTTTATATAGGTTAGATTTTTAAAATTGTCTTAAAAGGAAAAAAAAGCATTCTTATTTCTTTATTTATTTGACAGAGACACAGCAAGAGAGGGAACACAAGCAGGGGGAGTGGGAGAGGGAGAAGCAGGCTCCCAGCAGAGCAGGGAGCCTGATGTGGGGCTCAATCCCAGGACCTGGGATCATGACCCAAGCCGGAGGCAGATGCCCAACGACTGAGCCACCCAGGCGCCCCTGCCCGAACATTTTAAGGGACAGCCACCTAGAAAACTGAAAAGAGCATGGAGCACTGATATAAGGGAGATTATTATCTGTAATGAGGCATTTGGCAACCCATTTTTACCTTTGATTAGTTCTGCCTCATCCTTTAGTTATTCTACCCAGTAAACATATTATTTTTGCCTATCCTAGGAAAATTTTTGATAAGCCCTTTCTCTACATATTTATCATAGTTACTTTTTATGGGATTATACCATGGATGAAATATTTTAAATCTCTGTTTTCTCTTTAGACATGTCTTTTAAGCGTATGTTTAAACTCTGTACTTTTAGCTAAAGCCATTAGAAAAACAATATATATGTATATAGGAAGCAGTTGAAAGTAGTCCTATGAGTTCCTAAGGAGACCAATGCATGTTAGTATGAAGCTTTCAACCCTGGCTAAAATTAGAATCACCTGTAGAGCCTAAAATATACTCACATCCAGGTCTTACCTCTAGTCTTAAAGAATTGGTTTTGAATGAGGCCTCGCCACCAATATTTTAGAAAATTCCTCAGTCATTTCTAGGTGTGACCACAGTTGATAGCCATTGGTATGAACCAATGCTTAATAGGAAGACAGATGCTTAAAAAGAATTTTATGCAAAAAAACCCCAAAAAACAAAGATGAAAACATCATCAGATGAAGGAAAAAAAACTCACATTATTAGAAATAAGAAACATATGAAGATATTCACTGCTAGCAATCTATTTTTGCACATAGATAGGAAAAAGGAAATTTAAGAATATTTTAGGAAAACAAAATAACAGTATGCTATCAGGAAGTCTCCAGGGGCAGAAGTTTTTCACTAAAGATGAAAACAAAAGCAGGATCTTAGAATGTTGGAGAAGGCAAGAACCCCAGAGAACTTCTTACTTGATTCACAGAACATCAGAACTTGAGTGGGAACCTGAGAGTACATTTCACTTGAAGAAATTAAGGCAGAGGGAGATGAACCAGATATAATCAAGTTAATAAGCTAGTTAGAGAAAGAGCAGGCCCACATGATCTAAATATGAGACAAGGCTCTTCCTGTTTCATTATCCCGCTCCATAAACCTGGGAATCTAGGACCACCTATATACTACAGAAATGTCTAAGGAACAAATTTAATAGATTAAAATTAACTTTCTAAGTAGGGCTAGAGCTAACCAGGGTTATGTTACTTAAGATAATATAGCAACAAAACGTTAGCAAGAACAGCACTGAATTGTATTTTGTGTGTGTGTATATGGGAGGGGTGCAAAATCATTAATGCTAAGCTTAACTGTTAATAAAGTATTTGTTTTCATTTTTATAAAAGAACCCTTGAACAGAAAAGTAGGCTAATTTTCTGAGTTCACCCATCCTGTGGTGCTTGACCCAGAAATCCATAACCAAGGCATCACTTTCCTAAATATAGGAGAGCTATAGGGGAGAAAATCAAAAGCATCAAGAGGTGAGCTTGCAAACTCTAATTGTAAACATAATAATTACACCAATAACATTATATTGGTATTGATTACAATGTAACAGTAACTCCCTTTAAAAAAATACTAGCACTTATAAAATCAAATATATCTTTTTTTTAAGATAATTAACTTGGGAGGTTTTATGCTTACTTAGTCATTCAACAAACATCTCATTGCCTACAACATGCCAACAATGGTGCTGGGTACTGGGAAGATACGATCTACAAGCACTTAAAATCTAGTGCTGTGGCTTCCAAACATTTTTTTTTAAGATTTTATTTATTTATTTGGGAGAGAGAGAGCGTGAGAGAGGGAGAGAGAGATCACAAGCAGGGGATTGGTGGCGGCAGAGGGAGAAGCAGACTCCCCGATGAGCAGGGAGCCCGATGCAGGACTCCTGGGATCATGATCTGAGCTGAAGGCAGACCCTTAACCAACTGAGCCACCCAGGCACCCCGGCTTTCAAACATTTTTGACAGTGACTCCCAGAAAGAAGTACATGTCACATAGTAAACTAATGTTTGTTTGTGTTTAATCAAAAGTTTCAAAAAACCGTCCTTCCGCTAACTACAGGTGAGGCATTCTGATATTTTGTCTATTCTACATTCTTCCTGTTCTTTCAATTTCATCATATCTTATCCTATTTCATTTTCTAATTTACCAAATTGATCTTATGTCCCCAAAATACATCACATCTAGCATTCTGAACAACCCTTGGGGTCTTGACTGATAGCCATGATTATAACAGTGAGTCAGTGATCAGCCTCTACAGTGAAGAGTATTACATCTGGTAGATAGAGGAGAAGTAAGTAATTCATACTAGAGGGTGTGTTCAGATAAGATGTAAGATAATGCTAGAAATGAGTAACAAAGAAGAAATTGGTGTTAGGTGATTCAATGTAGAAGATAATTCTGGGGGAGGAATCAGAAGTGTATACGCAAAGAAGCATAATATCTATCATATAATTAGAGAACTACAAAAACTTTGGTATGTCTGAAGCTAGTTAAATTGTACAGGCTACAGAAGCAATAAAAGGCAGTACCTAGATCATTAATGTCTCAGTTGGTAAGCCAACAAGTTTTTCCAGAAAATTCTTGGTGGATTTTTAGCACAATCAGTCTCTACTTTTGGAAGATCACTCTTTGCAATGATATTGTCATAACTCAATTCAGTTTTCAAACTTCCCCATTGAAATTGCCTGTAGAGTTTAATTACTGACTTTGTTTGATTTTGGCCAGTTCTAAAGATCAAATCCATTCTCAAATTTGTAAGATTTGTTATCTCTGAGGATAATCAAAAGACTATGTCAAACATTTTTGGTTTAATAAAATATCTGGCTGGGGGGCGCCTGGGTGGCACAGCGGTTAAGCATCTGCCTTCGGCTCAGGGCGTGATCCCGGCATTACGGGATCGAGCCCCACATCAGGCTCCTTCGCTATGAGCCTGCTTCTTCCTCTCCCACTCCCCCTGCTTGTGTTCCCTCTCTCGCTGGCTGTCTCTATCTCTGTCAAATAAATAAATAAAATCTTTAAAAAAAAAAATAAATAAATAAAATATCTGGCTGGTAGCATCTGATACAATTTCTCAAACAATACACTAAAAGAAGCAAAAAAGAATAAGAATCCAAATCAGCACCAAAATAATGATTGATTATGGAGGAGACATGTCTGGGACTATTTGGAAAATTAAACTGCATTGAGAAAATAACATCACCTCCATTTCACTTCACAGAGGTAAATTTATGAAGCATAACTTTGTGAAACTTAGAGAAACCTGAAGAAGAATAGGACTACCAGTTTATATGTCCTCAATTATTCATCCCCAAACTCACAGCCCAAGGACAGGCCCTAACCAGGGTCCCGGGAACTGGTCTGGGAACTCTTTGTTACCAGTCTATGATAAATAGAGAAATTTTAGAGTGCATAGAAATTTTCATAGAAATGTGTCCTTGTGTTGGCATTAGTGGGTTGGTTTCATTGTGTAGGACAGAGATCAGGTTGCATATTGTTGAATTCAGGTGGTAAGTCACTTGTGGAATAAGATGCCTGGTGGTCATGCACAGTAGCACTACGTTACAACACTCATGCATTAAGGTCAGCTTTACAATCATAATTTTTCAGGGTGAAATTCTTTTTCTTTTTTTTTTTAAGGATTTGTTTATTCTTTAACTTACTCTTTTAGCAATCATTTTCATTTTTAGCCAAACCTGTTTTTCAATTTATGGTGTAGCATTATTTACTAAATGAGGGAAGTGTAATTTATATTTTTTATTTTTAACCCTAACTTGCAGAGGGAAAACCTCACTGGAAATTTCTTATATAAAAAATAATAATTTCTTTATTGCTGTAGTAGTGATAAACCAAATGATGATTGTTAAAGTGATTTTGAATACATGAAGACCAAAGAAGTTCATATTAGTTTTACCTGGAAGTACAAATCTTTATATGTTGACTTAAATGTTGTAGCCATATATGATGTTGAGGTGTGAAACCCTGGTGTGTTATATGCAGAGATACATTGACTACTGAATCACTGGAACTATTGTAAGGTAAACAGTACATACATTTTTAAATAACATAAAGTAGTAACTCCCAAACCTAAAGAATTTTTCAAAAGACTATTGATTTAAATAGCCAAAAAAAAAAAAAAAAAGTTGTCACTTCTTGCAAAGAAGGACTTTAGGTTTCTATAAGTAAAAAAATCATAGATAATTTTTAAGACATTAGTGAAAGTCTGCATTAAATCTGTTTGCTTAGAATTATTGGTCAGGTCTGTATAGAAGATAGTTCAAGTATCACTCCTCCATGACACAATGTCTCAACATATTCAGGAATTGGCTTATCATGTGGAAAAACAACACATAGAACAAATAATGTCAGGGAAGTATTTTTATTGCAAGTTGGTGAACACACAATTCTAACATGACAATTTTTTAGTATAAGTGCAATTTGAACATACTAATATGAAGGAAGAATTTTTTTCAGCTTTAAAGAGGATAATTAGCAATCTTTGAACTGTCCTACTATTAGGAAGGATTGCATTATCAACAAATGTGGTTTAGAGTTCAAGTTCTGTGTAAGAATGTATTCTGTGACACAGAAGAAATTACAGGCAAGCATTCTGGAGTTATTAACCAGATGAAGGAGCGTATAGCAGAAAGTGAATGAACATGCTGCTTCCATCACCGAGAAAGTCTTGCTACAAAAAAATAAAAGCCATCTGAATTAAACAGTTTAGTGACATAGTAAAAGTTGTCAATATATTAAAGCTAGCGTGTTTATATTTGGTATTATCCTTATATTATATCAAATATCATAATATTGAAGCAGATCAGAAGTAACTGTTATTTAATTTTGAGGTAGGATGCTCATCTAGGGAAAGGATCTTTCAAAAATGCTTGAATTATGGAATGAATTCCTATTTCTGCAAGATAAATTTATTTAGTCCCAATTTTTTAAAGGTGTAAATCATTCAGTTGGACTTCCTTAATTTTCTTATATTTTTATACATTTAATGATCTTGATACATTCATGCAATGAAGTAATACAACAGAAAGTACAGAACTCTGTTGACAAAATCATATAGTTAGATTAATACAAGTAGAATTGAAATGCATTATAGGAAAGTTAATCCTTTGGATTTCAGTTTCCCTAATGCATAATAAGTATGCCTTATAGGAACATTATTCAGTTAATGTATGGATTCAAAGAAATAGTGTCTCTAAATCACAGGACACAGGGTGCCTGAGTAGCTCAGTCAGATAAGCAACAGACTCTCGGTTTTGGGTCAGGTCATGACCTCAGAGTCATGAGCTCAGGGTTGTGAGATCGAGCCCTCTGCACTCAGTGGGGAGTCTGCTTAAGATTCTCTCTCTTCCTGGATGCCTGGGTGGCTCAGTTGGTTAAGTGTCTGCCTTCGGCTCAGGTCATGATCCCAGGGTCCTGGGTTTGAGTCCCGCATCAGGCCTCCTTGCTCAGTAGGGAGCATGCTTCTCCCTCTGCCTGCCACTCCCCCTACTTGTGTGTGCTCTTTCTCTCTCTCTCTCGATAAATAAATAAATGAATAAATAAATAAATAAATAAATAAATAAATAAATAAATAAAATCTTTAAAAAAAAAGATTCTCTCTCTGCCCCACCCCTGGCTCTCTCTCTCTTTCTCTCTCTAAAATAAATACATAAATCTTAAAAAAATGAATAAATCACAGGACACAATTAAAAGTTGGGTGTTATGGTAATAGGAAGTATTGTCATTCTCTTATGTATTGGACACATAAGCAACATATCTCCAAAGTTAAAAAAAAAAATAAAATAGAACACTTACTCCTTTTCAAAAATCTCAGAATAGAAACTTTTTTTTACCAGACAAGGCGTATTATACAGCCAGTAACTTCTTCACTTTCTTCATGTCTTTAGAGACCAAATTCTTATTTTACTTTGTCTTCTATGAAGTATATCCAAGTGTGGAGGTCCTTTTGAAGTGAATTTTTCAAATGACTTCACTTAGATAATCTCCAGGGCTGAGAAATGCAATAAATACAACAGTAAAATACATCAACCCTTTGTACTTGGTCAGTTTCTTAACAAGAACATTATCCTCAGGTAAATACTAGGCTAAAAAACAGGGTAAGAACTTTGTCCGAAAGGTTAACAGGAAAATTCAGCCTTCAATTCACTTAATATCATAAAATATTTCAGAATATTTTCTGTATGCTAGATAATGTGCTAGGAATTGCAGAACTAAATAGATGAGTAAGTGTCAACCACTACTTAAATGGAGTTTATAATTTGGGGAAAGGATACTCTGTATAAATATTTTTACTATTAAAAATATTATAAGTGCATTAATATAGAGGGACTTACAACTAGTTTGCAAAGTATTACTGAAGACTAATGAAGTTAAAATAGAGTACCAACTTTTGTAGTGAATTCCAGACTCAGCCGCTAGCTATATAATAATGGACAAGGAAATAAACTCATCTGGGCCTTGGTTTCATCTGAAAATGCAATAATAATATGTCACTCAGAGGGGAGCTGTAAGGATAAAATTAAATGAGACAATGTATGGACAGGGTCTAATATTTTTTCTAACATGAAGTGGATACTCAACAATTCTGATCTCCTCCCCTCCCTCTTTGTATCTACAAAACTCTCTTGCAATTAAGTATGTAAAATTATAAAGTATTTATAGCTGTACCATTATGCACCAAGGTCTATCATTCAGTTACTCAACTAGTGGTTCTTGTGTACATGTTATGTGCTAGATACTCTGCTAAAACAAAGTCCCTACTCTTTTTTTTTTTTTAAAGCTTTCATTTATCTATTTGAGGGAGAGAGCAAGAGAGAGCAGGAATAGTAGGAGAGGGAGAAGCAGACTCCCTGCTGAGTAGGAAGCCCAACATGGGGCTTGATCCCAGGACCTTGAGATCATGACCTGAGCCAAAGGCAGATGCTTAACCATCTGAGCCACCCAGGTGCCCCCAAAGTCCCTACTCTTAAGGAAAATACATTTTAGTGGGGCAAGAAGGGAAGGAGATGAAGAGCAGAAAATGAAGAGATTTATTGAAATAAATGATATGAAGGAAATGGACAACTGTAATAGAAGATAATTATGGGGGTGACTGGGTGGCTCAGTTGTTGAGGGACAAACTCTTGATTTCAGCTGCAGTCATGATCTCAGGTCATGAGATCGAGTCCCTCATTGAGTTCCAAGCTGGGCATGTAGCCTGCTCAAAATTCCCTCTCCTTCTTCCTCTGCCCCTCCCCCACCCTTCTTGTGCTTTCACTCATACAGCACATGCACATTCTTTGTAAGAGAGAGAGAGAAAGAAAGAAAGAAAGAAAGAAAGAAAGAAAGAAAGAAAAAAAAGGAAAGGAAAGGAAAAGAAAAGAAAAGAAAAGAAAGGAAAGGAAAGGAAAAGAAAAAAGAAAAGAAAAGAAAAGGAGAAAGGCAGGCAAGAAAAGAATGATGGGGTGGGGACTAATGTAGATTAGAATTGTGGGGGATGAGAGGCCGTCCTGAGGGGCTGATATGTTTACAATCCTGAGAAAGAAGAAGCTATGTGAAGCTCTGGGGGAACAGGATAACGTGCAAAGAAACCACTGAATGCACCAAGTTTTTGAAGTAGGGATGGACTTTTCCAAATACAGAAAGAAGGCCAGTGTCTAGAGACTAGTGATTGCTGGAAACCGTGATAAAAGATGGGGTAGAGAAGAAGACATTAAGCCAGTTTACATAGAAATTTGTAGGCCATGGTAAAAGAATATTATATAAGAAAATTCAATGATGCAAATTTCATGTAATATAAATCACTATGATTTCTGTGTCAAGAGTGGATTTTGGAGGACAATGATAGAATAAAAGACATCAGTTCAGAACCTATATATTGCAGTAAGAAAGACGTAATAATATTGGAACCTAGGGTGGTAGTACAGGTGATAGAATGAAATTGTGTGGGTTTTAGATGGTTTTTATATGTAAAAATCAGTAGTTTTTCCTGCAAAATTGGATATGGAAAATGAAGAAAAGAAAGGAATTAAGGAAAACTCTGGATTTTGATTTGAGTAAAGAAATAGATAATGACTTGGAAAACACAGTTGGTTGTATTTTGGGGACGGAAATCAAACCTGAATGAACTAAATAGAGAATCATCAGGGAAAAAGTGGAACCAACTTATGCAGACCATAATTTAAAGACATTTCACTGTGTAAGAAAGAAGAAAAAAATGGAAAAATAGCTGCTGGGAGATGTGGGGCTAAGGATAGTTTTAAAGGTTGGGAAGTAGTGTGGATTTTTTTTTTTTTTAAGTGTAAGAACTAGGAAGATGGAGAGACTAATGATATTTTAAAGAGTGGGGAGCTACTCAAAGTTCATAAGAAGGCAAGAGGGAATGAGATCTATTCTAGGTCACGAGATCTATTCAAGGTCAAGATCTATTTAAGGTTAGCCTTGAAAAGATTAGGAATGCATTATCTTTCATAACAGGTTGAAAATAGCAACAACATGAGTTGAATTTTAGATTTGATGAGAAAACTCGGGGGTTTTTCTGTCTGATTGTTTCTATTTTTTTTTTTAAGAACAACTGACAAGAGGATATCAGATGTAATTTTGGGAGGAGAGGCTTGGAGAGCACAGTTTTTAAAGATAGAGAGAAATACATGAAATGAATACATTGTTGAATAAGGAGGACAAAACTGGGAAAAGTAGTAAAAGTTTTTGGAAGAGTCAGGTGGCTACTTGAGGTAGAATCAGTTTTCCAAGTTGTGTAACATTCTTTAACAACATTCAGCTAATTGGGAGAAGACATAAACAAGATGGGGACTGAGTTGAGCTGACATTGAAGTTTGGGCCATGCCAGATAATTGAAGGAGAGAGATTTTACAAGAAGTGATTATAACAATGGACCAAGGTCCATGAAATCTAAGTTCAGTAGAAAAGGAAATAAACACAGAGAGAAAGGATTTTAACTTCTGGCCATAAAATGTAAAGGGTATGAGAACCAACCTTTCCTTAACAACTGGAAATCAGAAAAATATCTGAAACAACTCTTCACACATTGAAGAGCAGGCAATCAAGGACTGTGGTCACTGAGAAAAAGGAAACAAATGAGATGAGTCCAACAATTATTTTAATTTACTTCCTAAATGCAGTTTTCAGACTGCAGAGGAGGGAGCAAAAACCCAATGAAAGCCTGGTAGTTTCACTGACTTGGAAAGACAGAGATCAAATTCAGGAAGGCTGAAGTGGCTTGAATGAGTGGAGAGGAAGATCAGAGAGAAGAAAGATATACAAGGAGCGCTATAGGGAGCTAGATAGATGTCTCTTTAATCTTTGGTTTAATAATGGCCAGTGCATATGAAAGAAGAACTTCATCAAACTGGAGAAAGAGCTACCATAAATCAACAGACTAAATAATACTCAGGGTTTGAGGCAGAGTTGGAATAGTTGATGTACCTACAACTCAATATGGATACACGATGTACCAGGCTGTAGTCCACCACTCAAAAGAATCCAAAATATCTAGGACTCAGTGATGTAAAATTTATAATAAAAATTATTAGATTTACAAAGAAGCAGAAATACATGACCGATAGCCAGGAAAAATATCTCCATGTTTAGAAACAGACCCACATAAGGCAATAGTAAAGACATTAACACGACTATTATAAATATGCTCTATATACTAAAGAATGTAGAGGAAAGCGTGACTGTGTAAGGAGAAAAATGGAAGACACAAACACGAACCAAATAGAACCAAAACAAATGGAAAAATACAATATCTGTGATTTTTAAAAATTGTATTATGGGATGAAATTAATAGCATAGCAGACAAAGCCAGCCATCGGTGAACATGAAGATATAGCAATAGAAACTATTTAAAATGAAGCACGGAGAGAAGCCTAAAAATATAATCAACAACCTAAGGGACAAATATCATGCAAACTCAACAAATGAGCATACATGAAATTGGATTCCAGAAAGAAAGGATGTGATGGAGAAAAGAAAAAAATAATTGAAGAAATAATGCTGAAAAATTCTAAATTTAATGGCAATTTTAACAACAGATCTAAGAACCTTAACAAACTACAAGAAGAATAAACATTAAAGCACATGAAAACACACACACACACACACATACACACACACACACAAAGTCATATCTTCATCAAATTGCTTAAAAACAAAGAAAAAGAATCTTATGAGAAACCAGATAGGAAAAAATAGAGAGGAATAAACTTTTATTTAAAAATAACCTGATCCTACAAAAATCACAAAAATGCTCCTAGAACTAATAAATAAGCAGCAAGTTTGGGGATTAAATATCAATATATAAAAATCAGTTATTATAGATATATATTCTCTATATATAGAAATCAGTTGTCTAATCAGAATTTTTTTTAAAATTTTAAAAATTTACCAACAGCATAAAAATTCTGAATGACTTAGGGTTAAGTTTGATAAAAACGTACATGGCATGCGTACTAAAAGAATGTTGCTGAAAGAAAATATGGAATATTTAAATAAATGTAGAGATATACCATCTTTATGGATTGAAAGATTGTGAAAATATTAAATCTCACAAGATTGATTGAGAGATTCTACATAACTGCAATCAAAATCCCAGTAAATAAACATTATTTGTAGAAATTGAAAAGCTGTTTTTGAAATTTATGTAGAAATGGAAAGTACCTAGAATAGCCAAAACAATTTTGAAAAGAAGAAAGAGCTGGAAGATTGACACTAATTTTTGGATTCAGTATTTGAATAATATTTCTCCAAAGAACAAATACAAGTGACCAATAAGCACATGCAAAATGTCCAACATCATTAGTCATTAGGGAAATACAAATCAAAGCCACAATGAGATACGACTTTGTACCTACTAGTATGACTATAATAAAATATACAGATAATGACAATTATTAGGAGAAAGAATTATAAGCCTTAGATACTACTGATGGAAATATAAAATGGTGTGGCACTTTGGAAAACAATACATCAGTTCTTTGAAAAAGTTCAGAATTGGCAAATCTATAGAAACAGAGTGGATTAGAGGTTGCCAGGGACCTGGAGGAGGGAGGAATGAGGAGTGAATGCTAATGGCTATTGGGTTTCTTTTTGGGGTGTGAAAATGTTCTGGAATTTTATACTCATATAAAAAAATGGAACAGAAAATACTGGTAGTGGTTGCATAATTTTGTGAGTGTACTAAAAGCCACTGAATTATAACACTTTAAAAAGTGCATTTTATTTAATATAGGAGTTATATATTAATTTTAAAGTAGAGTAGATCTAATGATAAGTGTTAAAACTATAAAAATTCCAGAGAAAACAATAGACTATCTTAGTGAATGTGGATTTGGCAAAGATTTCTGAAACTTAATTTTTTAAAACACCAACTATAAAAGAAAGGAAATCAATAACTTAATTTTTATCGTTTTTGGGTTTTTTTTGGTTCCTCCCAACTGTGTAAGGATGCTTCAATATCACAAAATGCATCAACGTAATACAGCATATTATTCATATCATTCATGTATTTATCTCAATACATATATTAAAAGCACTGGGTACGTTTCATTATCTCCTTATGAAGATTCTAAATTAAGAATAGAAAATAACATCATCAACTTAATAAAGTTTATATAGCAAAAATCTTAAGTAAATTGTCTTTATGGAAAATTTTAGATCTATCCCTACAAGGTATCCTATAAGGAAATAGGATGTTAGTGTTACTCCTTGTGTTTAATATAATCCTAGAGAGCTGCAAGTAGTATAAGACATGAAAGTGTAGTAAGAGGCATAAGAATTTCACTAAAAGAGGTTAAACATCCCATTTGTATTATGTGATCATCAACATAAGAAAGACAAAATTAGGACACCAACTATTACATAAATATTTTTCTTGACACCAGCAAGGATCATCCAAAAATGTGACAATCTAAAAATAGTATTCACAATCAACAACAATAAAAATATCTAGGAATTTCATTTAAAAAAGAGTAAACCATGGAGTGCCTGGGTGGCTCAGTTGTTAAGCATCTGCCTTCAGCCCAGGCCATGATCCCAGAATGCTGGGATCGAGCCCCACATCAGGCTCCTCTGCTGGGAGCCTGCTTCTTCCTCTCCCACTCCCCTGCTTGTGTTCCCTCTCTTGCTGGCTGTCTCTCTCTCTGTCAAATAAATAAATAAAATCTTTAAAAAAAAAAAAAAAAGAATAAACCAGACCTCTACAGTTGCGATTTTTAAACTCCGTTAAGGAAGAACAAAATAAGAGATACTCTGATTTTGGTTTTGTTTTTGGTTTTTTTTTGTATGGAAAGTTTTAATATTATGAAAACCCCAATGTTCTCTAAATTAATTTACAAGTTGAATATAATAGCAATAAAAATCCCACCAAGGGTTTTATAAGACTGTGACCAATATATTTCAAATTTATATGGGAATACTAAGGGGCCAAAGAGTTTATCAACTAAAGAGATCAGAGAAGGGACACTTGTCACTCTAGATGTTAGGCATATCATAAGCTATAATAACAAAAAGTATGATATTCATATATAAAAATGTAATGGGAAATAAACTAAAGAAAGAACTATTTATGTGCAGACACTTAATATAGATAAAAATGGCACCATGGGGCATCTGGGTGGCTCAGTCGTTAAGTGTCCACCTTCAGCTCAGGGAGTGATCCCGGTATTCTGGGATCGAGCCCCACATCGGGCTCCTCCGCTGGGAGCCTGCTTCTTCCTCTCCCACTCCCCTTGCTTGTGTTCCCTCTCTCGCTGGCTGTCTCTCTCTCTGTCAAATAAATAAATAAAATCTTTTAAAAAATGGTACCAAAAATCATTGGAAAAAGAATAATTAGCCTATAGTGTTAAGAAACTGACTCGCTATATGGAGATCTCTAACTCATACCACATTTAAAAGAAATGAATTCCAGATGAAATAAAAACCAAAATGAGAAATGTAAAAGTAAGAAGGAAAAAAGAAAATAAAGATGAATTGAGGTTTTCTTATTACATGCATTTGAATATTTCTGTGCACTGAAGACATCATAGTTTATAGCAAGATCAAATGTTAGCAGAGATATTTATGGTTTCTAAGGAGGAAAAGTTACTGATATGTAGGATATATAAGAACTCTTGCAAACCAATAGACAAAAGATAGAAAAAAAAAGAAAATCTAATGTCAAAATGGACAAGTTGATGAAAATTTGATTTATATAAAGAAATATAAATTAATCCAAATAAAGAGCTGCTAAATACCATTAGTGTTTGCAGAAATGTAAAGCAAATCAAAGTAACAATTTACAACCATCAACATATATAGCATTAGTAAAGTTGTATAATGCCAAGTGTTGTCAAAGATGGGGAGAAATAGCGTCCTCATGATTTCTTAAGAAGAGTATAGATGGTGCAGTTATTCCAGAAGGTCATCTGGCAGTCCTGTGTCAAAATGACTCAGCAATTCTCCCTCAAAGACTAGAGGTAGAGACCTGTTCAAATCTGTTCCCTGAAGACTTGCTTTTGTTAACAGGGAAGTAGAGGTACACTAGCAGTCCACTGATAAAACAGATAGTTAAAATGGAATGGATGCAGAAAAATCCAATATTATGTATGAGAAACGAGAACAAACCAACACAGACACAGACACCTACACAAATGCGGAGTCCTGAGTGAGAATGATAGTAAACCAAATGGTATCTAAAGTACAATTCTAGTCATATAAATGAAAATATATGCATTCAAGGATAAATGGCAAACTCACTATGGAGGTTGCCTATGCGAAGAGGGGAAAATGGAAGTGGACTGAGAGAAATGAAAATAAGTTTAAAGAAAAGAAGAATGCTATGTGGAACAGTGATGACATTGCATAATAAAGCAAACAATGGGATTAATATGATTATCTAATGCTCTGATGCTGAGGTCCAAAAGGAAAACCCAGGAAGAGGGAAAAGTGGCAAGCTAAAGGAATTAGGGTACAGTAGGAGTATTTAAAGGGCAGGATAAGAATAAGGCTCAGGTCAGATGGAGATAGGTGTCACCTCCAAAATTTCTTACTCAGTAGATCTGGGGTGAGGCTGAGAATTTTCATCTGAAAAATTCCTAGATGATGTTACTGCTGCTGTTTCAGGTACCCCTTTGAGAAACATTGCTTTCATAGTTCAAAGCCAGGAAACTTCCGTCTCTGGTGCTTTCACAAAGCACATGGGATTTTGGGCATCTAGGGCAGTCTTGGAAGCCCATGGGGCTTGGTTATTTACATTGACCATAGACTTCAGTTCTTAGAAAAGTGCTTAAGGTATAGAAATATTCGATAAAACCTGTCCAAATGAATGAATGAATGAATGAATGAATGAATGAATAGCCCATGTTATGGGTCAGGAAATGGAAGTTTGCGGAAAGTTAGGGCACTTGTCTAAATTATGCAAATAGTTTACAGTTTCCAAATCTGGTAAACTTCCCAGTGAATTATCCTTGTAGAATCACAGATGGGAGAGAATCCTTCTCAGATTTGATGAGAAAGACTTTAATAAATAATGAGTGTCAGAGCTGAGTCTTGAAGAATGAGAGTAGTGTGACCTGAAACTTAGAGGTGAAACTAGGAATGTGAGCAACAATGAGTAGGCCAATAAATTTTGACACAGCCTGTCATTCTCAAAAAGTGCACCATGCATATTTTTGAGAAACCCTAGGATATGTAGGTCAAAAGAAGGTAAAACTGGAAAATGGCTAGATGATATTGTGTAGCTTCTTAAATACTACACTGAAGAGTTTATGCCTTTCTGTAGGCAGTAGAGAGCCATTAAGTCTTTTTCCAGAGAAATTACATGATTGGAGCTGCTCTTTAGGGTAACAATTTAGACAATAACTTTACTGACATTCTTGCCTAGAGGTAGAAGAAATTAGGTGCTGGGCTGCTTTCTGTTTGTCCAAGACCGAGTCAGCAGTACTTTGGCTCACTGGCTGGCGTAGGGCAAACTGCCAACTTCGGAGCACAAATTATATGTATTTAAAAACAAAAACTAAGAAAAGCTTGTAATAGGCATTGCCACAGTGTGGTGATAAAATGTCATCCTATAATCAAATGATCATATTCTTCTGTTTCTTGGTTGTTCATATGGAAGAAAATACAGAGATGAGTGGTCAGGAGAGAGGAACCACTTGTTTCTAAACTCCTGATGGTTGTTTCTAAGACTGTTTGTCACAATATTTGAATAGGTTTCAGCTGCTCTCAATAATATCTTCATATCTTGTTCCTCAAAAAGATCACTTCACTGGGGAAAAGAGCTATCATAGACTATAGTGGTTCTCTGAAATGACATCATAAAATACAGGGAGTCCAGACAAGGCCAAGTCTACAAAAAGGATTACCTAGTTCGTGTATGTAGTTCACGGTATTATATAACCATCTATATGATGGCAAGGGAGCCAGAGATAACCTATGAGTTCATGACTGTTGCATAGCACAAAGATAGAAATACCTGTATAGAAAAACAACTCAAACTTAGCAGTCCTCTCCATGTCTTGCAAGGGCCTTAGGGATGGCTAAGCTTGAGATAGACTTTATATGGGAAAAGGCTTTCCTAATATGTTTCCAGAAGCTCAAATCTACCATCTGGTTGAAGCAGCTGTGAGGAAAACCTTTGTTGTGTTGTTTTGCAATTTGTTTCCACTAGTGTCAGACAGAAACTCAATGCAGGAGGAAAGGGATGCAGTACAAACAAAATTAAATTATTTAAAATAAATAATTGGAATTAGAACATCAGAAATGCCTAGGAAATAACTGACATGCTAGAAAATTTTACTGAGGGTACATAAGGAGGATATTTCTAGGAATAGTGAAATGGAGAAATGCCCCTTTTTTGAATTTTAATGAACCAGAATTAAAAGAATGCTTCTGATTTTAATTTTGGATCAGGCATCAAAGGTATGCTCAACATTGTAAAATACAATTTAATAGTCTATTAACATTAAGGAGTTCTATTGAAGTACATCTTTATTGAGAAATCTGATTTAGAAGTCATTTTTAGATGTATTTTTGAGTAAAAATAATACATGGCTATGGGAGAGAATTAAAATAAATATTTTTGAAATATCACAATCCCACCATACAGATGACTTAATATTTACTTGCCAAAATTTGTATACAGCTTATGTACTATATATTTCATCTACTATTAAGTGTTATATCAAATTGAACATAACTTCCACTGGTGCAGGCATTTATTTTTGCTTTGTTTAGTTTTGTTTATTGCTGTATCTTCAGTGTCTAGATCATTGCCTACTTTATAATAGGTACTTAATAAATATTTTTTGAATTAATGAATATGCTCATAATTATATAATTAAAATAAAACGTGATATATGTAACTTAACATTGCACATGGATCACCTTGTATCTTCATTTTTTCATTTGATAGTAAGTCATCTGCTAGTAAATATTTTTAATGGCTGCATTAGATTCATATTATGCGTGTATAATAAAGTTTGCTTAGGAAAATTTTTCATCATTTCCTTGGGAGTTAGCTTTAGAAGTGGAATGTTAGACAATGGATGTGAATATTTTCATATATCTTTTTTTTTTTAAGATTTTATTTATTTATTTATTTGAGACAGAGAGGAGCACAAGTGGGGGGTAGGGGAAGAGGGAGAGGGAGAGGGAGAAACAGACTCCTTGCTGAACAGGGAGCCTGATGCAAGGCTTGATCCCAGGACCCTGAGAGCACCACCTGAGCTGACGGCAGATGCTTAACAGACTGAACCATCCAGGCACCCCTTGCTTTTCATTTTTTTGAAGATTTATTTATTTATTTGAGAGAGAAAGTGAGTGTGTGTAGGGGAGGGGCAGAGGGAGACAGTCTTAAGCAGACTCTGCACTGAGTGTGGAACTCCACACTGGGCTCAATTTCACGACCCTGAGATCGCTACCTGAACAGAAACCAATAGTCAGATGCTTAAACAACTTCACCACCCAGGTGCCCCTGCTCTTCATTTTTTAAATTGTCTTTTTGTTTTATTTATTATTTTAGTGTAAATACATTTTCATATTTGATTTAACATCTAGCAATCTTTTCATTTCCTACCAACACTTCTTTTAATTTTGTTTCTTTGCTTTTATGCTTAATAAAATTTTTGCTATACTTAGATCCATTCATTTACTTTTTTAAAAAGATGTTACTATAGCTAACATATGACATTATATTAGTTTCAGGTATACAACACAGTGATTCAAGAGTTCTGTATGTTACTCAGTGCTTATCATGATAAAGTGTACTCTTAATCTCCTTCAGCTATTTCACTCATCCCCCCACCCACCTCCCCTCTGGCAACCATCAGCTTGCTCTTTGTAGTTAACAGTCTATTATTTGATTTGTCACTTTTTTACTGTGTCGTTTGTTTTGTTTCTTCAATTCTGCATATGGGTAAAATCATATAAGCACTTGTCTTTCTCTGACTGACTTAGCATTATATTCTCTAAATCCATCCATGTTGTCGTAAATGGCAAAATTTCATTCTTTTTTATAACTGAGTAGTATTCCATTGTGTGTGTGTGTGTGTGTGTGTGTGTGTATCTCACCTCTTCTTTATCCATTCATCTCTCAATAGACACTTGAGCTGCTTCCATATCTTGACTATTGTAAATAGTGCTGCAATAAACACAGGGATGCATATATATCTTTTTAAATTAGTGTTTTCATATTCTTTGGGCAAATACCCAATAGTGGAATTACTAGATCATATGGTAATTCTATTTTTAACTTTTTAAGGAACTTCCATACTGTTTTTCACAATGGTTGCACCAGTTTGCACTCCAACCAACAGTGCATCAGTGCTCCTTTTTCTCCACATTGTCACCTACACCTGTTGTTGCTTGTGTTTTTGATTTTAGCCACTCTGACAGGTGTGAGGTGATATCTTATTGTGGTTTTTTGTAATTGCATTTCCCTGATGATGAGTGATTTTGAGCATCTTTTCATGTGTTTGTTGACCATCTGTGTATCTTCTTTGGAGAACTGTCTGTTCATGTCTTCTTCCCATTTTTAATTGGATTATTATGGGGTTTTATTTTGTGTTGAGCTGTAGAAGTTCTTTATATATTTTGGATACTCATCCTTTATCCAAAATGTCATTTGTAAATATCTTCTATTCAGTTACATTATCTCTTAATTTTGTTGATTATTTCCTTTGTTGTGCAGAAGCTTTTTATTTTTATGTAGTCCTAATAGTTTATTTTTTGCTTTTGTTTTCCTTGCCAGAGGAGACATATCTAGAAAAATGTTGCTATAGCCAATGTCAGAGAAATTCCACTTGTGTTCTTTTCTAGAATGTTTATGGTTTCAGGTCTCACGTTTAGGTCTTTAATCCATTTTGAGTTTATTTTTGTGTATGGTCTAAGAGAGTGATCCATTGCATTCTTTTGAATGTAGCTGCCCAGTTTTCCCACCACCATTTGTTGAAGAGACTGTCCAGTGTGTCTATTTTTGTGCCAGTAGCACACTGTTTTGATTATTACAGATTTATAGTATATATTGAAATCTGGGATTTTGATACCTCCAGGTTTGCTCTTCTTTTTCAGGATTGCTTTGGCTCTTCTGGGTCTTTGGTGATTCCTTCTATACAAATTTTAGGATTATTTGTTCTATCTAGTTCTGTGAAGAATGCTGTTGGTATTTGGTAGTGATTGTATTAATCTATAGATTGCTTTGGATACGATGGACATTTAAATACTATTTATTCTCCTAATCCATGAGCATGGAATATCTTTCCATTTGTTTGTGTTGTCTTCAGTTTCTTTCATTGATGTTTTATAGTTTTCAGAGTGTAGGTCTTTCACTTCTTTAGTTAAATTTATTTTTAGATATTTTATAATTTTGGTGCAATTATAAATGGGATTGGTTTCTTAATTTCTTTCTGCTGCTTCATTATTAGTGTATAGAAATGCAATGGATTTCCATATATTGATTTTGTATCCTGTGATCTTACTGAATTCACTTATCAGTTTTAGTAGTTTTTTGGTGGAGTCTTTAGGATTTTCTATATACAGTATTATGTCATCTGCAAATAGTGAAAATTTTACTTCTTCCTTACCAAGTTGGATGCCTTTTATTTCTTTTTCTTGTCTGATTGCTATGTCAAGGACTTCCAGTACTACGTTGAATAAAAATGGTGAGAATGAATATCTTGTCTTGTTCCTGATTTTAGGGGAAAGTCTCTCAGTTTTTCACCATTAAGTATAATGTTTACTTCTGGGTTTTTCATAACTGGCCTTTATTATGTTGAGGTATGTTTCCTTTAAACCTACTTTATCAAGGGTTTTTATCATGAATGGATGTTATACTTTGTCAAATGCTCTTCCTTCATCTATTGAAATGATCATATGGTTTTTATTCTATCTCTTGAGATGTGATGTATCACATTGATTTGTTTGTGAATATTGAACCACCCTTGCATTCCAGGAATAAATTCCACTTGATTGTGGTGAATGACTTTTTAAATGTATTGTTGGATTTGGTTTGCTAACATTTTATTGAGGATTTTGGCATTTAAGTTTATCAGAGATCTTGGCTATAGTTTTACTTTTTTGTAGTGTCTTTTATCTCATTTTGGTATCAGGGTAATGCTGACTTCATAGAATGAATTTGGAAGCTTTCTTTCCTCTTCCATTTTTTGGAATAGTTTGAGAAGAATAGGTTTTCAGAATGACTAAAATTAACAACACAGGAAACAACAGGTTTTGGCAAGGATGCAGAAAAAGGGAACCTTCTTGCACTGTTGGTGGGAATGCAAACCAGCGTAGGCATTTTGAGAACAGTGTGGCTGTTCCTCAGAAAGTTAAAAATAGAACTACTCTATGATCCAGCAATTGTACTAGTAGGTATTTACCCAAAGGATACAAAAAAATAGATTCAAAGGGGTACATGCACCCCAATGTTTATACCAGCATTTCCAACAGTAGCCAAACTATAGAGAGAGCCCAAATGTCCATTGACTAATGAATGGATAAAGAAGATGTGATATATATATATAATGAAATATTACTCAGTCATCAAAAAGTGAAATCTTGCCATTTGCAATGATGTGGATAGAGCTAGTGTATTATGCTAAGTGAAATAAGACAGAGAAAGACAAATACCATATGATCTCATTCGTATGTGGAATTTAAGATGAACATATGGGAAGATAAACATATGGAATGGGGGAAAGGAAAAAAAGGAGAAAAGGAAACAAACCTTGAGAGACTCTTAACAATAGAGAACAGACTGAGGGTTAATGGAGAAAGGTGGGTGGGGGATGGGCTAGATGGGTAATGGGTGATGAGCACTGGGTGTTGAATGTAAGGGATGCATCACTGAATTCTACTCCAGAAACAAATATTGCACTGTATCTTCACTAGCTAAAATTTAAATTAAAAAAATAAAATAAATGTTTGGTAGAATTCACCAGTGAAGCAGTCTGTTCCTGGACTTCTGTTTGTTGGTAGTGTTGTTTTGCTTTGTTTTGTTTTATTACTGATACAATTTCATTGCTGAAAATCAGTCTGTTCCAATCTTTAATTACTTCCTGATTCAGTTTTTGGGGGTTTTATGTTTCTAGGAATTTATGTATTTCTCCTAGGTTGTCAATTTGTTAGCATATAATTTCTCATAATATTCTCTCATAATCCTTTGTATTTTTGTGGTGTTGGTTTTTACTTCTCTTTCTTTTCTAAATTTGTTTATTTGAGTCCTTTCTCTGTCTCTCTCTCTCTCTCTCTCTTTTTATGAGTCTGACTAAAGATTTATCAATTTTGTTGATCTTAAAGAACCAGCTCCTGTTTTCATTGATCTGTTCCATTGGGGTCTTTTAGTTTCTATTTTGTTTATTTTTGCTCTAATCTTTATTTTTTTGTTTCATTCCTCTGGTTTTCGGGTTTTTTTTTTTTTTTTTTTTCTTCTTTTAGGTGTAAGGTGTAACCTTTAGGTGTAAGGTTAGGTTGTTTACTTGGTAGTCATGTATTGACACAAACTTCCCTCTTAGGAAAGCTTTTGCTACAACTCAGTTTTTGACAGTTGTGTTTTCATTTTCATTTGTCTCCTTGTATTTTTTTTGAATTGTTCTTTGACTTTTTGGTTGACCCATTCATTGTTTAATAGCATATTATTTGACCTCCATGTATTTATGTTATTTCCAGATTTTTTCTTGTAGTTGATTTTTAGTTTCATAGTGTTGTGGTCAGAAAAGATACATGGTATAATTTCAGTCCTTTTTAATTTGTTGAGACTTATTTTGTGGCCTAATATGTGCTCTATTCTGGAGAATGTTTCCTGTGCACTTAAAAAGAACATGTATTCTCTTGTTTAGGATGATATGTTCTGAATAGATCTGTTAGATCCATCTGGTCTAATGTGTAATTCAAAGCCACTGTTTCCTTGCTGATTTTCTGTATAGATTATCTATCCATTGATTTGATGTAAGTGGGATGTTAAAGTCGTCTACTATTGCTGCATTACTATTGATCAATTCCTTTATGTTTGTTATTAGCTGCTTTATTTATTTATTTGGGTGCTCCCATGTTCAGTGCAGAAATATTTACAATTGTTATATCTTATTGTTGGATTATTCCCCTTATGATTATACAGTATCCTTTGTCTCTAGTTATAGTCTTTGTTTTAAAGTATGTTTTGTCAGATATAAGTATTGCTACCCCAGCTTTCTTTTCATTTCCATTTGTGTGATAAATGCTTTTCTGTTCCTTCATTTTCATTTAAAAAAAACTGTATTATTATTATTATTTTTTAAGATTTTATTCATTTATTTGTCAGAGAGAGGGAGAGAGCACAAGCAGGGGAAGTAGCAGGCAGAGGGAGAAGCAGGCACCCTGCTGAGCAAGAAGCCCAATGTGGTACTCGATCTCAGGCCCCTGAGATCATGACCTGAGCTGAAGGCAGATGCTTAACTGACTGAGCCACACAGGCATCCCATGTTCTTTCACTTCAAACTTCATGTGTCTTTAGGTCTGAACTTCTTGTAGGCAGCATATATATATATATATATGGTTTTTGTTTTTTTTTTTTTTTAAGATTTTATTTATTTATTTGACAGAGAAAGAGACAGCCAGTGAGAGAGGGAACACAAGCAGAGAGAGTGAGAGAGGAAGAAGCAGGCTCCCAGCAGAGCAGGGAGCCTGACGTGGGGCTCAATCCCAGGACTCTGGGATCACACCCTGAGCCAAAGGCAGACACTTAACGTCTGAGCCACCCAGGCACCCCTGGTTTTTGCTTTTTTAACCATTCCATCACCCTATTACTTTTATTGGAGCATTTAGTCTATTTACATAGTAATTATTAATTCAAAGTAATTATTAATAAATATGTACTTATTGCCATTTGTTACTTATTTTATGGTTGCTTTTGTAGTTCTTCTCTGTTCCTTTCTTCTCTTGCTCTTTTATCTTGTGACTTGCTGTTTTTCTTTAGTGTTATACTTAGATTCCTTTCTCTATTTTTTTCACAGCTGTTACTGGTTTTGATTTTTGGTTACCATTATGTTTATATATAACATGCATATAGCAGTCTTTATTAAGTTGATAGCCACTGAGTTTGAAGCCTATGTTTCAGGTATATAGTGTCATACTTTACATCATTTTATTTTGTGAATCTCTGTCTGATTTTTTATAGATATACTTAATTTTACAGCTTTTGCTCTTCCTACTTTTTTTACTTCTGTTTGTGAACTTTCCTTTCCACTCAAAGAATCCCCTTTAGCATTTCTTGTAAGTCTGGTTTAGTGGTGATTTTTTCCTTTAACTTTTGTTGTCTGTAAAACTCTTTATCTCTCCTTTTATTCTGAATGGTAGCCTTGCTGGGTAGATTATCCTTGGCTACAGGTTGTTTTTTTTTTCCTTTCAGCACTTTGAATACATCATGCTACTCTCTTCTGGCCTGCAAAGTTTCTGCTGAAAAATCCACTGAGAAACGTATGTGGCTTCCCTTGTATGTAACTGTTTTCTTTTCTCTTGGTTCTTTTAAAATTCTCTCTTTATCACTATGTTTTGTCATTTTAATTGTTATATGTCTTGGTGTGGACCTCCTTGCGTTGATTTCTCTGTGTGCCTCCTAGATGTGGATTTCTATTCCCCTCTCCAGATTCAGGAAATTTTAAGCTTTTATTTCTTCAAATAAATTTTCTGCCCCCTTTCTCTCTCTTCTCCTTCTGAGATCCCTATAATGCAAAAGTTATGATGCTTGACGGTGCCACTGATTTCCCTACGTTTATTTTCATTTTTAAATATTTTTTCTCTCTCTCCTGTTCAACTTGATTGCTTTCCAATTTTCTGTCCTCCACATCATTGATCCATTCTTCTGCTTCCTCTAGTCTACTATTTATTCCATCTAGGGTATTTTAAATTTCAGTTATTGAGTTCTTCATCTCTGATTTTTTTTTAATGCTTTCTATCTTTTGTTGAGAGTCTCACTGAGGTTCTCCACTTTCTTCTCAAGTCCAGTGAGTATCTTTATGATTATTACCTTAAATTCTCTATCAGACGTATTACTTGTCTTTGTTTGGCTAAGGTCTCTTGCTGTGATTTTGTCCTGTTCTTTGACTTGGGACGAATTCCTGTCTCCTCATTTTGTCTGCCTCCCTGTGCTTGTTTCTCTGTGTTAGGAAAGTCAGCTGTGTCTCCTGCTCCTGAAATTAGTGGCTTTATGAAGAAGAGATCCTAACGTGCCCTGAAGTATAGTGTCCTTTGTTCACCAGAACTTGGTGCTTTATGGTTGTCTCCTATGTGTGTCATGTGCCCCTGCTGTTGTGGCTGAGCCACTGTTTCCTTTAGTCCAGTCATCTTTAATGGCTCTCTTTGCCTGTTGTGGGCAGTGTTTCATCCCTATGTTGCTAGTGGACAAGTCTGGGGTTGCCTTGGGCTTGAGCTGAGTCAGACCAGGTACTTCCCAGAGATGCAGTAACACTGAACTGCAGGGTACTTTCCTTGTGTTGTGCCCTGAGAAGCTTTCTTTGGTAGGCGAGGTCTGCAGTCAGACCAGCAGTCTGCCTCCAGCCCACTGCTAGGGCCACAGTTGGACTGGTGTGTGTGTTTGTCTTCCCTTCTTCCCGGGACAAGAGTGACTTTGGAGTGGTGCTGTCTCCTGTCAGGGCTGTTTGTGTACTGCCACGTTTGGGGCACCACTTCGGATGGACTTCCACCAATGGTGTATTGGAGGGGGAGGTCCACAGGAGAATGTGGGGTTGGGGCATGTGGTATTAACAAGGTTTTCACAGGTCTGTTGTAGGAGAGGACTTGGAGGCACTTTAGAAAACTCCTGTCACAGGGCTGGAGGGGGTGTGTTCATAGGAGAATGGGAGTATGGCATTGTTGTTAGCAAGTTCGTTGGAAAGTGTCAGCACTGTGCTGGTTCCCACAGGTGTCTGTGTGTCTACGCCGGGGGCTGGAGGAGGTAAATAGCATCCTCCAGCTCCTTTGTTCCTGGAGAAGCCTCCTAATGATCCCTCTCACTTCAGCATATGCTGTGAGATTAGTAAATAAGTCTCTTTCCCACATACCCCAGGTGATTTTCAAACTGCTGCTTCTACGCTGTATCTAGGCAGGGCTGTTTGTTGTACTGTCCCTTTAAGGGTGGGCACTCAGTTTCCTCTTGCCCTCCTGGCTCTCCCAGAGCTGAGCCTGCTGATTTTTAAAGTTCCAGGTGTTAAGCCCCGCTGATTGTAAGAACTCACGGAATTAGGCCCCTCTGGCTTTCAAAGCTAAATGTTATGGGGATTTGTTTTCTCTGTGTGTATTCCCTGTACCTGGGGTACTTGGCATGAGGGTCTGTTTCTCTCCCCTTTCCACACCCAAGGCCTTCCTCCCACCCAAGGACAGTACCAAGGGCCTGTTAAGCTCAGGACCACATCTCTGCCCTTCCTACCCTCTTTGATATGGCATATTCTTTACATTCAGCTGTGGCATCTGTTCTGCCAGGCTTCAAATCATTTTCTGGGTTATTTACATTGATGTGGGTGTTATCGTGATGTATCCGTGAGATGAGGTGAGCTTGGGATCTTCTTAGGATCTTAGGCAGATGCCATCTTCCCTGGAAGTCCATTTCACCTCCTGTGTTATTTAACTATAATTAATCTGGATTTACTTAATATACTTAACCAATTATCTTAGATTCGTTTGTCAAATAATCCATTTATTATCTGCTGACTTATTTTATATATATTTAGTAGATAGTATGGACTTTTGATGGGATTTTTTTTTTTTTACAAAATTTCTCTTCCTTTTAACTGATCTGTCCTATTTTATTTTTATTCTATTTTCAATATAATTGTTTTTAGTGTATTTTCATATTTAGTTAAATAAGTCTTGCTTTGTTAGTTATCTTTTCTAAAAAATATTTATATATTCTCCTGCTTATTGATGAATGATGAAACAATTTTAAGTTTTGAAAATTGGGAATTTAATTGATACTTTTATTAAATAAAAATTAATTTTGAGAGTTGGATATTTCATACATTACTGAGCCTTCCTACTAGGACTATGGCAGAAATTTCTAATAAAATTTTCTTTCATGACTGGTAATTTAATACTGTTCTTCATATACCTATATATTTTTTTGTTGAGCTTGCTCATATATTTAGCAGTCTGTCTTAACTGTGCACTTTAATGAAATGGCCTTTGTTTCAGTATTTTCTTTGAATGATTATTTATGACCCCCTTTTATTTTATATTTATATTTGTATGATGTCTTGCTGATATTTTAACTTTTAATCTTTTTATTTCATTAGAAATAGGTGACTCTCTTAAAAACATTGCATTGAGATGCATTGCCATCTTATTTATCAAACCAATCTAAGAATTTTTTTCTTTCATAAAAAATATGGTTGATCTGTATTCATCATTATTGACATTTATCGGGCTTTGTCATCTTATACACTATATTTTTAATTTTTTGCTGATTATTTTTATCTTAGTAAATAGATTTTTTTTCTGCATTTATTTAAAACTGTTATTTTAAGAGGTATAAATCATATGGTTGTTAGTGGTTATCATATGTTTCTCAACAAACAAATTAACTGTAATTCTCTATTCAGCCTAATATAAGTTGAAATAACTCTTAGTTTCTCTTTATTTTCTCTTTAAGATACATAATTTTGCCTTCATCTGAACTTAGAGTCATGCACTTCTCTTTGTGTATGTATACCAATATTAGAATAAGATTGTTATTTATTAAAATTTATATATTATATGTATTGCTTTCTGAATAATTTTGACATTATGACATTTAATTTTAAAGTCATGTATAAAATAATTTTAAAAATGAATCTAACTTGTTTCATTACTTATCTCATGCCTTAAATTTTTCATTTTTTATTTTACCTATGTCTGTTTTTTAGGTCTTCAATTACAAATTATATAGACGGCAGTGTATCTTCCATATTCTTGCATATCTGACAATATATTTTATTCACATATAAAAAGAAATTTATCATCTTGTTCTGCAAAAGTTTCTCTGCATATATATCACCCTTATTAATACTGTGAAGGAAAACCACATGCCACTGAGATATATTCATAATGCTCGAGGAGATTTTCAAAAACCTTGTATTTCAAATATTTCTTCTGGAAAAGTTCTGGAAGTGAAAGGCCTTTCTCCCAGCTATTTAAAATAAACGATGGGAAACCTACACGTTTGTTAACACGAATGCTTTTTAGTTGAGAGTATTTTCTCTAGATATGTCTTTGATTATGACCAAAAGTTCTTGCTGCTTCTTCAGGCGCGTTACTTACACCTGCATTTGTTTTTCTCTGTCGTCCAAGCCTCTCACTTTCTCAGTACTTGCTGTTAACATCTTCCTCTTTCTGCTCTGAGATGTAAGGTAGTTTGCAAGTCCAGACATCAAATGACTAATTACATTTTCTTACTTATCATTTCTATCTTTTACTACCCCCAGTTATTACATATTTTTTCCTGGAAGTGTTTCCTGTTTATATCCATTTATAGTCCATCCTCTTGCTTTTTTTGTTTTAGATTTTGTCTCTTCACAGTTTAATAGCATTATATAGTGGCCATATCTTCTTAAGTTTTATTGAGTGTGCCAATTTGTTTTCTGAAACTTTTTTCTAATTTTCAATGCAAATCTATTTTTTGAGATTTCTTTTCACAGTTTATTAGTCCATTGTTTATAAATAAATACCTTTTTTGAAAGATATACTTTTTTTTTTACTTTGATTTTGTTCAAATGAGGCAAGATATTTTCAGACTTAATATTTACTAATGACATGAGTGTGGGTTACCTGAAGCTGAGGGATGATTGATTTTCTTCTATCATTTTTCTTAGCTGTGGGATTTGAGTTGCACAGCACCTACCTGATTCTCTACTTTTGGCAGGCATTAATATATTATTTCATAAGCAGTGGAGCATATGAAATGCTACACTGCTAAGCTGGCACTGACTGCTCTGGGGCTCCCTTATATCTCTCTTTGACCTAATGGACTTTAGCCATAGAGACTATACCTCTCAAACTACAAGGCAAGCTTATTGTCAATTTACTGCTCTCTTGGCTTTTGTAATTTTCTGAATCTGAGTGCATGTAAATAGCTGGGATTGAAGAAACAGGAAAGGGACAGTCTTTAGCTATCTCCCAAAAGCAACACTTTGTCAGCAGGCTTGAGTTGGCATAGGCTGTGGGAGTCTGAGTTAAGGAGAAGTACAATATATCTTCTTAATTTTTTTTCAGGCAGTATTCACTCAGAGTCAAAGCCTGGAGAAGCATTTTCCAAATCGGATCTCATTTGCCTTACACTTGGTGGGATTCCTTTCTTCTGGCATATGTTTGTCTTCCTTTCTTTAGTATTGTTTGTCAGTGTTCCTTTTTTTTATTATCCCTATAGGTTTTTTTAAGTTGGAATTTGTGGGGATCTACATATAGGATTAAATCTAAGATCAATCTAAATATGTCCATGTTTTGATTTTTTAGAAAAATGTAGTGCCTCTGAGTTCTGTATTTGAGCCGTGCAAAATTACATGAATAGTAAAATTCCATGACTATGTTGCTGGCAATTTCTAAATCTGTGAACAAGTATTAACAAATGATTTGCTAGTATGCAATAGCAAAAATTATAAGAATTAATATCTTAAAATATCTCTAACTTCTTAATGTAAATTTATATCTCATAACTTAATATCAACATAATAAAAATCATTATAATGATATCCAAAGTGGCAACAGTGATTCCAAACTTAGATACTCAGAGATGCCTACAAGAATCAAATACTGTTGAAATGTTTCCCTATGCTCTACCCCCTGCGGATCAGTGCTTGACCTTTTAGGTTTAGTACTAGTTGGATTTAAATTCTGGTAGGGATTTGTCCATCCTAATGCTCTGATTTCTGCTAAAGCACCTGGGTTAAAGCACTTAAAAGCCTCACCATGTATATATATCTTGCTCTGAAGGGAATGTAGATATGAGAAAAAGGAGAAAGGGAAAGATTGAGCAGTGACGCTCTATCACCAGGGTGAAAAGATGCCACCAATGGGGAAAAAAAATCAGAGCATGAGAAGACAAAGGATGAGTACAAAAGAAGCTTTGCCCACATTAGTTAACCCTTACCTGACTATCTGTTAGTCCACAAACGATCTCTTATCCACCATAAGTCATGCTGAGTCTGTTGATACATGGGAGTGGAGTGTTTGATCAAACAATGTCCAGGAGGTAGAATTCATTGACCATGTCCAGTTGTTGAGGGTTATTTTGAGGTTTTGAAATGTTCTGTTTGTCACAGGTTTCAACATGGCTTTTATTTCTCTGAACCTGAGTGTGCAAATGAAAAAAAAAAAAAACTTACTAAAAACAAAGCTCTACAAAAACAAGGAATTCATATTTTTCCCTTCTGTATTCCTGGCATTTAGGAGAGTGTTCGGCACATAATAGTTGTTCAGTAAATATTTGTTGATTGAAAAAGTGGATAAAGGAACAATAAGTGAATGAAGTTAGCAATCAACAAAGGGCAGTATCAAGGCTGTGGGACTTCAGAAAAATGTTGCCTGGTCTAATGAATAGAGCCCTGCAAGAGACATCAGAAATGGATTCTCCTTCCTTGCATGGGACTAACTTACTGTGTGATATTTAGATCAACACCTCTAGCCCCAACTGTTGTTCCTCCTAACCTAAATTTTCTCTTTTGTAATTTGAGGGTTGAGAGGATGGCTCATGAATATAGTCAATGTAAATTTCTCCACAAACTCAAGTAACAAATAGAGTTATAGGAACCTTATTTTTCCAGTTATTTACTCTAAAACCTGATGTGTCACATTAGCCAGAAAATCTCTCTCTCCCAGTAGATCTGTTAACCTCAGGGCAAATGCAGTCTAAAGCAGGGAGAACATTAGTCTCACTGGTCTGCTGCTGCTCTTGCTTTGTGCTGCCACGTGGGGTCACCTTTGACAGCCGATACCAGTCCACCCGGGGATGATGCTCCCCTAATCCACATAGCTGGCCCCTCTGCAGTGGTTCCATAGGGGGGAGGATAATACAATCACTTGAGTCAGCTTGGGCAGCTGTTAGGTTGTAACAATTAGTTTTGAACTCTTTAAATCCTAAACCCAACAGTCTCCCAGGGTGTCCGGCTAGCATGGGGATGTGATTTGTTACAGTGTTTACCATTTTTCTGAACCAGAACCACCACTCTCTTTCCTTTGTAGGGCTCACACTTACAGACGATGGACTCGTTTTCCTTCAGAACTTCAGAACACAAATTGTCTGATCATCATATCTGTCAACTATAAGACACACTTGCATTTGACTTATCTCAGTTTAAATTTTAATACATTTAAGTATTGCCCTCCTACCTTCCTCTGGGCTAGGTCTTTTTATACACTCTTTCATTGGCCTACGGGTATGTCAGATGGTCCAGGAGGCTACCTAGAAGTCTCTTGCTATCAAGGCCTTATGGTTACTTTTATCTGGGAAGAAGGGGATAGTGAGATCAACTCTGATCAGCTATCTGGGAGCAGCTCGAAGCATATTGGTTCAGAGGGGGTAATTATATTTTATACTCTGGCAAATATGATAACAAACCCTTTCCCCAGGCAATGGGGCACTCTGCCAACCTTCTAAGAAAAATATCTCTTGATGCTTCCAGAGATTCCAAAACCCACCTTTTGGAAATGAGCCAGCTTTCTTCCAAAGCTGATTTACCATTTAGGAATTAGAATAGTAATACATAGTTAAATCCATCGCTGGGCAGTGTGGACAGAGAAAAAAAAAGTATTGTCCACAGCATTAGCAAGCTAGAACATGTCTGAATGTAATTTTGAATCTCATTGTCAAAGCCAATTTGAGGGAAAATTCTGAAACAGATAGAGACTTACCATTAACAATTTGCCCTGACCCTCATCGGCTCTTTTTTCCATTCTATCATCCTGTTCCCTAAATTCCAGTGCTCCAGCCCCCAGAGCCTCACATGTGTATGCTTCCTTCTTTCTCTCAGTGGTTTATCAAGTAATTCCTGCTAAAGCTTCAACTAGTAACTGAGGTATTGCTCATTGGCATATATTATGGAAAAAATCTATACAAGGAGAATTTGCATTGCTTAGTCTTTTGATAGATCAGGGTTGTAGTTTTTTGGAGAAAGTGTTGCCTAATACTTCTAGTTGACCTGTCCACAGAAGCCCTACTAAAGGCGCTTTTGGAAAATGTCAGGTTGCCAGCTCAGCCCAGCAGCATTGTGATTAAGGACTCTCTGAACATCTGGTCATAGTCTGCCTGGCTTCATCGATAACCTTTCTGATCCTCATTCTTCCCACACGATATGAAATATTATGCTGGAAATTCACTCATAGAGCCTTTTGTGTGTGGGGGGGTGAGGTGGAGAGAGGAAGTTTGAAGCTGTAGTGACCACCTTTCCCTCCCACTCTTGTAGAGCCCTGCTCTGTCTCATCACGTTTGTTTCCACGCCACCACTGAGGTGGTAAATAAAACGAAGAATTGGGAGCCTCTTCAGAAAGGTTATTTCACTAAAGCAAGATGTTATTATCTACATTATCTTTTTTTCTCTTTACGAGAGCACGTGTGTTTCACTGCCTTACCTAATCGCCATTATAAAATTAAAAATATAAGCATAACCAATTGAAACTCACTCACAGGGTCAGTGCTATGCCAGAGACAGAGCTTCCAGGGGTGGCAAGCTTCTCATGACAGCCAGCCTATGACATTATTGCTGAAATTTAATACTAGAGATGCTGTTAAATGCAAGCACTTTGACCAGCTCTTCAAATGTAGTGTGTGTGTGGGGGGTGCTTTTAAATATGGTGTTGCATTTTAAGAGACATTTCCCCCATTAACTGATCTCACAAAATTTGCAGAGGATGAAAGTCACGGATCTTATTTTAAGTATGATCGCCCACATAACTTCAAGTTCTACATGTTTTAGTTGTCAGTTTGGAAATCACTTAGGTTAGTTTGTAGTAGGTTAGAAGTGAGAGGGGAAAAAAAAAAGAGGAAATGACACTACCCCAAGTTGCACCCTAGTCGTACCATGTTCCATTCTTATTTTCACTTAAACTTGTGGGATATTTGGGTAGGCATTATTTAAAATCTGCATCTCTAGCACACACTCTAAGCCCTCACTAGTTTTTATTAGTAATGTAGAACTGTTTTCTTTTTTTGGAGGGGTGAAATAATTGCATAGACTTTCTTCAATTATATTGTACCATATGTTGTAAGATAAGTTACATGAGCATATGTATTTCATTATGAATATGAACATATCAAGAAGAGAACACAGGATATTTGGACACTTTCACTGTGTGCCATCTCTTCTCCAACCCCATCAAAACCTCTGAAGTCTCAGAAAATTTGGATGCTAATCACCTGTGAATCTTCTCACATAAAATTTCCAGTAGTTCCTGAAGTTAATACAACCAAAAATGCCAATAGAACAGACTTTGCTATATTACAGAACATCTGGTTCTGATCCTGGCAAGAGAAAATGAAAAGTAATGGAAACCAATATTTTGCCAGGATATGTTTTTTTCAAGGTTCTTTTTTAGAAATGGGCAGAGATTCAATGGGCATCAATTCCAGGAATCGCTCGTTCCCTCCCCATTTTCGTTTCTATAGCTCTTTCAATTATGCACACACCCAGATTTATATTCAGCCATATCTTCTTTTATTTGTAAAGCAAATCTTCACTTCACTAGAAATTTCTGATCTATAAGGTGGTACACTTGCAATAGAGTCAACATGATAAATCTCTCAAGTAACAGGATTATAGCTACTAATTAGAATGTGTTTTGCATTTACTATTTAAAAAACAAGTGGTGGGTGTTCACGATATGTCAGTGACACTGGCCTCTTTTATTATATTCATATTTCTCAAAGCTTATAAATCCACAAGAGATCTCATGTTTCACAGAAACAATACAGTTCTAAAGACAAAATATGCTATTATGTTTGTTGTTAAAAAAGGAACTTTTTAAAGTGCTGCATTTAAAAACAGGAAAATAATATATATATATATATGTATACACACACACACATATATACATATATACACACAAATATATGCATCCACATGTAACAAACGTAATTTCATTTCATATAGAAGAAAACATCACTCTTTTTGGGATCCTTTAATGAAAAGGAATAAATTTGTCCACTGATAATATCATAGAAATATTTATCAATAAGCCGCATTCCTAGAAAAGTATGAAGGGGTGTAACAAGGCATAATAAGGTGTTTGTCTAGGGATGCTTTACATTTCATTTCATTTGAAATTAAAGCCAAAGAATGGTCAGATGTTTGTGACTCTGCTAGAAAAGGGAGAGAATATTTTCGTTTTCCCATCTCTGTATACCCCCTCCTGCCCTGTAATCAAAGTAGATTTCTCAAGAAAAGTGGAATTTTAGATACTGGAAACAAAGGGATGATATGAAAGAAATTGTGCGGGACATACGGGGGATAGAGGGATGGGGAGAAGCCAGAAGTTCGGGAAATTAGACCTAAGTACTTTTAAAGCAACCAAGACATTACAAATAATCTGTTGTTCAGCTGATATCCTATTCCTATCACATTGATATGCTCTCATTGTGTCATGATTCAGGTTACTGAAGATTTCTGGTATCCAGATTCAATCCAATAAATTAAAAAAGCGTTTCTCTTCAGTACTTTTATGCAACTTCTAGTTTTAAAAGAACAGATCTGCTAGGGTAGAGTAGAGAATTAAAGTAAAATATTGGGGAAGTGAAAGACGTGGGGTCTTTTCAAGTTTTCTTAGCGTACTGGAGTAATTCTGTGAAATATGCCCTCCTCTGATGTGCTGCCTCCTTCTTCCCAAGGCTCCTGCTTGTTCAAGGACAAGCACAATTCTATGTTTTTCAGATCGGCAAATTCCCTAGGAATGAAGAAAAAATTGCACTAAATCCTTCAAAACATTAAGTCCTGTGTAACCAAAATTAAACCTGCACAAAATATTTTTCAAAGTTTTCAGCACTCCCTGTTATCCTTCCATATGTTCAGTGTTTGTTTTTCATGCTGAACAAATAAAAAGGGGAAACTCGTGTGAAAAGAAGTATGTTAGAGTTACTTTAGTGAAGTCCTGCCTATCTATCAAAGCCGTTCCCAGTTCTGGTGCAAGACTGGATGTAAAATTTAATTAATACGTATATTTAATATCGTGGCATGAAAAACATACGCACCCTGAAGGCTTAGGCAGGCCATGCTCTGTCAGGTAAATACATGTTTTGATCCATGTCCAAACCCCAAATAAAATCTGAAACCATTTGGGAAGGTCTCGAGTAAATGTTCTTGATATTTAAAATATGCTCTGCCTTACCATATGTTTGAAGAATTATGAATATTGGCCAGTTTCTCTTTGTGAACAGTTGCAGTGCTAGCACTGACTTTTAGAAATTCCTCACTACAGGAGAGTGTCTCAAGGATCATGTGAATTTTGTGTGTCTGAACTATCTGAATTTTTAAGTTTTAAAGGATTAGTGGTAGGGCAGTGGGGTTGGTTTAAATTCGAGGACGTGGAGGCCAAAGTCTTTGCAGCGAGAGAAGGTGTGGTCTCTGGAAAGGCTAACGTAATAGGCGTTCGGCAGCAACAGCATGGTCTCCTTCCTTTGTGAGCAGCTTGGCCACTTCTTGGATCCCCGGACCGCTGGTGAATGGTTGAAGACAAAGTACTGCGAGACACATGCTGTGAGGAGGGGCACAGTGTGACCAGAAGTCACAGTAGCAGCTGAAGGCCACCAGCATGATGTCTTTGGGAGAGCCAGGAGTAGTGTGTAACGGAGAACGGAGTAAAGCTGTGGAACCAAATGGACTGGTTTTCTATTCTTTCTTTCTACTTGGTAGCTCTGAATGGGCTGCCTAACCCCTCTGAGCTTTCAGGTTCATCATCTGTAAAATGGGAGTAGTGAGATCTCTCTACACAGGGTAATATTAAGGATGAATGCACTAACAAGTAAATGTGTCTAGCACGTATTAGTCTTGCAATAAAACGTCTTCTCCCTCAACCTACTCTTCTTGCGTGATCTTATTCACGCTTGACGTTTAAACCGAGGTATATGCTGGTAACTCCCAAATCTATAATAGAACCCAGACTTTTCTTCAGTGCTCCAGACTCTTAAAGCCAGCTCCCCTCCTTGCCCTGTTATCTCTGAGCTGAGCTAACACAACTGTTCTCTAAACTGTACCCCTGCCTCATCCCCTCAAATGCATGTTTCACATTTTTGGCAAAATTATCTATCTAAAATACAAACCTCAGAGATCTTTCTCTTTTGACAAACATTCAATCCTGTCCCATCATCTACAGCAGGGATCTACAATTTATGGCCTAAGGGCCACAAGAAAGAGTGTGCAGTAAGACCCTATATGTGGTCGGTAAAGCCCAAATGTTTACTATCTGGACCTTTACAGAAAAAGTTTGCAAACAGGATGCACCCTAAGTCCTGATGGGCACCCGGCTCTCCTGAATCTTCTCTTGCTTCTCCCTACCTTCAGCCACACTGACACACATATATGTTGTTTGGTCATAGCAAATCTGTACTTGCGGGCCTCTGACACATCAGTGGTGTCTGTCACAAATGCTTTTTGTCTTCACCTGGATGACCGGTGCTCACTCTTTAATTTTCACATTCACTCACTCCTCCTCTGGGAAGCCCTTTGAATACCTACCTCACTCATATTAACCAAGCAGAGTTCACTGTCCCTTCCTCTGTGCTCCCATAATTTCTTACAAATATCCCCAATATCACAACCCACATCATATTATTTTTCTCATATGGGTCAGACTTTCTGGCTTCTTTCATGCCTGATAATATTCGACTAGATGCCAGACATTGTGAATTTAACCTTGTTAGGTTGGAGCATTTTTGTATTGCTATAAATATTCTTGAACTTTGTTCTGAGACACACTTAAGTTCCTTGGAAAGAGTCTGACCCTTTTGGGACTTCATTTTAAGCTTTGTTAAAGTAGACCAGAGCAGCCTTTAGTCTAGGGCTCATTTTGGTCCACTACTGAATAGTCAGCCTGATGTTCTGTGAATGATGAGGTTTTCTACTCTGGCTGGCAAGAAAACATATTATTCTCTGCCTTACATGAGCACCAAGTATTATTCTTTCTGATCTTTCAGGTGGTTCTTTCCTTGGCCTTGGATAGTTCCCTCATCTACACCGATGATCAGTCCTCCGCTGAAGAGTGGAACGGGACCGTTTTGGGGTTTCCAGGGCTCTCTCTGTACAGAGTACTTCTTTCCTGTAATCTGCCCCGAGAACTCTCAGCCCCAACTCCTCACCTCAAAAGATCCACTGAGGGGCGCCTGGGTGGCTCAGTCGTTAAGCGTCTGCCTTCCGTTCAGGGCGTGATCCCGGAGTTCTGGGATCGAGCCCCACATCGGGCTCCTCTGCTGGGAGCCTGCTTCTTCCTCTCCCACTCCCCCTGCTTGTGTTCCCTCTCTTGCTGGCTGTCTCTCTGTCAAAAAAATAAATAAAATCTTAAAATAAAAAAAAAAAAAAGATCCACTGAGCTCCAGTTGGATTCCTCCTCCCTGCACCTTGGCCGGGAAACTCTCCAGGCGGTAAGCTGGGGCCAATCTTACAGCTTACCTAGTTTATTTCTCATCTCTCAGAAACCACTGTCCTTTGTTGCTTGATGTCTCATGTCTTCAGAATAATTGATTGACAGATTTTGTGCTTTTTAGAGTTGTTTCAGATCAGAATTAGAAGTACCACGTTATATTACAATTATTGATGTCTGACTGTTTCCTCTTACTAAACTGTGGGGCCTTTAATAGTAAAGCTTTCTAGTACCTAGTACAGTGTTGTGTTTTACACATAGTAGTTTTTCAATACACTTTTCAATCAAATGACTATGGCAGAAGAAAAGTGAGGACGAGAGAGACAGAATCACATGGATCCTCCACCGTTATGGGGATGCTCAGAGCACTGTTAATGCCAGAGTTCTATTCAAACCCAAGGCTGCACTCTGTCCAGTACTAATCTTAAAGGGAGGCTGCCTACAAAGCAGCTTTAAAAGTGGTAATCAATACATAATGCATGTACTATTTATCACTGTTAATCAGAGCCCATGAAAAGTACGGTATTATAATATGAAACTCAAACAATCTAGTTTGACCCAGTACGATAAGTACTAAAGCCCCTGAATTACACAGGTTCTGTCATTGACAATGATTTGACCTTCTCTGGTTATACTGCCATGTTGTGGGAAGACAATTATATGATGTTTAACTAAAGAAATGTTTCAGTAATTGCTTTCATTAAACATTATGTGTAGATTATTATAGTAGACATTATTACCTGACAATCTGACAAACCTGCACTCTTTAGTAGAAGAAAATGATATTGGGATTCACAATTATTAACATTAAATTTCTAGTTTTACAAAAAGCTGTCACTAGTGGAGATGTCTTAGAATACTATTGTGAATTGAAAAGTGTCCCTTCGAAATTCATACCTTGGAGTTCTAACCCCTAGTAAGTCTGAATGTGACCTTATTTGGAAATAAGATGATTGTAGATATAATTATGAAGATGAAGTCATGCGGAAGCAGGGTGGGCCCCCACTCCAATGTGACTGATGTTGTTATCAAAAAGGGAACATTAGATACAGACATGTGCATAGGGAGAGGACCAGTTGAAGGTGAGGGCAGAGGTCAGGATGATGCTTTCCAAGCCAAGGAATGTCATAGATTGCCAGCAAATCATTAGAAGGTAGGCAGGAGGCATGGGACAGATTCTCCACACAGCCTCAGAAGGAACCAACTCTGCGGATCCCTTGGTGTTGAACTTTTAGCCTCTAACACTGTGAGACAATACAGTTTCTGTTGTTTAAGCCACTCAGTTTGTGGTACTCTGTTATGTCGGACCTACCAAACTAATGCAAGTAGTATGTTATTTAAGTTAAGATGTACATTGATTACCTAGTCCTCCTGAAACTAATAAGAGTAAGAAGTTGAAAACTAACATCTCTTGAGCATCTTCTCTGGTAATACTATCGCATTTAAACATCACATTTCTGTAATATAGTTCTTGTCATCCCTATTATACACATAAGTAAATTGAGACCTAGGCTAAATAACCTGTTCAAACTATAGAATCAGAATTCCACTTTGTCTGATCCAAAGCCCCTGTTTTTTCTTTTATGCCACAGTGCCCTGCAAACAGCAGACACTGAAGCAGAAGGAGACGTGAGTACAGAAGTCAGCTGATAAGCAACCTTGATGCCATCTGCAACCTTAATGCCCATTTGCCACGTAAGATTAATATTCATCGGTTCTAGGGATTAGGATATAAGCATCTTTTGGGGGGATTATTCTGCCTACCTCAGCGTCTAAGGCAGATTAGATGGGGTTTGCAACGAGCCCATGCAGAAGAATCACAGCAGAATTCTTTAGGGTTGTGGAACAAAACCATTTCATCTTTGTCAAGTGTTTGTTCTCCTCTTGGGAAATAGCTAATGGATTGATTTAGTACTGGACTGTGGTGGAGACTGATTTCTTAACCATGGAACATCAGGTTAAAATATGTTGGAAGACAGTTCTCCGTGGGAGTATCATATTTCTGCACATCTAGTTTTCAAGTCTGTGTTCTGCACTATCTTTTTAAGGACATTTGCATAGAAAACAGCGTGGGAAGATAGAGATTATGTGTCCTTTGAGTGCAAAGGTCAGGCCGGTTTGCTAACAGCCCCGGTAAAAGATTGAGCTTTCCTAAATGCAGGGCTCCCCAGCTGCGACACAAACCTGCTGTGTGTGCAGCATCCACCTGGGCCCTGTGGGACTTTGGGGACAAAGGAACCAATGTAGACATGACGCCTTGTCTGTCTACTCTGCCATGAGTAATGAAGTCCTTTGTCTCTACCTCAGGAATTGTGTGCCTTCTGCCAGTGTCTGTGGAGCTGTAGCAGGCTAACTTGTTAGCTTGTCGGAAGAATAAAATCTCAAACTGTCTGTGACAGTTTTGGTGACAAGGATAGGAGGCTGACAGAGACATGGCTTTCTGGAAGAGGAAAGGGCTGTTTGTGGGCTGAGTTAGCATATCCGAAAAGCCTTCTCAGGGTCTAGAAGCAAATGCTTTCACCCAAATGGTGGGAGATATGGGATAGTGAGGGTCTCCTACTGTCTTGCCTTTCCAGGAGCCTGATGGCCAAGATGTAGAAAAGAAACAAACTGCCCCAAAGGTCCACTCGTTGTTCTTCATTCTCCCCCAGGCAGGAGGAGGAATAGATGTCTTTAAATCTAATTTAGAGCTTTGGGTGGAAGAAAAGCATTAGAAATTCATTTGATTGAGCCATGATACAGTCACTCAAAACAGAAGTGCCTTGCCTACTGGCACTGAAAATAAATGTGCCTTGCTTACTGGCATGGAGCCTCTCTCTCTCTTTCTGTCTCTCTCCATCTCTCTTCAGCCCTATTCCCTCACTCTTTCACTCTCACTAGACCCCAACCTCGGCTACTTCCTGAGTATGCCGGGGGACATCAGAGAGGGGAAGGACTCCATCTTCTATGGCTGTGACTCTGTGACAGATGAGAGCCCAGTCTCCAACCTACACAGATCCAGGAAAGAAGGAGTGCCAAGATCCCACTGATCTATTTTGGGCAGGGGCCACAATGGAGGAGATAAGCTAACAAGATCTATTGAGTGGGGTCCTTTGGCCAACGCAAAGTATTGTTTTTGTTGCTTCTATAAATTGATGTGTTATATGCTGGTACTTCCTTCTCATATAAATGCCCAAGGAGGTTATCTCAATCTGCGAAGAGCTCAGGAGAGAAGATAGTGGGACAAATCCCACTGCCACTTGCCACTAGAGGGGTTTTAGGATTGAGTAGGAGTATTACTCTTCCCTCTGATATCCAGAGCTTCTACTATAGAGATGTCTTTTTGTTCAGCAAGACAGCAGTGTCAGTCTCAATAGCCCCATTGCACGTCTGCCAACAGGGGTTCTGATAAACACTGAAAAAACTCAGGTTTGCCAGATAAATCTTAGGACCATAAGGATGGATTCACAATCCTCGGTCCATCCAGCAGCCAAAGAACACTGCTGTTTCTTTGGCCTTCATCACCAAAAACAAAGAGCAGCACCTTATTGGACCTATTGGGTATTGGAGATGGTACAGTCCCCTGGAACTTATGCTTTTACCAGTTGGAACCTCTAGCAAAGGGAGGTAGCCTCCATGTGGAGGCAGCCCTTGGGGTTTTAAAATTATGGCCTCCTTGACTTGTCTACCAAATGCACATCTTTGGAAAAGCAGCTATTAGCTGTCTACTAAGTTCTTGTCAAAACTTAGTATCTGGCCCATGGAGGTCTTGTGACTCTCTGACTTAACATCCCTTTTTTGTATGGGTTAATGCAGACGCAATTACTAACAAAGTGAGAAGGGCTCAAAAAGCATTGTTAAATGGGAATGTCATATGCAAGAATGCATCCTTCCTGGCCCCCATGACATCCCAGTTTTACATGAAAAATGGCAGTTATACTTTCAGGGGAAAATTTATTCCCACCTCCTCCACATGAAACTAAGCCACTGGCTCAATTGGGGACTGTGATTCTCAAAGATTCTCCTAAATGCCTGGGCCTGATTCACCAATACTGGCACTTTCTGAGGCTACTGATCAGCCAACTCAAGACACACCAGAGGAGCCCTCTTTGGCTTTTTAGACCATTTGCTATTTGACAGTGATGTACCTTTTATCACAAAAACTGCCTCCCTTTGCTCCTCTTCACTTAGTCCATACACTTCCCCAAGGCAATTTGGTCATTAATGCAGCCTCTGGGATACCCAGAAAGGAATAATTCTCTTTCACCTGCTTTCTGGATGGTTGGGGGAAAGTGGTTGGGGGTCAAGCAGATTTATTTTAAAAATTCAGGGTTCCACTTTGAACATTATTGGAGATGATGTGTCTTTCTTCTCCCTAATAGTAACCCCAGGCTAGACACAAGCAGGGTAAAACCTTAGATTCTTCAAAGTTATTAACAAGCTACCATCATGAGCCAGGTATTACCATTCTGGGTACTACTTATTCTGACTATGAAGTTGAATGTGTACAACAGCAGTCAAGTGAAAATAGTATCTATGGAAAAGTAATAAGCTGACCCAGAAGGTAAAAGTTAGTTACATGAGCCAATTACTCATACCCTCAGCTTTTCTAGTGCTACCTTGCTTCTTTTTTAATTGGTATGGCTTTCTGGAGAGTTTCCTATGATCAGTTGGCTGGGTGTAAAGAAAACTCAAGCCTAGTTTATTAGCTTTTCTTAATATATTAACACAAGCTAAAGTGGACTGCTGTGGTATACAGCCCCATTCAGCATGACCCTGAAATCTTCCCAGTGGGGAAGACTTCTTTGCTTTGAAAGGAAGGAAGGGTAAACCAAGGTCAGGTTCACCAGTGATTCCTGCCTAATGACTAATAGTCTGGCTGACTCTTTAGTCCATATGTAGAAGATGTTCTAAAAATAGAACCAGAGCATGAGAATAGTCATAACTCATATAATTGCTCAACAAAAGACCTTTATTGTGGAAGAGATCCTTAACAATCAGGCAGACAGACGGTCTACTCTGTGAATGATTGTACTACTTTTGGGGAAGTACTTTTCTAGTTAGTTCCGGATTTGATCAACGGGTTAATGAACAAGGGGACCATGGTGAGAGGGATAGAGGATATTACTGAGCAAGCAACCTGCACCTCTTCTACTGTTTTAGTTTTCTCAGGCTACTATAACAAAATATCATAGACCAGTAGCTTATACAACATTTATTTCTCACAGTTGTGGAAGCTGGAAGTCTGAGACCAGGATGCCAGCATGGTGAGAGATGGCTTCCTGGCTTGTAGAGAGCCTCCTTCTCACTGTATCTTCACATAGCTGAGAGAGAGTTCTTTTCTCTTCTTCATCCTCACATATAAGCACAATCCCATCCCAGGGGCTCCACGCCCATGACCTCAACCAAATCAAATTATCTCCCAAAGTCCCACCTCCAAACACCACCAAATGCGGATTAAGGCTTCAAGATATGAATTTGTGGGTCACAAACATTCAGTCTGTAGCATTAACCAAGACTAACCTAGCCACTGCCAATACTGATTGCCCATTTTCCCAAGAGCAAGGAGCAATCTGACTTCATTCTGGAACTGTATTGCAAGGACCAGTTAGCTGCCAGATGATAGGTTAATGATGTTGAATTTCTTCCATCATAAAAGAGGAAATGACTTGTACTCATTAAATTAGAAACTTATTCAAGATTTTTAATTTACTCTCCTTTCTTGTTATATATGTTGATATCTTCAGTGGACTCATTGCTTTCTCCGTTATCATGGTAAACACCACAATGTGGCTTCAAATCAAGTAAGACCTGATAATCATCAGGTTTAGTGATTTACCACAGATGCCATCTCCAAGATATTCCCGGCCTTACAGAATATCCAGGATGACATGTTTCTCAAAAAATTATGTTACCTCCATGTAATTTCCTGTAATTTTTTCCCTATACATCTTAACTTTATTGCATTCAAGAATCTGCCCTTTGTAGGTCAGTCATTATTTTTACAGCATATTTGTGATGAAAATGGTTATTCAAGAGCTAACAATGGTCTACATATTTTATAGAAGCTGCCAATAGCCCTAAATTCTCAATAACTTTCACAATCTGATCTCATTTTGTCTGCCTTATTTTAATTATATCTAAGTGCCTTTCCAAATTTTTTTTGTCATGACATAATATATTGAAAACTAACTTCTCCAAATAATTTTATCTCAATATAGTTAGTTAATTCAACAAGTACTTTTTGAGCTATCACAATTTGTACTGTACTGCCTTAAGACTAAAAAAAAATGGAAAGATGAATGAGACAAAGTCTTGTCATTAGAGCATTAACAATTATAGAAAGTTCCATCATTCATTCAGTAAAGGCTTTTCTAATACCTCTAACATGTTTGAGTCTGAGGGAAATGCTAAAAGACCCATAACTGGGATGATATTCTTTAGGGTAGCAAAATGACAATATCAGCCTAAAGATACTCCGGTGTCTCCCGCACTGAACCACCTACATACAGTTAAATATAGATATGAAGCTATCAAGTCATATTTAGCTTAATTTGGGGTTCTTTATGTTTCTTACTGACAGCCTTATGAACTGTTCAGTTTCTGCTCTGAAAAGTTTGAATGCTGGTGTCTCTAAAAGCTTGAAACTTTTAACTTTGTATTTCTATTTTGTTTAATAAGCACTTTGCATAAACCATCATTTCAACTCTTTGCTCAAGAAAAGTAAGTCCTATTATAACATTTCACCTAATTTTGGAAGACATTTTTAAAAACTAGTCTCCAACAGGCAAGGAAATTATTATCTACTGCAGTATTAACTAGAATGAAGTTAAAAATAGTAAAACTTATTTCATAAACTGGCATTTTCTTTACAATTTTTCCCAATGTTTTTCTTTCTTTTTTTTAACAATTTATGTTATAATTTTTAAAAATCTTCACAAAAGTGATATAACTGTTGCACAGCTAAGTTATAATAACCGCACAGCAAGGATTTCCAAGGATCTTGCCCTTTGTTCAATATCTTTTTTTCTACTTCTTGAGAGAAGGTTATTGTACAATAATTACACACCTTGTTATACCCTTATTACTTCAGAATTGTACACTCTTCTCTGTTACCTTATTAGAAAAGAGGATGGGATGTAACATAGGACTAACAGCAAGTATTGACAGGAATGGGTCATTAATAATTCTTGGTTCCAAACAGAAGCACTGATTATAATTAATATAATTTTGTTAAGTTAATGAGAAAGAAAATATAGGTAATATATTCAAGACTCTCTAGATTTCTTTCTTCTTCTTCACTAGGATGTAGAGACTTTTAATAGGAAAGAGTTGAAAAGCATTGTGCTAAGGAGAAAGAGAGACAGACACAGAGAAAAAGGGAGAGAGAGATGAATCAGGAGAAGGACTTCATTTCTCACTTCACATCTAACTCCCTTACTATCAAAATTCTAGTTTTACCCCAAGCAGATCATAAAAATAATGTATATCATCCATTATTGTCCTGTGCATCCCCCAACTTTCCATTCTCTCTTCCACATTTCAGTGAACTAAAGGAATGGTTAAAAGATGTCATCTCAACCTCCACTACTGTAGCTCAGGAATTATTCAGTATCATGTGAATTTCAGATAAGCCCTAGCACACAACTTCAGGTGGTCTAATAAGCAGGACAAAACCTGGTCATACACTTATTCAGGTATTTATTGAATGCCCATCATGGGCCAGGCACTAATCCAGGACAACAAACACATTTATTAGTGAGAGAGAGAGATATAAATCGATGTAATCATGAAGCTTATAATCTGGGAGGAGATAGATGCTAAACAAGAAATTAAGGTGAAAAATGTCATGAAGAAATACAGGATGGGAGCATGTAATAGGGACCTAACATACTCTGGAGTAGGACAAACTAATTAGAGAAAGTGAAGAAAGTCATTCTGGTAGAAGAAAACTTTAAGCTAATCACCGGAGCCTTATAGAAGTTAGTGAAAATGTTTGAGGGTGGGAAAGGGGAGCTGATTGATTAGGAACAACAATACCAGCAGAGAAAACGTCCAAAGACCTAAAGGTGGGGAAGAGCATAGTGCAGTACATGAACTAAAAGAGGATTAATATGATTGGAGCACTGAGAACAAGTGGGGGCATTCCTTAAAAGAGTTCCTTAAATATCTATCCTAAGCCCTCTTTTCTTCTCATTTTTTATTGTTTCTATAATGGACCATGGATTTTATTATGATCTATAAGAAATTGGTTTACAATTTTATTTCTGTAGATCAGACATCTCTGAACTCTACATCATTATATACTACTCAAAGTCTTCAAGTGATTGTCTCAAAGACACCTCAAATGCCATGTGTACAAAATCAGACTCATCATCTCCCCTGGAAATCATCCTCTTCTGGTGTTCTCTTTCTTTCCATTATCTTGTCTTATAAACCAAAAAATTAGGAGCCGTTTGGACAATTATCTCCATCTTTCTCCCCTATTATATATAATCTATAATCAAATGTGTTAATTTTACTTTTTCCTATCTCTTGATTTATCTCCATTTATCTCCACCTTCCCCATCACCACCTTAGTCTAAGCAATCATCAGCTCACCTCTGAACTACTACGGACCCCTCCCTGGTTTTCTTGCATCCATTTTCAAGAAATGCCTTATTTATTCTTAACACTGCAACATTAAAATTATCCACTGCAATACAGATTTCCTGCTTCTGCTTACCATAGAAAAAGCTGGAAAGAAACTCATTCCCACTTATAGAAGTGGGAAAAAACACTGGACAATATGCAAATTCACATGTTTTCTTGAGATACTTATAGAGCAAAGATCACTGGACAAGCAACTAACCTGAAATTCAACGAAGACAGAAGCTTGCAAAGAGAGATGTGGTATTAACACTATGTTATTTGAGGCAGATGTCACAGAGCAGTGGTTAGAATGATTCAGCTAAAATTTATAAGAAATTGGTAAAAGCTGAGTGTGGGCTAACAAGAGAACAGAACGCCTAGGGCAATGAAAGTGTCTGGAGGAAGCATCACTTGCAATACTGGGGGGAGAGGGGAAACAACAGGCACTGTGAGAAAAACATGAACATCGCCGCCCCAATCGTATTTCCCATCTTCTTTATTGAACAAAGGTCTTAAACTGCTGTGACAAGGGTAACAAACAATAACCCTCAGAGGGCACTGTTAAAAATTCATTCCAACAATGAGTTGGCTAGATTGTATTTTTATTCTTGGTGGGAATGTCAGCAACCAGATATGTGATTATAATGGACTTCTAGTTAAAATGAACTATTTCTGACTTGTGGATAAATGCTCTAAAAATACAAGCTGACTATTCATCTTTAAAAAAAACAATTCATTGCAGCTGGGAGAAGGCAACAGAAAAAGGCCCTCTTCTCCTGGGGTAGTGGCAGGAATACATGCTGTGCAAAGAAGTAAAGCTGGGAGGAGAACTGGAGCACCAGGAAGGCTACATAACCTAAGTCCAAGAGCAGAGTGCTTCCTCAACTGAAAGCTTGATCAGAAAAATGGAGAATAACTCCATATTCCCCAGTACTCTCAGGCTAACACGTGTAGAGTAACAAGTAACAGCAGTATACTAGTATAAGAGAGACAAGAATATGAAGAGAGATCCTGTTTGAGCAATAGAACAGAGGAGAGACTTACAATTCAGATTGGAACAGATAGTGAGAAAAACTCTCTGGCAAGCCATCTTCCATCCTAAACACAAAGTATTGATTAGAGGTATTTGAAGTCAGTGGTATGCTTATAATAACCATAATAGTAACAAATCCCAAGTCTTGTCAACTCTGGAAAAACAGACTCTAAATCTCATACTAATGGCTTAGAACAAGGGAAGGCATGCCTAATTCCAGCCATAAAATCTCAGCCTCTGCTGTCTCAAATATGATGTTCAAGTTTCACCAAAAAACTGTGAGGTGTACAAAAAATCAAGGAGAAACAGCACAATGGCAAGGGACAAAACAAACTCTTTCATTCAAGCCAGATTTAGGCACAATAAAGATGTTGGAACTAGCAAGACAGGGAATTTAAAATAACTGTAGTTAATGTTTTAAATGCTCTCATAGAAAAGGTGTAAAACAAGTTAAATGAGATGCTATATCAGCTTAGAGATAGAAATTATTTAAAAAATCAAATGAAAATGCTATAAATGAAAATACAATAACAGAGGTGAAAGCTTCTTTCAGTGAGCCCATAAGTAGACTCAATGCAGACAAAGAAAGAAAAAGAGAAAATGATAGCAGGATTACATTCTTTGATGCTTTGTATTTGAGGATTTCTTCTACTATTACTAGTAAAGAAGCTATTGCAACATTTAAGGAAGGAGTTGATAATCACCTGCACTAGGTAAGGGTGATGGTGGAGATTGGAGTCTCCCTTTAAATCCACTGAAGGCATGGATAATGGAGCCATTTAATGAGATAAGAAATACTGAAGAAGCAGAAGGGGGAGGAGGCAGAACTTCCAGAACGCAGTATAAAAACCACTTCAGAGCCTCTCACCAGAAAGACAACAATTTTAAATGGTGAAACTTTTTTTCAAAAAAATCATTAAGAGTCCCTGGAGATTGTCATAAAGGCATATAATGAATAGAGAAACAATCACTTAGGACAATCTAGTAGACCTCAATGAGAAAATCAAGAGTCTGTGGCTTTTGAGCCTGTGGCTTTTGACCTTGCCTTTAGAACTCTTCCCAGTTCCATACTGGGGAAGTGCTACCCCAGGAATTCTACTCCAGGCAAGCACAACCAAGAAGATGAAGCTCTCTGTCCTCCCATCTTCCAGCATGGAGCTACAGTTTTACCCTAGCAGGGTCAGGTCAAGAACAACTTTCATCCCCTACTTCCACCCCCAACCTGGTGTTGCAGAAAGTCTATTCTAGGCAAGTATAGTAGGGGATTGGATCTCTTTTTCCCAACTCAGTCCCTACTCAGGATGAAAGTACTTCTCCAGGTGTGGCAGTCTGAAAATACTAGGACCACATTTGCTCCCACCTCAGCTTGTTCCAGCTCAATGCCAGGAGGGGCAGACCAAGAAGACTAAGGGCAAGCCACCACTGCAGGGCCCATTCAGAGAGTGGGAGTATCACTCCAGCAAAAGCATGCTTCCTTCTAGCTCTGATGCTACAAGGATTATGCCCAGTGGGAAAGGTAGGCTCTAAGACTAAAGATTCAAAAGTTCCACCTGAGAGAACCAACTTTATTTGGAACAGAGCAAGGAGACTCTATGCCTAAAGACATTGTCTAACAAAAGACATCTTGGTAGAGAACAATTAAGAGAAGGTTGGTAGCTCTATAGTACTGAAAAACAATGAAGCAGCCAAAAGTTTAATAGGGAGAACCAGGGAAAGAAGCAACCAAGAAGAGCCCTCTGGGATCATCATCAACTGGGGGGGTTGAGATGGTTATGCACATGCACTCATTTGCATCCACTCAGAATCAATCAGAGCAGGACATGGAGCAGACTTGCAAGTTTTCCTCAAGCCACATGCAGACCCATCAACACAGGGCAGAACTTTCCGGTACAAATGGCTTAAGCACAATCTCTGACCGAACACTCACTGAACAATGAACTACTCTAGTAAAGTGTGACTCCTAGATACCCAGAATCAGAATTAAATTACAGTCATCTCTGGCAGTCTGAAAGGCTATGTGAATACCCAAGGCAGCACCCTCTCAAAAAAGGACCAGACTAAAAATCTCTAAGCCACTAGTCCTTAACTGAACATGGGCGGGGGGAGGGAGTATACTCCCTGATTTGTACTAGCAGCTTCATGTCATACATACGTTCAGAGTAAGGAATTAAAATCTAACTGGGAAAGGGAACTTAAGCATGACTTTCAACACGTTAGTGATTTATATTGACATAGGGCCACTGTTGATTTAAAGCTAAAAAATGTTACTAGAGATAAGGAGAGCCAATTCATAATGATAAAAGAGTTAATCACCAGGAGCATACAGCAATTACATAAACACACATGTACTTAACAGAGCTGCAAAATGCATGAAGCAAGACTAACAGAATTGAAGGGAGAAATAGAGAATTCAGTAATAACAGTTGGGTACTTCAATATCACTTTCAATAGTGGACAGAACAACTAAGCAGAAGATCTACAAGGAAATTGGAGACTTGAACAATTATAAATGAACTAGATCTACTAGACATCTATTAGACACTCCACCTAACAACAGACCATATATTCTTAATTGCACATGGAATATTCTCCAAGATAGACCATATGGTAAGCTACAAAACAAGCCTCAATAAATTTAAAAGCATTTAAATCATACATAGGATGCTCTCTAACCAGAATAGGATAAAATTAGAAATCAATAACAGAAGAAAATTTAGGAAATTCACAAATATGTGGAAATTAACACAATCCTAAGTAACAAAAGGGCCAAAGAAGAATCAAAGAGAAACTAGAGAATACTTTGATATGAATAAAAATAACACTATATACCAAAATCTACAGAATGCAGCTAAAACAGGGCTTGGAAGGAAATTGAAAGCTGAAAATGCCTATAATAAAAAAAGAAGAAAGAATTTAGATCTATACCACAATATTTTTTTTTTTATAATGATTTTTTATTATATTATGTTAGTCACCATACAGTACATCCCCGGTTTCCGATGTAAGGCTCGATGATTCATTAGTTGTGTATAACACCCAGTGCACCATGCAATACGTGCCCTCCTTACTACCCATCACCAGTCTATCCCATTCCCCCACCTCCCTCCCCTCTGAAGCCCTCAGTTTGTTTCTCAGAGTCCATAGTCTCTCATGCTTCATTCCCCCTTCTGATTACCACCCCTTTCTTTATCCCTTTCTTCCCCTACTGATCATCCTAGTTCTTATGTTCCATAGATGAGAGAAATCATATGATAGTTGTCTTTCTCTGCTTGACTTATTTCACTTAGCATTATCTCCTCCAGTGCTGTCCATGTTGTAGCAAATGTTGAGAACTCGTTCTTTCTGATAGCTGAGTAATATTCCATTGTATATATGGACCACAACTTCTTAATCCAGTCATCTGTTGAAGGGCATCTCGGCTCCTTCCACGATTTAGCTATTGTGGACATTGCTGCTATGAACATTGGGGTGCATATGGCCCTTCTCTTCACTACATCTGTATCTTTGGGGTAAATACCCAGTAGTGCAATGGCTGGATCATAGGGTAGCTCAATTTTTAACTTTTTAAGGGACCTCCACACTGTTTTCCAGAGTGGCTGTACCAACTTGCATTCCCACCAACAATGTAGGAGGGATCCCCTTTCTCCACATCCTCTCCAGCAATTGTTGTTTCTTGCCTTGTCTATTTTTGCCATTCTAACTGGCGTAAGGTGGTATCTCAGTGTGGTTTTGATTTGAATTTCCTTGATGGCTAATGATTTTGAACATTTTTTCATGTGTCTATTAGCCATTTGTATGTCTTCATTGGAAAAGTGTCTATTCATATCTTCTGCCCATTTTTTGATTTGTTTATTTGTTTCTCGTGTATTGAGTTTGAGAAGTTCTTTGTAGATCTTGGATACCAGTCCTTTATCTGTAGTGTCATTTGCAAATATATTCTCCCATTCCGTGGGCTGCCTCTTAGTTTTTCTGACTGTTTCCTTGGCTGTGCAGAAACTTTTAATCTTGATGAAGTCCCATAAATTCATTTTATCTTTTGTTTCTCTTGCCTTTGGGGATGTGTCATGAAAAAGGTTGCTTTGGCCGATGTCGTAGAGGTTGTTGCCTATGTTCTCCTCTAGAATTTTGATAGATTCCTGTCTCACATTGAGGTCTTTCATCCATTTGGAGTTTATTTTTTATACCACAATATTTCATCCCAAGAAACTAGAAAAAGCTACACAAATTAAACCTAAATCAAGGAGAAGGAAAGAGATAATAAAGGATAGAGTACAAATTAATGAAATAGAGAATAGAAAAACAGTGAATATCAAAACCAAAAGTTGGTTCTTTGAGAAGATTGATGAATTTGAAAAATCTTTAGCTATATTGACCAAGGAAAAAAGGAGAACATTCAAATTAGTGAACTCAAGGATGACAAAGACGACCTCACTACAATCCCTACAGAAATAAAAGGATTATGAGAATACTATGAATAACTGTATGCTAACAAACTAGATAATTTAGGTGCAATGGATACATTTCTGAAAAGACACAGACTACTGAAGCAAATCAAGAAGAAATGGAAAGTCTGAATATACCATAACAAGTATACGGATTGAACTTTCAGTAACTTTTTAAAAACTTCTCACAAAGAAAACTCTTAAGACCAGATGGTTTTACTGGCGAGTTCTACCAAACATTTAAAAAAGAATTAACACCATAAACTCTTCTAAAGAAATACAGAGGGAGAATACTTCTCAACTTACACAATAAGATCAATATTAACCTGATATCAAAAGCAAAGATATCACAAGAAAAGTACAGGTCAATATTCCTTACGAATGTAGATGTAAAAGCCTTAAAAAAAAAAAAAAAGCCTAGCAAATGAAATTCAACAACATGTAAAAACATATACTATGACTAACTGAGATTTATTCCAGAATGCAAGATTTGTACAACATGAAAAAAGCAATGTAATATACCATAACAATATAATAATGTACAATACCATCTAGTCATCTCAATAGATGCAGCACAAGCATTTGACCATACTCAATGGTCTTTCACAATTAAAACACTCAACAAAATAAGAATAAAAGAGTCTTCCTCATTTTAATAAAAGGCATAGTTAGAACCCTGCAGCTAATAACATACTTATTGGTGAAAACCTGAAAATTTTGTTCCTAAAATCAGTAACAAGACAACAATGTTTGCTCTTGACACTACTTTGCAATATTGTGCTGCACATTCTAGCCAGGGCAATTAGGGAAGAAAAATAAATAAATGGCATGAGATTGGAAAGGAAGAAGTAAAATAATTTCTCTTTGTAGAGGTTATGATCTTATATGTAGAGAAACCTAAGCAAATCACTAAAAAGCAATTAGAAATAGCAAATAAGTTCAACAAGTATATAAGATTAACATGCAAAAATAAATCACATTTCTATATGTTAACAAATAACATTCTAAACATAAAACTGAAGAAAACAATTTCATTTATAATCACATCAAAAAGAGTAAAAGACAAGTATAAATTAATTTTTTAATTTTTTAAGATGGTAGATTTTTTATTAAGTTTTTATTTTAATTCCAGTGTGGTTAACATACAGTGTTATATTACTTTCAGGTGTACAATATAGTGATTTAATAATTCCACACATCACCTAGTGCTCATCACGACAAGTGCCCTCCTTAATCTCCATCACCTATTTCACCCATCCCCCCCACCTCCCCTCTTAGCCATCAGTTTATTCTCTAAGGTTAAGTGCCTGTCCTTAAGTATAAATTAAAAAGAAAAAAAAAAAGAAATGTAGGACCTGTGCACTTTAAACTACAAAACATGATGGAAAGAAAGTAAAGAAAATCTAAACAGATGGAAAGACATCCTCAAATCTATCTATAAATTTAATGCCTATCAGAATCCCAGCTAACATTTTTGCAGAAATTGATGGTATGGTTCTAAAACTCATATGGAAATTCCAGAATAGGCCAAAGCAATCTTTAAAAAGAAGTACAAAGTTAAAGGACTCACACTTCTGACTTCAAAACTTACTACAAATTTATAGTAATCAAAACAGTATGGTACTGGCATGAGGACGGACAAATAGACCACTGGGATAGAACAGAGATCCCCTTTCATCTTTAACCAATTATTTTCTAACAAGGGTATTAAGATCATTTAATGACAAAAGGATAGTCTTTTCAACAAGTGTTGCAAGAAAACTTGATATCCACATGCCAAAGGATGAGTTTCAACTTCTACCTCATACCATACACCCTAATGAAACCAAAACAGATCATAAACCTAAATATAAGAGCTAAACCTTATATGTAAGAAAATAGAGGAATAATCTTTGTGAACTTGAGTTAGGCAATGATCCCTCAGATATGACACCAAAATCACAAGTGACAAAAAAAAGAAAAAAAAAATTGTTGGCCTTTTTGTTGTGAACTATACCATCAAAGAAGTGAAAAAAATTCCACAAAATAAGAGAAAATATTTGCAAATTATATGTTGGATAAGAGATTTTTATAAAGAATATATAAAGACTTGTATATAGAATATATAAAAAATATATAATTCCACCTTAAAAAGGCAAATAACCCAATTAAAAATGTATCAAATATGTTTCTGGCTTCTCTAAACTTGGTGCTTTAATATTTGCCCTAAATGCATATGCTGGACGTGTCATATTCTAGACAACTTGATTAAATATGCCCAAGTCACCTGTGTCTCTCATCCCCCCCCCCCCCCCCCCCAGAGACTTTTCCTCTCAGGAATGCACTCTTCAAATGCATACCAATCAGTCCAGAGTCCACACCTTCAACTACTTCCTTTGTCATATTCTCACACTCTGAACCACTATCCACCTACCCTATTCACTCTAGTGTCTGACAACCAGAGACAGTCCCTATGCCCCAGAGCCTGCTGAAATTATTCAAACTAGCCAATCCTAAACTTGCTTGCCCTACCTCATATATCCCTTCTTGTGGAAACTGCAGTAAAGGCTTTTTTCTGTCTCATGACTAACCTTGGTTCTTCCCCATGTGCCCCCTCCCAGCATGGCATGCCCCCTCCTCTTGGGGACTGTAAGTAATAAACTATTTTTTTTTAATGACAATTATCTCCTGATCTTGGAGCCTTACTATTCCTCAAAATTTTATTAAAAATATTTTTAAAATAAAGAATTTGAATTGATATATCTCCAAGAAGATATACAAATGGCCAATAAACATATGAAAGGACGTTCAACATCATTAGTCATTTAGGGAAATACAAATCAAAACCACAACAAGATACCATCTCATATCCACTAGGACAGTTGTAATCAAAAACACACAATAAGAAGAGTTCCTAGGATGTGAAGAAATTGGAACCCTCATATGTTGCTGGTGGGAATGTGAAATGGCATGGCCACAACGGAAAACAATTTGACAACTGCCAAAAATATTATATATATTATATATATATATAATATTTTTGGCAGTTATATATATAATGTATTATGTATTATATTATGTATATGTATTATATATATTATATAATATTATAACTATAATATAGTTATAATATAACTATAATATAGTTATAATATTATAACTATAATATATAATATTAGATATATATAATCTCCAAGTAAATGAAAACATATGTCCACATTAAAATTTGTATGTGAATGTTAATAGCAGCATTGTTCATAAGAGCCAAAAGATGGAAGCAACTCAAATGTCTATCAACTATTAAGCAGATAAACAACTTGTGATATCTGTACATGCAATATTATTCAGCCATCAAAGAAATAAAATGCTAAAACATAGATGAACCTTAAAAACATTATCCTAAAGTGAAAGAAGCCAGTCATAAAGAACCATATATTATATGATTCCATTTACATAAAATGTCCAGAATAAGCACATTTATATAGAGACAGAAAGTGAATTAATGGTTGCCCAGAGCTGAGGGGTGAGGCAGGAAGTGATTGTTTATGGCTATGGAGTTTGGGGGGGAGAAAAAGAAAATATAAAATTAGATCGTGATAATGGTTGCACAACCCAGTGAACTTACTAAAAACAATGAGCTGTACTCTTCACGTGGATGAACTGTATAATATGTGAATTATATTGCAGAAAAGTTGTTAAAAATACTGGAGTAGAGGTTCCTTGAACACCCAAGTGAAGACACTAAATTTGTAGCTGTAAATATCGATTAGATACGAGCGATCAGACAGTGGCAAGAACGTGAAAACAAAGACCCAGCTTACTTTCTTCACTTTGTTAATTCATCATAGTGAATTTTTTCAAACCTTGAATGTCTTACTCAGTACTTCTGAGTACATTTTTATTGTACTTATCATAATTGCAATTGTTATTACCTGTTCATTGCTAATAGTTCGCTTTTCTATGTGCTTTGCTATTTCAGTTGGCTTTGAAAGAGTCTTAATGGTAGCATAAAACAGGGCAAGATAATTAATCCATTTGCAGACAATATGACTATTTGGGGAGTAGTGGGGGGGAAAAGCAGAAGAGACGAGAAGAGAGGGAGTAATAGGAATAGTAGTAACTTAGTAACTCCGCTAACATTCTTAGGGTTTTCTATGCTTTGGCAATAACCCAATGAGTGAGATATTTGGCAAATGATGCTGGGCCATAGGGAAAATGGAATCAACCAAATTATTAGTAACTTCAGTGACCAAATCTCAGGCACAATCATTCTTCTTTTTTATTTATGACTATTTACCGATGTGCATTGTATCTAAGAAAGTAATTAGACATTAAGTAATTTTTTATGATAATGGGGAAGTTAGGATTTTGCATTTGTTTGTGGTATATTGTTTCCTCAAGGACAGTTTTCAAGAGCAGTAGATGCATCTGAAATGTCAGTTGGGTAACACAGTAGAAGGTCCTCATAGGGACGCTTCCCTCTAAGTAGAAATCCTGAAGACCTTTCTAATAGAATTTCAACTGTGTTTTAATTAACTTGCCCAGAGAGTGCAAGTATTATTCAAATGAAATTTAACAAAGCTGTTTGGTGTGTTTGAAAGAGCAGCTAATAATTGAAAAGGGAACACCAACAAGACTGGGAGCTGAAATGTTAACCCAACTAAATTGTTGTGCAGCACATCACAATTTCAAAGAAATCTTCATGCCTAGTTATATGGGAATTTTTTCTCACATTTCAGCTTTATGTCTTTCTTTCGTGTCCTCACCCAGTTCCCCTGAATAGTGGGCAGAGATTATGTGAAAGCATAATCAGAATTTTTAGAAGACATAGACAGATGAGGTATAATTTTAAAATACATAGTATGTTATAATTTTATGTTATAAGAGAAAAAAACTACTGTTCTTGTAAGAGAAACTATATAGAATAAAGCTTAGCAATGCCTTACCGACCAGGAGACACACTTAGGAGATATTAGGAGCTTTCACCAAGGGCATACCTTTAGATTAGAATGCTGGGTGATGTGTGTATGGAATTCTCAGTTTAATCTAAAGGAACAAATGTTTTTAAACAGAAATGCTGATTTAAATATATTGTTCCTTAATTTGTGAATATTGTAAGTTTGAATTTATTTTTGTTTTCCTTCGAGCATAAGTACGCATAAGATATATATGTATTGGGGCGCCTGGGTAGCGCAGTCGTTAAAGCGTCTGCCTTTGGCTCAGGGCGTGATCCTGGCGATCTGGGATCGAGTCCCACATCAGGCTCCTGCGCTGGGAGCCTGCTTCTTCCTCTCCCACTCCCCCTGCTGTGTTCCCTCTCTCGCTGGCTGTCTCTCTCTGTCGAATAAATAAATAAAATCTTTAAAAAAAAAAAAAAAGATATATATGTATTGCACAGATGTATTTTCATCACAGTAATCATTTAATTGAGAGAGAATTTTTTAATTAATTTAAAACAACTGACCTTTCCATTTTTCATAAAACATTTCCTATAGTATATGTTATCATATTGTAATCGTTCAAAAATATTTTTGACAAATAATTTCTATACTTTCCAGTGGGAGAGCATGTCTGGTTATTAGGAGATGCTTCCAAATTAGACCATGAATCAAAAAGAACCATGAGTACCTGTGCTATTTAACTGCTACATCTGGTGAGAACAACACTTTAAGTGATTGAGACTGGCGAGACTCTGATTAATGAAAAAATTCTAGAGTAATATGCCTATAACCTCAACCATGGCTAACAGCCTCCACTATCCAAAATTTCTCCTTAAACTTAAGTGGAATCACTGTTGATATACTGCATCTGCAGCCTGTTTCTATTTATTCTCTCCTCATAGAAAACAGAAATTTATTAATTGGCCACCATCTTTCAAATAATATCTGTATTATACCTCACATTTTAATTTTAAAAATTAGGATTTAGGAAGCACACAAAAAAAGTCCTATTAGAACTTCATTGTCTTTCAGAAAATATATATATGGGTTCAAATATAGGTTCTTCACTTATTGGATATATTAACATTACTCAATGTCTTAGTAATAAATGGGGGTAGTCCGATCTATCTCAGGGTTATTGAAAGGATTAAATGAGACAAAGCCACTAAGATGTATGGCACATCATAAACACTCATAAATGATAGCTATTATCAATAGTATGGATCAAAATTGGTAAGGTCTTCACTGGCTCTCTGCTCCCTTTCTTCTCATCGGTGAGACATGAAACCCATAAAGTTAAGAAATATATTTAAAGACATTCCGAATCTAGACCTCCTGACTCCCTCCTTCACCAGCCTCCAAGGCCTACCCATTTCATACAGGAAACGTTCCAAATTCCTCACCAAGTCCTAAGTATCCTCAGTGAGCCCAGCCTACCTGTCTACATCCATTTCCTATCGTGCGGCCCACCTGCCCCACACCTCTGATTGCGGAATCACCCGGAGGTCTCATGGAATTTCAACATCTCGCGACTTCCCAGACCTCCCGCCTACCCCGCGCGCCACGCTACCCCGCGTTCTTTACAGTCTTCCTGCCAGGCACCTACGCTGTCCGGCGCTGGCTTGTGTTATGGCCCCATCTCTCCACTAGAAAACAAGCTCCTGTGGAAAAGCAGCACAGTTGGTAGCACTTCTGTTTCTGCTTCTGTTTCCGTCCTTGAGACGATTTCAAGGGAGAAATGCAGGACAGTTTGGAAGCACGCACTTTGGGCGTGAATATTCAACAACAGCTGGGAGCGGTCCAAAGAGGTCCTCTGAACAAATACATGTCTTTAAACACCATGGGGGGGGGGGCTGCGTCAGGTATTCAAATAAACATGGAAGTGGAGTCAGATGATAAATATTTGCTCTCTTAGGAATAAAATGATTCTATGTATATATTACGCTCAACTCGGGATTTCCTCTGCTATGTGTTTACTTCTCATATTCATCCTTGTTCTAATTGTTATTCCTTTGCTTTCATCTTTAATAAACACACTGTATGTGTTTTTAAATCTCGCTTGTGTTTATAATTGAACAAGTATACTTAATACTTAGCAATCTGCGCAGTAGCCTGCTCTCAATTTGTGACCTATTATATATATCCCAGACCCGCATGGTAGCTGATCTCACACAAGATTTTGTTTATCCTCAGGAAAGTCTCCTTTTTGTTTTCCAGATCTTCTCTCTCTCTCTCTCTCTCTCTCTCTCTCTCTCTCACACACACACACACACACACACACACACACGCAAAGCCTTGGTTAGTAGCTCTTCACTCTGCAGGGCTTCTCAACCACTATAGAGTGAGTGACAGGAAAATTAAAAAAAAAAAAAAAACTAACAAAGACCAAAAGAAAGTATGACATGGAGATAGAAAAAAAGGAAAAAGAACAACTTTAAGTAAAAAGTGAAATGAGTGAGTGGCAGGACTGAAGTACGAGATGTTGGCACAGATCCAAAAAACTGTCCAAAAACAAAGACCGAAATAATATAAATGTTTGGCTGTGAATTAAAGGAGGAAGGAAAACTCAAGGATATGTCAAATGGCTATCAATGGCGCTGTCTCTACCCAAAAGACAGATGGACAAATGTCCATAACCTTTGGTCTGAGTTTATATATTTAGGTTTGTCTGTGTGGGTATATGTGTGCACACAATTATGCTTAACTTTCTGACAATTTCTAGTACCCAGAAAATAGAGAATTTAGGTACTCAAAACAGTCTCAGAGATGTATCATACTTCTTTTTCAGGGGGCAGCTGTTAGGCCCTAACTCAGGACCTAAATCAAGCAAACTAATTATTTGGTGCCCTTTCAAAGTAGTCTTTAAGCAATTTTCATTCCAATTGAGTTAGTGAAGATGGAGAGACGCCAATTTTCTACTATTCACATATAAAGTTGCTTATTAATTTGCTTCCAATGACTAAAGTAAAAAAGGCAATGTGTTTTCTGATTCTTGAAGTTTACATTCCACCTTCAATTTTCTTTCCTGAACCAGGTATGTTTGGGAAGCATCGCAGTAAAGAGATTAAAATTTAGAGAATAAGGAAAATCACTTGTTCCCAGTAAATAGCAGTACGCTATCATTATTTTGTTTCCGAACCTTAGCAGCTGGTGACTGCCAAGTTCAGGTGACTGTCTACTAGCTAGCTTCAGAGTTGGCTGGCAAGGAGCATTTTGGTTTTTTTCTTTGTTTTTTTTTTTTTATTATTATTATTATAAATTTCCATTGGGGGCAGCACCACTTTGGTGGGAGCAGGACCAATATTCATTTTGCCAATAATATAAGGAATTGCTTGTGGAAGCCTGAGTTTTTTGGCACCATATATTTGATTTATTCCACTGAAGTTTTAGTGCCCCTTACCGATTAGCACCCCTGGTGAGAACCAGCTGGCCCTTAATCCAGCTTGTCCCTCACTCAGAGTGTATTTGGTATTCAACATTGTGCTGGACTTCTTAGCACATGAGACAAGAAATAAGAAGTGTAAGGACTGGAAAGGGGAAAACAAAATTGTCAGTATTCTCAGATGCTATGATTAGCTAAACAAACAAAAAAATCAAATGAATCTAGAAGAACAAATCCAAAATTTAGCAAGATTATAGCATTCATGGTATTCCTATAAACCAGCAACAAAGATAAAAACTAATAAAATAAAATGTTTCCATTCAAAAGCAGTAATGTGCCTAGAAATAAGTTTAGCAAAATATGTGTAAGGCCTTTATGGAGAAATTTGGGAAGTTTGTTGAAAGACATTGAAGATCCACATAAATAGAGTGTATGCCTAAGGATGGGAATACTCAGTATTTTAACAGTGTATAGATCTCCAAATTAATCTGTAAGTGTAATACAACTCCAAACAAAACCCCAACTTTTTTTAATGGAAATTTCAAGATATAAAATTCTTATGGCGTGGTAAAGGGTCAAGAAGAGCCAGTGATTAAAAAGGAAAAGAATAAAGACTTAGCACTAACTCTAGGAGTCATAAAAATATATCATGAAATTATGGTAATTAAAACTGTGTGGTATTGCAATTAAAATAGACAAAAAGATAATTGGACCAAATTAAAGAGCTGCAAAAGAGACGGAAGTATACAAGAGAACAGGATTCCTGATAGGAAGGGCATCACATATCAGTGAGGCAAAGAGGGGGATAATGGTGAGATTGTGTGGTTGTCATTATAGAAGATTAAAATTGCACTTTTACCTCTTATGGTTCTCAAAAATACATTCCAGTTGGATGAATACTCAAATGTGAAGAGTAAAACTTTTAAAACATTTAGAAGAAAATGTACAGACTTAGCATATGACCTCATGATAAAGAATAACTTTTGAAAAAGGTACAAAAACACAATTCATAAAGAAGAGCACTGATAAATTTGATGACATTACAATGAAAGTTTCTTTATGACCCCCCCCAAAAGCCAGACTGAAAGAAGATACCTGTGGTGCATATAACCAACGATGATTAGTGTTCAGAATAAATTAATAAATCAATGTCTATAAATCATAAGGAAAAGGCAATCAGTTGAAAAGAAAACTCAGCAATGGATATGAAGTTGAATTGGGAAGGGAAGAAATTCATGGACCCAATAAGTGTTTGAAAGACCTCAACAGTATTCATTAGCAGTGAGGAGTATGGATTTGCTCACTCCACTTCCATCCTTCCCTTCCTATTTGGAGGTGAAGAAAGTAAAAACACGTTTCTAGACTCTCTAGCTGTGAGGATTCCAGACAGAACTTAGGCCTTGTCTACTGGGTGTGCTGAGGGGAGTTTCACAAGGCAGAGAAGAGGGAGCCATTTTTTTTCTGTCCCATTCAGCTGTTTTTGCAGGCACACAGGGTGGAAATAAACATGATCTTGCCTACAACAGCCTCCCAGTATCCATTCTCTAGCTGCCTGGGTTGTGAAAAGTATTTGCAGCAGGTGCGCCAGTAGAAGGGACTTTTGATTATGACTTTCTGGTCACTGATTGGCAGCAATGGTGTGAATGATTTCAACTCATGATTTCCAGAGGTAGCCTAGAAGGGACTTTTGATTATAACTTTCTGGTCACTGATTGACAGCAATGGGGTGATTGATTTCAAGTCATGATTTTCAGAGGTAGCCTCAGAATTGGAAGTTCCCCTAAAAGGGTAGGTCTGCTTTGCTTTGGTTTTACTCTGGAGGACTGACCTAAAAACTGCTTCCTTCTCACTCTTCCAATAATTTTGTAAGCTTCCAATTTCTCTATTAAAAGTCTTCCTTCTCAGTATACCTGGAGAGTTTTTCTTCAGGTATATTTTTTATAAAAAATTATAAAAAATAGGGATAACAGAAAAATGTTAATTAAAAGTATGCTTATTTCATAGACCTCCTATAGACAAAAATTTTAAAGTTTGATAATAACCAAACATTGCTGAGAGCTGGGAGTAGTGTTGAATGGCAAACCTATCATTTGTAATTTTTAAGATCAAAGAGACAGAATAGGCAATATTATTTAGTGACTAAGGGAATAGGTTTCAGATCTAGGTACATAATGATTCAAATCATGGCTCTCCTACTCACCCTGGCAAGTCTCTTTATTTAAATTTCAGTGTCCTCAGCTTTAATATGTAGAAAATAATACTTACTTGTAGTGTGAGAATTAAATGCGGAAATGAATATTATCTTTTGATTCTGAAATGCCATAAATGGTAGATATTATCAGATTATATTTCTACTAAATGAAACTGAAAGAAATACACAATAAGTGGGGGAAAAGGAGAAATTCTAGAAAATAAAAATTCTTAGACTATATTAAAGTTTAGGAGGAAATGAGAAATTCATATTTCCTGGACTTTCCAGACTGTGGCTGAACGATGTGATGACCCATTTTTTAATCCATTAATTAATTGTTATAATTCCCCACTGATCTATTTATTATAATCATTACCCCCAAACTGTACCCTTAGTTTACACTACTCCAGGCTCTTTGTCTCAATGTCACACTGCGGCCACTGCCACTGACCTTCATGGAATGGGTGCTCTGCTAGACCCCACTCTCTTCTGCTGCCGATGGTCCCACTCTGGCCTTGAGAAGGAGCACTGATCTTTCAATTTCCCATAATATAGCTCGGACAAGAGGAAGAAAGTAAACAGGACCTGCTGAAGGCTTGAGAAAACAAGACTTAAGATACACCAAATAGCTTCTACCTGCTTTACACTGTGTCTCTTCTTAGGACTTCGATATTTAAAGCAAAATTTTGAGCCTTTGTGTTACCGGGGACAGATCTTCCCCCAACAGGAGTCACCTCCCATCCACCATCAGGATGTCTAGTTGCCTCCACACAGCAAAGGGCAGGCCCAGTCCATTCTCTTTTGGCCCCAAAAAACAATGTTCGTCTCAGTTTTTGCTCCAGGATGATTGTGGGGAATTTTTATAGATTTCAGGACAAATTCTATACCCCAATATGTTTTTTACCCCAAACCTGTTAATAATTAATTACAATGTTTTACATTGCTAGGCTTTCTGGTATTGAACTACCTTGGTAGTCCAGGGATAAAACAAATTTGGCCATGATGCATTATTCTTGGAATGGACTGCTGTATTAATTTAACATATAATCTTATGTGTATCTCCATAATGAAATTATCTACCACTTGATCTTTTCTGTGACATTTTGCCTGGTTTTGTATCAAAAATTACTAACCTCAAAAACTTAGTTGTGTAATTTACCATAATTTTTCATATTGTGAAAAAAATTATAAAAAATAGGGATGACAGTTCCTTGATGGTTTAGTAGATCTCTCTTATAAAACTACCTCTGTCCAACATCATTTGCCGGAGGATATCTTTATTACCACTTTATTTTCTCTTACCATAATTGGTCCATTCAAAACATTTTTTTCTTCTTTCTTTTTTTTTTTTTCTGAAAATTTGTACCTCTTAATCCCCTTTATCTATTTTATCCATCCCCACATCCACCTTCTCTCTGGTAACCACTGGTTTTTTCCCTGTGTTCAAGAGTCTGTTTATCAGTGTGTTTCTTTGTTTTGTTTCTCAGATTCCACACATACGTGAAATCATATGGTGTTTGTCCTTCCCTGTTTGACTTATTTCACTTAGCATAATTCCCTCTAGGTCCATCCGTGATACCACAAATGGCAATATCTCATTCTTTTTTATGGCTTAGTAATATTCCATTATAAATATATACCCTTCTTCTCTATCCATTCATCTATTAATGGACACTTGGGTTGCTTCCGTATCTTGGTTATTGTAAGTAATGCTCCAATAAACAGGAGTGTATATGTCTGTTTGAGTTAGTGTTTTTGTTTTCTTTAGGTAAATACCCAGTAGGGGGATTACCAGATCATAAGGTATTTCTATTTTTAATTTTTTGAGGAACCTCCATACTGTTTTCCACAATGGCTACAACAGATTGCTTTCTCATCAACAGTGCGTGAGGGTTCCTTTTTCTCCATATCCTACCAGACATTTATTATCTCTTGTCTTTTTTATTCTAGCCATTCTGACAGGGGTCAGGTGATACATCTCATTGTGCTTTTGATTTGCATTTCCCTGGTTAGTGATGTTGAGCATCTTTTCATGTGTCTGTTGGCCATCTCTATGTCTTCTTCAGAAGATGTCTATTCAAGTCTTCTGCCCATTTTTAAATCAGGTTATTTGTTCTTTTAGTGTTGAGTTATGTAAGTTTTATATATTTTGGATATTAACCTCTTATTGGATATATCATTTGCACATATCTTGTCCTATTTAGTAAGTTGCCTTATCATTTTGTTGATAGTTTCCTTCACTGTGCAAAGCTTTTTATTTTGATGTAGTCTCAATAGTTTATTTTTGCTTTGGTTTCCCTCGCTCAAGGAGACGTACCTAGAAAAATGTTGCTACGGCTGATGTCAAAGAAATTACTACCTATGTTTTCTTCTAGGAGTTTTGTACTTTCTGGTCTCACATTTAGGCCTTTAATATATTTCGAGCTTATTTTTTGTGTATGGTGTGAGAAAATGGTCCAGTTTCATTCTTTTGCATGTAGTTACCCAGTTTTGCCTGTGACAGTTATTTAAGAGACTATCTTTTCCCCATTGCATATTCTTTAAGTCCTTTGTCATACATTAATTGGCCATGTAAGCATGGGTTTATTTCTGGATTCTCTATTCTGTATATATCTATTTTTGTGCTGGTACCATAGGAAATATTTTTTATTGATTTATATCTCCCTAATTATTTTGTTTTATCAGACTTCCAAATTTTTATTAAGTAAATTTGTTTGCAATAGTTTCTTATAGATTTTAAATCTTTACTCTCTGTGTAATTATTTTCTCTTTCCTATTCCTAATGTTATTTTTACTTTCTGTTCTTGATTAATTTTCCAGGGCTTTGTCTACTCTGTTAGTCCTTTTAAAGAATGATCTTTTGGATTTGTTGGTTATCACCATTTCTTTTAGTATTTTATTTCATTATTTCTGTTTTATATTTACTTCTGTCCGTTTTATTTGGATTTATTTTCCTTCTGATAGTTTCTTGATTTGAATGCAACAAATTTATTTATCATCTTTCTAATTGATTAAAAAGTTTGAGATAAGGTGTTTTAGTGGTCATTCAGTTGTAAATGTCTATCATTTCTATTTAACTTTTCTTTTTAATCCAAAAGTTATGTATGTATGTGCTTTTTAGTTTCCAAATGGGAAGCTTAGTGGTTAATTAATGAGTTTTCTTCAAAAAATTGAAAGCTTGATATGTTGTTTTTTACTTAAATAATCATTTTTTATTATATGTTTTGTAACCATAATTTCATCACATAACATTCCAAAATACCAATGTACCATAATTTATATAATCATCCTCGTGGGATTAGACTTCAAATTGTTTTTAATTTCTTGTTAATGGTTTAATAATTTCAGATACAATGCTTTTTTTTTTTTTTCTGGAGAAAATGGAGTTAGATATTAATAAGGGAAAGCCTGGGAATGTAGGTCTTCAGTAGGGAAAAGATTTAGAACAGTATCCTAAAGCAGGATTAAATTTAAGGATGAATGCTACCAGTACCACTAAAGTTATAATTTTCTCTCAAACAAAAGGAAATTAAGAGAATTAAGTATAGATGAGTACCCTTAAATTTAGGAAGTCATAATGATGAGTGAAGCCATGGAGACAAATCAAGATGATCTTTTAAATACAACGCGGCAAGTTCTACAAATTCATAGTATTCATGCCTGTGAAAATGGCTTCCTGTTCTCTCTTTGGAGCTTGAACACAGGCTTAAGTGATGAGTAGCTGCTGTTTTCAAGGTATGAGCATTTAGGGTTATTTTCCCCAAGCATTTCAGGTCTCATCAGAGTCAGGGCAGGAAGCATGGATCTCACCACCTTTGGAGACCTCTTCAACTCATGCCTTTCCCCAAGGCGGAGTGTGAATCCTGTCGTCCTCATTATCAGGGCATTTCCACATCTTCCAACTGCCCCTCCTTGAGGGCTTTTTTTTTTTTTTTTAAAGTTGAATTAGTTTGGGGTTTTTTTTTTGTTTGTTGTTTGTTTTTGTTTTTCACATTCAAACTTTTACAACCAAACATTGTAAGTCTCTTCTGGATGAGAAGAAGGTGCTTTATTCTTCCTTAACAGTCCAGAGGAGCCAAAAAAACCCAAAATGCATGTAAGCTTTTGTTTATCCTTGCTAAATTCCTGTGATGTACGTATCAAGAAGCCTCTACAATGTCACCTTTCTGAGCATCTTTAGTCTTTAGTGTAAATGTAAAGACAGTCTAAGTCCTTGTTAAAGTCAAACTAGGAATATGTTAATGCTCTTTGCGTGAAAGGAATCTCTTACTTACCTCCTTCTGTTTTGTGTAACTTTGCCCAGCTCTGACCTGGAGCTTTGCCCAATGTCTACAGTCATATATGGCAGAGGCCGTGGATTTTAAATAATGTTTCCCTTCATAAGGGGACTGAGAAAACAACACCATTCCGGCAGCTCGAATGTGCTGTTAGTGCGGGTAATATTAGCATTATCCTGGGAGGAAATTTGAAACTTGGTGGTCTCCGGAGTCACTCAAGTTAAAGTTTTAACATTAAAAGGGATTTGGGAACTATTAAGGGAGTACAGAAGTGCTGCTGTTCTCAAGTGTCCCTGGTTTGGGTGGCTTTCTCTCCTCCAGGACCATGTCTCCTTCCCGATTTCTATAAAGAAGATGTAAAAAGAATTGTAAACGGGAAGAGAAGTATCTAAATAAAAAAGGAATAAACTGGGTTAAAAAAATAAATAAATAAAGATGATTAAAGCAAAGTTGACACCAGAAAAGAAAATAAATGTAACTTAACAGAGTAAAGTAAAATCATAGAAAAGTAGCAAATATGTTTAACAGTTGAGGAATAAAACAAACTAAAATAGCAAAATTGTAAAACCAGAATTTTATTCCAGAGCAGAACTAATGTATAAAATATGGGGGGAAAAAAAGTTTAAGAAGATACACATTAGCAATAATTTTAAGTTGATAATAGCAAAACAAACAAACAACAAAAAAAACCCCCACAAAATTACAAACTAAAGAAATGCAAACAAAAAATAAGTTGAGTAACAAAACATTTTAGAAAGCAGAAGTTTTTTTCAGCACTCAGAGCCCCTTCTCCTGCGTCATCAAGTCTTTCCTTGATTGGCAACATCCTGTGGGGTAAAAAACCACTGTATTCTCCTGTTATCATTACACGTGACTTCCCTTCTTTCCAGGGACCTCTTTAGGCCCGAAAGCATAAGGGGGTTTGTCACATTGACTCTCTGGCTTGCACAGATGTGACTGAAAAAACAAAAGTTTCTGTTCAAAAATTGAGCATCCAAGAGAGGCTCTTTTGAGCTGGCCCACCACCAGCTCCCACCAACCTTCAGATTTTAGAGGAAAGTAGAGGGGCTGGAGCAGAAAAAGCAAGTCCTTACTAAGGTGGCCCTTGGGAGACAAGTCACATGTCATTGCCAAGAAGAATTTGCCACTGCAAATGTCAGTGCTTACTCCTGTGTCCCCATCTTTTTTTTTTTTTTTCATTTGAGTTTCTAGAACTGTAGTGAATTGGGAGGCATGCATGTTTGCAAAAGAGCCCTGATGAATGGCTGACTGTCAGGTGCTAATCTCAAACCCCAAATACAGTGCCCTGGAGTTAACTGCAGCCCTGAACTGCAGCCCAGTCAGGCTCAGATGAAGGATGCTGAGTTAGCTCGTGCCCATCAAGGCCTTCTCCTCTAAAACGATACCAGGAAACACGAAACCTAAATAAATAATACCAAGAAAGCCTCAGAGCAGATTCCACCAAGCTCCCTCTCCTCCCTAACTGCTGTGTCCAGATACCTCCTACACAGAAACCCTGGAGCCGTCACGTGCTCCAGTAAAGCAGTGGCACCAGCCACAGGTGGTGACAGAGGCATGGCCATGTCAGGACACGGCAGCACAGTGTCCATGTCAAAAGCCAGACAGGATGGCAGCTTCATTCCTCTAAAGCGACCTCATTTCTCTTGATAACAGGAACCAGCAACAGTGGGAGTGACGATATGCATGTTTAAAAATTGGTACTTAGTGGAGCAAATGAAGAGTAGTCTTGTGAATTTGTTCATGTGTATGTGTGACATGACTTCCTAGGACCCCAAGAAATAAGTGGGGGAGGGTGCAGAGCAGGGCCTTGAAGACCTGTGGTATTTGCAGGGTGCTAAGAAAGAGCAAGGGAAACACTCCTATCTATCCCATTTTTATTCGAAGTCGGCCGTGCTATGGAAAAATGTACAAAGGCATAAAGAAAATAACTTAAAATGACAGTAGCCTGAAGTCTATAATTGAGATGAAGTCTGACATAAATTGCATATCCTATATTAATTTCTCAGCCCTCGATTCTCTAACTCTCCTTAAGATTTTAGTCCTTAGGGAATCACCCTCTGCTGTGATATAATATCTTTTCCCTACCAGTTTGCAAAGAAAAAGGAATGTCATACTTACAGATTACTTGAAGAAGGTCCAAAAGATCATAACAAAAATGGTCAGGGCTGTTAAAATGAGCAATTAGAAAATGTTAAAGGAATCAGAGTGATGTGTCCTTGAGAAAAGAAAAGTAAGGGTGCCTTCATAAAAAGTTCAGCTATTTCCTTTTTAGTCCCGAATGAGAGTTTTTGATAAGATAAAAAGGGTACAGAGAGGGGGAGTGAAGGAATGTTAATGCGGTCGGGAGTGTGCCTTGAAGGATGGTTCTTTCTAGCAAACAGTGAAAAAATAATCAAAACATCAACAGGGAAAAAAAGTATAAATCCTGCAATTCATCTTTTATTTTTTTAATTTAAAATCCTCTATTAGGTTGAAACTCAAAATTTAGAAAGTAGATTAGATAACATTTAAAATTTGAGAAAAGGGTTACACTATTAGTGCAGACACATTATGGGCATACATTATTTCTGTCTTTTGGACCTGTGAGCGGTGCTGTAGAGAGAGATCTAGAACAAGTGCAAAAGGCAATCTCTGGGACAAAGCAGAAAAGAAATATATTGCTAAACTTATCCCAGAGAAAATCAATTGATATATGTAGAAAAATATATGAATACAATATCTGGAAAATAAAAAGAATTCCTGAACTGACATAAAGTTCAGAAGCCTGGGGCTTAGCAAGCCTGTCTAACTTCTTTTTAATATAAAAAGGGAAGGAATCGGTCATGGAATGTTCTTCCTTAGGCAATTATATATTTCACATGACTGTTAGGCAGCTGTCACTGTCAGTAATGACACTATGAAAATGGAAATTTAAAAAAAAGTCCTGTTTATATTGATAAAAAAAAAAAACCTCCACTAACCAAGTGAAAGAAGCACAATAATGAGAAAATATATGAGTAGTGAAGCAAATACACAGTTCTTTATTATCCTTGCCTTTTCCCCAGAAAATTCTGATGAAAGGAAAGTGAATCTGAATTTGTGGTAGAAGATAAGAGATCATACCAGACTTGAGTCAGAAAGAGGTGACTTATTCACCCACCTGGTTCTTTGTAATAATAAATGTGTGTTCACTAATAAAGATTTATAGCAACACCTCCTCTTTTCGTGTCACCTGATGCAGGCTTTAGACAAGTACCATCAAATGATACTCTTGGAAGAGACCATCTGAATCAAGCCCTTGCCTCCCTGGACTGGTGAATTTCTGCCTTAACCAAGTTGTTCCATTCCAGTTTTAGAGAGCACCCTTGTTCCAAATTCAAACTCCTCAGTCCTGCACTCCTACTGTGGGAGTCCTCCCTTAGTCTTACTGACATGTTTATATATGCAAACCAACCACATTTCTCCATTAGACACAGGCTGGCCTTTGCAGTTTCTCTTTAATTTTCTCTTTCCAGGTGAAATAGTACCACTTCCTGTCACCTTTCCTCAGAATCCTTTCTATGATCATTCTTGTCTAGACTGCCGCAGCATCCATAGGATCTCATGATTTGGAAACAGACTTTTACACTGCACTGGGAAAGGACTCAGGGCACTATGAATAAGGCAAATAGCTTCCCACAATCATGCCTTTGGGTTTGGTTCATACAGGAGTGCTGTGTTGCTGGTAAAACTGAATTGTCTTAAAATAGACTGGATAGGGGCACCTGGGTGGCTCAGTAGGTTAAGCATCTGCCTTCGGTCATGATACTGGGGTCCGGGATCAAGCCTCCCATGGGGCTTCTTGCTTGCAGGGAGCCTGTTTCTCCCTCTCCTCCCCACTCGTTCTCTCTATCTCTCAAATAAATAAATAAAATCTTTTTAAAAATTAAAAAAAAACAGGCTGGAGAGTGTTCATAACGGTTGGCTGCCTGGGGAAAAGGATCCCCTTTTAAAAATAAAAATGCACATTAGTTCAAATCGGGTAACAGTGAAAAGAAATAGAGATTAGTTCATGGGATACTTCCTTTTATTCATATACAGAAACAAAACATTAATTAAACCACAATTAACTCTAAGGATAAAAATGGAAAAAAGAAATAAAATGAATCCATGTTCGTGTTTCCTTTTGTGGTTTTTATATGCTTCTCTTCTCACTCCAGATATTTCTCTCCTGAGTCTGTGGCCCACCACTGAAGCACTACTAAGTGGTCAGATTCAGTTTGGAGCACCCCCCAGACCCCACTTTTCTCCCTTACATATGCCAGTCTGAGGCAGAATGGCAAATCGGCACCAGACAGGTGCCCAGCTTCAAGGTGGGAAATAACCATATGCTATAGACATATTCATTCATGTTACAGTATAATAAAACTCTGGAGCGAATAAAGATCGAGCTTTAATTTTGCATCAAGTGGTATCTAGCTATAGTCTCTTTTCTCCCCTGGGCTTTAGTCCATGCCCTCCATTTGGCCGATGTCAGTTTGTCTACTGTCCCCTCATATGATGCTTGACATCGTGAGTTTATGATCCCCGCATCGGGTGCACTGTCCTACCCCCAGTTTGCCAACATCATTCATCTGATTCCTTTACATAAAGACCTGTTCAAGCTCTCCTTCCGTGATAACACTTTTCTTTCTTGTGAAATAAAAATGAAGATTCTTCTCAATGCATGGCATAGAATAACCCGATATCTTAATCTATTGAACATTATAATGGTTAATTTTTTTCCTCTCTGTTCCCTTTCCGATTTAATTTCAGCCTATAATCTTACAGAGGCTTGTTATCAGTTTTCTCGGTCTATTGTCATCTGTTTTCAATTGTCAACTTGAAAGAGCAGCAGGGAGCGTATCTGAACTGCTCTGTGTGGTACCCAGAGCAGCACTACACAGAGGTCAATGTCGACTGGATGTGCGTTAATGACAGTGTCCAGGAGGTTCTGCCTTCCAGTTCCCTCTCTTACTGAACTGTCCACTANTGAAAGAGTGTTTAGGAAAATGTTTTTGTTACAGTGTAATCAGAATGCCACAGTACTGTCTCACTCTTTGGGCCATGCCCTATAGTGGCCCTGGCATTTGAGTGAGGGGCAAAGGAGAGAGAATACCAATGTATTCACATAGGCAATGATAGAGAAGGCTTAGGACTTAGTGTTTTACTGGTGTGGAGTTGTGATTCTATTTGAATCACACCAACTCTCCTCTGAAAAGGCTCTTTCTCTCTTTCTTTCTTTCTTTCTTTCTTTCTTTCTTTCTTTCTTCTTTCTTTCTTCTTTTTTTCTCCTTTTCTAGAATCATTCAGCTTTAAGCAATTACAATAGAGAAGATTTTATATCACCAAAGACATAATTACGTGGTGAATGTGAGAAATAGCAGTTTGGTGCAGGTTTCTATAGGAAATGTGTTTTGCATTGTTATTCCAAATACCTTTCCTCACCCTACCTTGAAAGAAAAGCTCTTTCAAAGAAGCATTGGCTCTTTATCATCTATCTGTTTAGCCATCGCTCCTTAGTATATGCATACGTGAGTTAACAGAAACAACCCTTTTTGTTTCTCTTGAAGATATCTAAGTAAAGTTTCAAGTAGCCAATTAGCTTTTTGACCTAAGCTTTGTTGGCTGCAGAAAGCCTGAATCCCAGGAACATTTGGTTCTCAAGGCATTTGGATCTCAGAAGAAAGAGTCCGTGCCAGCACCAATCAGAATGGCTGCCAGTTGTTATTCTTCTTCACAACTGGCGGCCATTTCCAGCACTGTTCCGGAGCCGTGATCAATCTCTGCACCTGTCTATCAGTGGATGTTCATAGAGAGAACGGTGTGGGCTGCATCTGCAGATACCACATGTAACCAAAAGAGAGAAAGGAGGAGGGAAAGTGTGAACCCCCAAATATCTCAAGTGAGAATGGCTGCAGGGAGAGGAAAAAAGGCAGGAAAATATGCAACAGCTAGGTATATGTCATGCTATAAAGTCAGAAGAAAAGAGGACAAAAATCATCTGTAATAGGATCTTTATTGTTGGAATGCATAGTTTCCAGCCCATTCATGGGCTTAGTCCTTAATTTAACCCTTGGACATGTTATCTCCATGTTTCATGGCTGTGTCTTGTCTTTGCAACAATACTTCAAGATTCTTCTTATCAAGGCAAAGAATCTGATTATATTTATATCTTCTATATCCTGCATTGTTAGAATCCTTCTGTGGTTATAATTATGTGTTAGCATGTAAGAATTTGGCATGTTGATTGTTTTCTGTGGGTCTGGTTTGAGGGGTTGTTTTATTTGTTTTTGTTTTTGGAAATCTGTTATCAACTTCCTTCTTACAAACAAGGAAACTGAGTAATCATTTTGGTAATTAATAGAAGAGATTGCAATATGTTTCTATGTAGGAGTCCATAAAATGGTGATTATATATACCTGTATTTTATGTTCGTGAGTTATTTCTTGAGACCTGGAATTGAAAATTCTAAATGATATATCAGACTTAGTTTAGGAGTATTGCTTATTTTTTTAAATTTTTGCAGATGCATGTATTTCTGTCTTTTATACATTTAGTGCGAGCGGCAATGTACTTCCTGAAGCCCTTAATTCTACATTGAAAGTCAAGTTCACATTGCATGATATTTCTGTTTAATTGCCCTGCGATGAACTTAGCCCCTCAGTGCTTCTCTCTGAGTGAGCTTAGAATGTTTTACATAGTCAGTCAATAAAGTTAACAATTTAATGTCCCTGCTCTCATTTCATAATGCTGCTTTGTAAGTATTCTTTTCAACTTCTGTATTCAATCAAATTCCCTTGAATAAATGGATTCGTGTTAGTTTAAAACTGGAAGAGGAAAAAGCGCTTTGTAAAACCTTAAATCTAGCAAGATGTTTGTTAGAGTTGAAAGATCAAACAATCTGAAAGAAAGGGTGAAAACATAGAAATGTTTCAGATTTAACAAAACATTACAAATTATTCCACATCTGACCAGGGACCTCAGCCTTCTCCAAATACCAGTTAAACCAGATCAAGATATTTAGGGGAAAAAAATGTATATGTGTAGGGAAAATTATCTATATCTATGTCTGTCTATCCATCTGTATTTTTTGAGATCATGACCATATGGATTTCTAAAGGGAAAAGAAGAGTACAGGAAGAAAAATGTTCTGGAACTCTTACAAATACAATATTCAGAGTTCAGATAAATTATTTGACTTAACTCACAATATCTGTAGGCTCTCTAAAAATCCAAGCTCAGATATAAATATTATCCTTGAGTCAGCCTACACTTCAGTTCTTCATTTGATAAAACTTGGTCAAAAAGGATGGTAAGTGTTGTATCTTCCAAAGTTAAGCTATGAATTTTTTGTGCAGTAACAACATTTGCTTTTATCAAATATACGAGAACCCAATGAGAATGGAGGCAGAGTTTGCCTTAATAAAGTTTCACCACTTAGAGAATATTCTGAAATTTTTTTAACAACAAAAACAAAAAAACAACCAAGACGTCTAAGGACGCAAAAAATAGAAGATGAATAAAACAGTACTGAGAATTTCAAGGATCTGTGGGTTTAAGCTGAAGATAAAGCTGTCTTTTTTCTAGAATATTCTTTAGGCCATATGGAAGGAAATTGGGGGAAAATCAAGAGATAATCTTAATTGGATATCATTTTAAGAGATAGATATTCAATATTTCAGTTATGGAATTCAGTCTTTTTATCTGGATGGCAACAAAAGACATGAGCCATCTCATAAAATTAAGAATCCCAGAATTCATTTACTGTCCTTTAAAAGCTTGAAGCCGTAGTGCTAAGACAATACAGTTCCCCATCATTTCTGTGAGTAAGCTAGAGAGCAGAGGAAACCTCTGGGCAATTTGGTAAAGTGGTGAAATTTGTCTTCAGCACCTTCCATCACTCTCTGTACACACTTTTCCCTCTCAGTGATCACTATTAGAGTATTCTTCATGGGCAGTTCAGTGATCCAGAGATTGCTCTTATCTTCCTCAAGGAGAGTGCCCCACATTGAAACTTGTCAGTTTCATGTCTAAAGCTTTTAGAATTCTACTGGAAGACAATACTAAACTGACAAATTGACTGGATTTTAAAATTTGAGTGGTTCCAAATGGCTTTATCTGATGTTCTTCCCCAATGGACTGTCTATTACAATAATAAGAGAATAAGTATCATGGAGATTTTAGGCATGATGGCAAGACAAGTGAGGAGGTATCTGGGGGCAAGAGTTTCAGTGCCTCTGAAATCTAAACTATAAAGAAGACTCTTCTTCTAGGGAGTCACACATTTTGTACAGATGCTAGGCTTTGAGGAGTGCAAGACTAGCCAATCCACACTACTTCCTGCCTCTTGTTTTTGCTGCTATTCCAAGTTCTTGCATAATAGCAACAGCCCAGTAGACTGTGACCGGCCGTCTCACCATTCTTAGAGTTTGGGGGTAGAAGGTCCTCCAGGACTAACCCATAATGTAAAACAGGTAGATCCAATCTTACTAACAAGTTCTTGGACTCTCCCTGTCTCTGACTCCAAGCCTACAAAAATGACTTCCTGCCTTTCTGTTTTGCCCTCTGAAAACTTCAATTTTACTTTCCTCTCCTGAACTGGCTGGCTGGCAAATTGTCTCCAGAGGCTTGCTAAAAAGTGAAGGATGAAAGAGAAGAAGATTTATTTTTAGACTTTTGTATGCCTTTAATGAGGAAAAGAGAGTTTTGTATAACACCACAGGTCCATAATCTGACAGCAAGGAAGCACATCTCCATATGGCATTGAATCCTGCTGCAAGTGCAATTCTAGAAAATAAGATAAGGAATAGAAGAGACAGTCACTTTTACTGTGATATTACGCATCATTATTTTCTTGCTGGAGCTTAGAAGTGACATAGGGAGACAAAACCATAAAGTACAATTTCACAAAGACAATATAACTGTTTTTAACCCAAGTCAACTTCTGCAATGATTGCAACAGTTGCAATGATTGCATGATTGCATTTTAGGTCAATGAAATATGAGATCATCAAGTTGTCTTATACTATAAAATGAGTTTGATAAGTAAGAAGTTAATTTTCAATGTGGAAAATGCGAAGGAGAAAGACCCCAATTAAATTAGTTATTCATTCACTAAATTTCATTAGAATACCTATTTTGTGCAATAAATATAGCATTTTAGTGTTTATGATGAGTTCTGGATATACTAACTCATTTAATCCCCAAAATAATCTTATGAAAAATCAACATGAGACCCAGAAAATTTAGGTAACCAACCACAGAACTCATGGGGGTATACAGTTGTAAAAGAAATGTTTCTTACCTTCAAGAATCTTCATTTTAGGAAAATCCCGCTTAAAAATTGTGATCACTGAACACCAGTCATGCACTTTATGTTTTCTCTCCTCCATACCAGGCACATCACTTGGAACTTAATATATGTTCAGAAAATATTTGGGGTAAGAATAAAGTAATTAATATAGCAACACCTTGAGAAGAATGTCAAGTACCTGAGAAAATGTTTGAATTGGTGAAAGGTCTCTGTATGGAGGTCAATGAAGATGACGAGGACTTTCAGGATCAACGTATCTATTATTTTCAAATTTTTTATTAAGGTCCATTTTTTAAAACCATCTACTTAAAATAGATGGAACTAATTTCAAATGCTTTTGATGGTATTGTTTTTTAAAGCATCATGAGGTTACTTTGATTTTCAAGTTCCAGTATATACTTGAGACGTAAGTCAAGGAATCGGAAAAGTTCTGTTATAAGATAATAAAAGATCATAATCCAAATATCAAATGGTAGGAGGAGGTTTAAGAATAGAAAGCAATTGGGGCGCCTGGGTGGCACAGCGGTTGAGCGTCTGCCTTCGGCTCAGGGCGTGATCCCGGCGTTATGGGATCGAGCCCCACATCAGGCTCCTCCACTATGAGCCTGCTTCTTCCTTTCCCACTCCCCCTACTTGTGTTCCCCCTCTCGCTGGCTGTCTCTGTCGCTGTCAAATAAATATATAAAATCTTAAAAAAAAAAAAGAATAGAAAGCAATTAAAAATAACCTAAAAATTATGAATCAAGTTTTTGGATCCTATTGTTGTCTAGCTTTCAAAATGTCAGGACGTCTGGGTGGCTCAGTAGGTTAAGTGCCTGCCTTCAGATCAGGTCATGATCCCAGGGTCCTGGGATTGAGTCCTGCTTCGGGCTCCTTGCTCAGTGGGGAGCCTTCTTCTCCCTCTGCCTGCCACTTCCCATGCTTGTGCACGCTCTTTATCTCTCTCTCTGATAGTAACAAATTCTTTAAAAAAATGTCTGATGACTTTATTATAGAACAAAATCAATGTCTAGCTTAGTATTTACATCTCTCTATAATCTAATACCATCATTCAACACCAAACTCAGAAACTCCCTCTCTTATAAAGCCTTCCTAGATTCTCCCAGAGAATTAATTTTCTCTGCCTTCCTTAGCATAACTGCTTCTGTTGAAGTAATATGTCTTTTACAATACTTAATATAGTATGCTACCTTGTATTAGAGCATTCTGTGTTGTCTCCACTTTTTATTTCTATGTGCAGCAGCTAACATACAAAATGGCCAAGAAATGTTTGTTGATTACAGCAACTTGGAAATGAGTAGATATCAAGCATTTTTTAAAATATAGGTACATAAAAATCTAACTATTGACTGTTAGTGCTAATGGTGCATGGAGCTTGGAGTATATCTTTCAAACATTCTTTTTGGGAAAGCTCTTTAGAATTCACAATCTGATTTCACTTCAGTACCTTTTTGTCTTCACTTTATGATAAAGACACTAACAAGAAAAAAACATGGTGATGTGGTATCCCAAACCTTCAGGAAATTATAATAATAGTGGACTAGAATAACCTGCAAACTGAGCCATAAGCCTCTGATTACCTAAAAATGTGGTCCGACTGTGGTACAGAGGTATATCTGAATGAGGTGAAAGAAGAAAATGGTAGAAAAGATACTTGAATAGAATCACTACAGAAGGGAAATGACAAGAAGAAAGCTCTACCATGTCCTATTCCCCTTTATATCTTGGGAGTTCACATTTTGAACAGGAGTGGTTTCTGTCATAATCAATGGAACAGCTACTAACTACCGAGCCCCTGCTGTGCGGCGAATCCTGTCAGATTTTGAAATCAGTGAAAAGTTTGACTGCAAGGAAGATATTATTTAGGTTCCATGAAAGATAGCATAAGAGTAGGGCTTACTGAAACCGGTGCTGTGTGATCAGAATCACTTCTTATATTAAGGACTACTAAACTAAATACAGCTGTGTTTGGCAAGCTCCAATATGTAATAAAGTAAAGTTTCATTGATACCTAAGAGGACAAAGAGAGAAAGTGTGAGAATGAACTCTTGGATAATTTTTTAATGACACCTAATACCAAAGCAGTCTCTTAATTTTTACTATAAGTCTCTTTTCCAATCAAAACACTACAAAAGTTATTAAAATATTTAAATTGCTTGGTTTTGGCATTGGCTTTTCCCCATTCCTTTGGCTGCCTTTTCACTTTATGCCTCCATTTTTACTTACATAAAATGAGGATAGAATCTGCCAAACTGCATTATAGCATTGTAGTGAGACCAAGCAAATAGACTTATGAGAGTAATAAATTTTAAAAACGCATAAACAATTATTGTCAGTTATATTGTCATCTATTATTCAAAGATACTAATGACCCCAAAAAGGAGCAATAGAGCAAAGCAAGAGATGTAAGTAATTTAGAAATTATTTAATCATTTCTCACTTTCTCTAGAAATAACATTATAACACAGTGAAATGTAACAATGTCCATAGCTCTTATGGGTTAGGAAAATGAGCTTCATCCTAGCTGTAAATTATGAATCAGGCTAGTTAAATACTCATTCAGTTATTGGGAGAGGGAAGGAAAAAAACTTCACCCTTGGGTTCCCATTGCATATGGGAGCTAATGTGCTAAAAAATTCCCATTATATATGGGAGTCAATATTAAGTTTAGATGACTTCCAGAAAATCACACCCTATGCATCTTCGAGGGAAATACTAGGGCACATAAAATGTTGAAATTTTCACTTTGCTGGAGGAAACGAACCTTGGGCTGAGGAAAACATTGATTGCATTTACACATCACCGCAACAGGTTGCTGATTTATTTTTTTTAAAAAATCAGGTAAAATAGTTATTTAGCATTATTTAAGGAAAAACAAAAGAGGTTTCTTTTAGTTGGACTGATTTACTGCTTTGTTTCACTTTGCTTTGTGTCTCGTTGCACAAGTTGAGTGAACTTGCTTTAGAAAGAAAGAACGAGCTAGCGTGGCTGCGGGGGAATGGCGAAGGCCTCCCTTCAGCGGTCCGATTTCACCCTGTGGGGAACACGAGCGCGCTGGGTCTGTGAGAAACTGAAAAAGCAAGACTATTGCACCGTAACAAGAGACGGAAAGAAAGACAAGGAAGGAATTGCCTGCAAATTGTCTTCAATAAATTAATGTGAAAAAATAAAAAGACACCATTTAAGAAAAGGAGGAAGTACCATAAAATTTAAGGGGAGGTCTTGATCTTCCTCCTTGCCTAGCAGGTGATATATTAATTATTACATTCAGCGCAGTTAAAAAAAAAGGGGGGGGGGATTGAGTAGTCTATCAGGAACTATAAAATCGTCAACATTATCTCTTTTTCCACTGGGAGGGTTTTGTTTACTGTTGATTTTTAACTTTGTTTCTACTTTACAAGTAAATAAATGTGTGAGGATTAGAAAATATCTGTGAATATCTTGAGATCTTCCAATATAATACAAATATAGTTAGAAAAGACATTGTATACATCAAAGGAAATGTGTAAATTAAAGCAAAAGAAAATCTTTTTTGTATGTGGGGGGTACTAACTTCATAGTTTTGACTTTAGAATAATAGTTACCTTTTATCTAAATTTATCCTTCTTGGCTACAGGTAATTCAGAAAAATTGAAATGGATTTTGCAGGTGACACCCTCATTGATCATGATGATTTAGGGAGGCTGGCTCATCCCTCCTTTCATATGCAGGATTATCTTTAATGTTTTCCAGGGGACCCAAGTGCATCCATGCAGTGGCTCCCTAAATCTTTTGCTTTACAAAATAACCAGCCAGAGTTCTTGGGATGGGCTATGAAAGAGGCAGAGACATTAGGATTCTCAGATGCACTAATTGATTTAGCAGCAGTTTAAAACAATGTTGAGCATTGTCAGAGATGTTCCTTTGAGGTATTAAATCAAGTTTCCCAAGATGGATTGCATGCTAACCACATACTATCTAAGAATCTCAAGGGCTGTTTATTGTTCTGCAATTTATGATCGCCTTGTTAGAGGATTGCACATCAGCTTCCCTCGAGCCTAGGAAGAAACAGAGACAAATAGCATGCAAACTATATTGAACAATTCATTATATTATATTGTAGAAACCTAAGCACAGTGTGGAGATAACCCTCTTATGCACGCTGCCTTATTGAACAGTAATCACTCTGTAATGCTTTAGATATTTAAATCATATTTATAATAACACATATTAATGTAACATCCCTCATAAAGTTCTCAAGGCATTTTATGGGGTATATAAACCATGGAAAAATACAAAATTTTAAAATGCAGATATACCTACCCTGGGGTCTTTGAGGCAACCTAATGAGGAATATATACAAAATCCCAGGCTGACAGTTTAACTATTTAAGTAGCATATAGAATAACTCAAACACATTTTAAGATATTGCTGGTTACGAACTCATTCTTTATCTAAATATTTGGCCAGGTTGTATAAGTGCTTATTTTCACTTTTACTGTTATAGGCAGAAAGAAAAAGAGATTAAAAATGTTTAGAATATTTTCAATCAAAGCTTTCAAATTCCCATGCTTGAAAATCAATCACTAATTTGGGTTTATGTATTCTGTAAAATTACATTATTAGAGCAGCGCGGTTAATTTTAAAACAGATGAAGGTGTTTATCTTGGCATGGCTTGCCCAGATTGGGTATAGAGCTATGCATCTATGGGTCTGGTAGATAATTCAATAATTAGTTGTTGACTGATTAATTTATTTATTCTCAAAGAAATGAAGTGAGAAGTCTTGGGGTTTCATGAGGATATTCTATCCCTTTCACAATATGGGGGTAAGCTGTGGGGGTCTAAACTGATCTAGTTGCTTCACTCAAAGCTTTTCCTTTTGCTTTTTACCATTTAGCAGTTAAATATATTAACTATGAAAAAGTTTGCAATCAACATAACTATGTACATGGCAGTATTTAATGCTCTGGGGATTTTTTCAGCATTTTCTTATTTAGAAAGTTCAAAGCAGAAACAGTGTAAGTTAAAGAATTTTTTTCATTTATAATTATCCTGCTTTCATATGAACAAGACGTATAATGTTTCATTTTCTAAAACATAAAGTGTCCAAAAATCAGATGGAAGAGAGAAAATAAGGAGAACTTTCTCACTGTAGGCCACTCATACCATCAGCAGTTACGCCACCAGCTACAGCCCTTCACTTCGCTCTATTGCACTTGGTTTCACTCTATTGTGTGCATACTTTATTCAGTGGCTAGGAACGCATCAAGCATTCCAGGAAAGGAATAGAACCAGTAGTGGTTCCAGGGTCAGACCCCTTTCTTGACAACATCATCTGCAAGACATTAATACAACATAGAAGGTTTCACATGAAGGACACATTATAGTGTGAATAAATGGTTTCCTTTTTGTTGGGAAAGAATAGAACCCAGCA
>NW_024425119.1:21634983-21959794 GCF_017311325.1 Ursus maritimus
AATCAGTTATTAGCATTGACATTCAATTGTTTAAATATAATGAAAATTTTCCCAGTGGTATTCTCCAGGCTGTCTGGTTCTGTGTTCTTAATTTTTAAGAAAGCTGTTAAATCCAGAAGTCTGCTCACTGGCATTGCCATACTCTGTTGAAGTTGCAGTGCATACAAACCTCTTTTTTATGGAAATAGGGCTTTTTGGAAACACAACTAAGGTCAGGTCTAACTGCAAAAGGAAGACTCTTTCCTTAGAAGAGATGAGTTGCTCCACTGTCTTAACCGAAATTGTCTCGACCACTTAGCTCTAATTTTCTTAAATTCTGAACTCAAGTCTTTAGAGTCAAAGCATAATGCAACAGGAGTGATCAACAAATATTTCCAGAAATCTTGTAACTGAAATAATTACATTCATTCTTAGTCATCATTTTTTATACAATTCCTGGGCATGACTGTCTATCACATTTACTGTGTTTCATCAACAGCTATTTATTTATTGTGGACTTGCTAGGTGGGAGATTCTGTGCTAGGTGTTGAAAATTTAACAATGAATAGAATCCCTCCTGACTGCATAGGATTTTCAGTATATACACTTTCAACTAAAACGTGTATTTTTACATCAATTATGTATGCTTGTTTTTAGTCTGATAGAAGCCAGACATCAGCATTCTTATTTTAAACAATTGATCAACATTCCTTGTGCATTTGTAATTGAGGGCACTTCAGTGTTCCTTGAATTAGAGGGAGTGACACTTCACTGCATGTTTTATCTGCATATGCACACCAAGGGTGCTAGGTGTGTAAAGTTCGATGGAGGTCTCTCTGATGGATTTCAGTTGTGGCTTCTTTCCACTGCCAGTGTTGCTCTTACCCCTTTAAAAGCTTACCCCCCCACACACAACCACCACAGATGCACCATTGTTCATTGAAAATAAATCAGAGAGCCTTCTGACAGAGGTTATCTTCTGGCGCTCTTTCGTAAACTACCAGAGTTGCTATGCATGATAGAATGTCCATAGAATCATGGTTGATTAACAAATTAATTCCAAATCTACCACCACACTGTAACTGTAATTGAAGGGAACTTAGTTACATCTTTGGATCAGCTTAGAGTCACCCTCCTTCCTTTATCATATGACAGCTTTTTAAATGTTCTAACTAAATTGTAAGGTTCCTACTAATCTTCACTCTATGAAACCAAATCCACTGAGTCTTAAGAAAACACACATCCTTTGATGTGGTTCCAAGATTTCCCGAAAGTCTAGTCGCTCACTTCCCCTGATCCAACTCGGGTGCCTCCACATTCCTCTACGCTGCTGGGAGAAATTTCGGGGGTAGAGGATCTTCCATGTTGCTTTCTATTTTGTCTATTAATCTGGAGTCTTTCCATACATTTTGTAAAATAATTTGATCAATAATCACAAATGTGGTTCAAGTACGGGCTCTGGAATTAGACTTCTGTCTTCAAACCTGAGTTCTGGCGATTACTAGCTCTGTAGCCTGGAACTAATTGATTAACTTCTGAAGCCTCTTTCTGAATATGTTAAATGGGGATAAGAAGAAAAATACCTTGCTCATTTGGTTGTTGTAAGAAAATTGCTATAAATGAGATAAGGTAATAAACATCTATATAGTAACTGAAGTACAGTAATCACTGTAAGAATTGTCAGCTCTTTTTAATATCAAGAATACTTCCAGAAATGGTGACTACCATGATACCTAATACCTAATTCAGTTTATCAAGTTCTTTTTTTTTTTTTTTTTTTTTTGCTCTGATTATCTGAAAAACTAGAATATCTGTGTCTTTCGGACAGATGTCTAAAATGACGCAGGTCTGATAAAGTCGTTTATGAAGGCAACTTGTGATTTATTTTGATACCTGGAAACTCTGTTGAACTTTGAACAGAATAGCTCATTCCAAAGGTTATAGCATAATTGTTTCAAAATACCATTGTCTCAAACGTATATGGGTCTGATTCATATGTCTTAAATATATCTAGTTCTTTTTATAAGACAGAGAGAGTTTTAGAAAAACAATTTCATTTCTCTCAAAATATTCTTTGAGTTTTAAATGAGGAAGATGGTAGTTATTCATATTCAGTGGATGAAGAAACTAAGGAATTGAAGGTTTAAGCGAGTTGTGTAAGACCACTCTGCCACTTACAAGTAGAATGAATATTATAAAAAATGTTTCCTGTTTCCTGTGGAGTTTGAGTAGTATTGCTCCTAAGACTATTTTGAATAAGAAATCATATATCTCCCATAAATCCTGAAAGATTAGCTTATGGAGGAAATGAGCAAAACATCAGGTAAAGAAATAAAGTAATTGGCACTGGTTAAAGCTTAAAGGAAATGGGACACAGGCTGCCAAAAATACAGAAAATAAACGACATAAAAAGTAGTTAAACAAGGGATATTAAAATATCACCAGTAAGAGCGAACACAAAGTGAAAACTGAGTGTGAAATTTGTGTGACTTTGAAGTGGCCAAGATATTAAATTCATTTTTTGAAATGTCTTTAGTATAAAGAAAAGATGGGGCTGCCAAGTCATGAAATCTTGCAAAAAATATATTTCAACCGAAAGCCTGTTTGCAAAGCACATTTTCACTTGAACATAGATCAGCATGTCCAGATGACAGGGATTCATGGGTATTAATGTAAATGGCAAGTAAAATTTCTAAGCTTCTTACAACTATGTTAGGAGGCTCATCAAGTCACAGAATATTCTAGGAACTGTCTTCTTGGCTGATAGTTCCTCCTCAGTCTCTCATAAGTATTTGGGCAGAAGTATGTATTTGGGGTCACCTGATTGTCTGAACAAAAAAGCTAGAAGGCTTAATTAATCCAGAGACCTCATAATTGTAGATAGTTAGAAAGTCACAACTGGTAGTTTTGCTTATTCATAAAATGACTTGTGTTATTTGATTCAGTCTTTGTTCATTTTAACATCCAACACCACTAGTACATTAACTAATTTAATTTTCCAATTAAATCAGAAGAACCAGTGATTTTGTACATGGACATAGAATGCATGTGCATTAAATCAAGTGTTGCTACATTTTGAGGTTCTTTGGATGACTTATTATTTAGGCTTATATTGAAGTTGCAAATCTTGAATAAAGGAAGCAGGAGAGTTGGTTTGCAACGTGGTTATGTCAATTTTGAATGAGTTACTTCCTTTCTCTTCATCTTCCTTTACTCATCTATAAAATACTATATGGATCAGGCTAGGCTAGGCTATGCTACAGTAACAAATAATCACCAAAACGTAGTGATTCTTACTGTAATCACTCAAGGACTCATGTTTATGGAGGCTTTCCTTTCATGCTTTCGTGATTGCTGGGAGAGAAGTCGCTTCCAGCAATTAAATGTTTCTGCCTGGAAGTGATATATGTCACTTCTGCCCAGATTTTGTCAGTTAAGGCAAGTCATGTGACTGTATCTAAATTCAAAGGAGTACAATTTTACTATATGCCTGAAAGGAGAAAAACTAGACTATTTATAAATAGTTTTATTACTCTCTGGAATAAATGGAATTACATTTTGAAAACAAAATGTTTATTTGAAAATACGTTATGTTCAATCAATGACTATATTTTGTTTTCATGTATTTTTAAATGAAAGAAACTGAATACTGTAAAGATAGTATCATATGAAGTAGAATACTTTAATATGCTTAATCACGTGGTAAATTCAGATTTTATTACAATTTTACAATGTTGTTCTTCACGAACACTATGGGGATGCTTGAGGCTATCTAAAAGCACAAAACAGCTTCCATTTCTAAAAGTAAGATACCCTTTTTAATTCACAAAATTAAAAACCAGTTAATGCAAACCAGAACATCAATGTTAACCGAAGGGGAAAATTTGAGAAACTTCTTTCTCAAGTTTGCTTGTATATGTGGACCTATTTGTTTTGTTTTGTTTTGTTTTAATCTCCTTGTGAGTTGTGCTAGTATCTGTGAAGTGAATTAGAGATTGGAGATCATTCTAGCAAATGTTACTTTTGCTTCATCTTCCTGCAGACAAAATTACCTGGAAAAATTACAGCAAACATTCGTCAGAGGTGCAGTGTTTAAAAAGAAAATGAGTTGCTTTCCTCAGTTTGGAAGACATCAGATTCCTCCTATTTCTGTCCCTTCAGTTTCCAGTGCAAAGAAAGTTCCAAGCATGGGGAGAGAAAAACAGCAGGGCATCTCACCCACAGAGACCAACCTCGGCAGTAGGCGAAGGAAGCCAGAGAAGCCAGGAAGTTAGTCTTCACCCAGTCATTCCTTTCCTGGCTCCATCCTGGGTTGAGGACTTCTTAATGAAAATATGTCCTCAGTCGAGTATGGAGAAAGCATGCCAAAGAAAATTCTGTGCATATTAAGTCCTGTACACACACAGCTAGCAAGGTGCTGCTATTTAGCATGAAGCCTACCTCTGTCACTTACCTGAGGTGCAACTTAAGAAAATTCTCAAATCTCTCTACATCTCCATTTCCTCATCTGTAAGATGGTTAAAAATATCACTTGCCTACATCCCTTGCCGGGTTTAGGAGGAGAATCAAAGGAGATAATGTTTGTAAAAGTAATCTGCAATGGTAAACATGAAATTAAGTGTCTGATTATATTTTCTCTACCATTCAGCCCTCAACCTTGGTTTTGTTTTCTTTCTAGACACATGAGATCCTGTTGCTTTGTGTGGCACAATGTTAAGTATGAGATCCAACACTCAGGGTGAGAGATAGCTGAATTTCATTCTTGTCTTCCCCCTCAAGAAAGCCCAGCATAATTCAAGTGAACAGGAGTGATATCGTTAGAGAACAAACCAGATTCTTGTAAATTAATTTCGAAAGAAAATCATTTTCAAATGTGTGGTCCTGTGTGTGGTAACATTTGTGGCGTATCTCACAATAGGTTACAATCCATCAAGGGATCCAGATTCTGGAAGAAAGCCACATTTGCATTCACTTAGAAAAAGATGCCATGCCTGCGGTTCAGGGGGTCACATACCCTCTGCGTTGTGGCACATGGAGGTGGTATTTGTAAATCCATTATTGACTCGAGGAGTGAACAGCAGGGGAGGCCACGGTGGCAATCGTGAAGGTGGCTAGCACTGACAACTCTGGTAGTCAGTGTTTGCCCAGGCATGAGAATCTGGCAGGTCTCGTTACTGGCTGAATAAATGATAGTGTGTTAGAGAAAGCAGGATGGATAACAGGCTTGTGGATGTCAGATTGTAGGTACCATTGGAGCTCTCACAAAGGGCATCAGTCATAAGAAAGGGACAAATTACAGAGACATTCACCCATGACTTTCCACATCATTTCCCCAACACTTCTTCACCTGCCATCAATTCCAAAGAAAACGACTATTTTAGATCCTAACCTAAATTGAGTGTTTCCCCCTCGCATCTTGTTGTTGTACTTTTTTCCTGTCTAGTCATAATGTGCACCAAAAACAACATGTGAGGACAATTTTGACTGAGGATATACCCAGTGGCTTGAGCGCATGGTTCATTATAGAGCTGCTAGCAGTCAGAGGTTGGCAGTCTTACTTAATGGAATAACAGATAGAGAGCAAGAATAATAGCTCCCTTGTCTCTCAGTCTATTAATAGTGGAACCATTCATATTGCAAAATGACTGGGAATAAGAATATTTTAAGGGGGGAAAAGCCTTTGCAATAAATGAACTTTTATAGCAAAAATGGTTGTTAGAACATAAGTCTAATTCTTAAGAAAATAGAACACCAGTTTACTGGATACACATATATTTATTATTTGTTATTATTGTTTGTTTACTATGTTATTCTTCCTTTCTAAAAAAGGTGTTTAGTCATTTCCGTCTTAGCATCAATGTCCAAAAAATACATGGCAACTCATGACCTAGGAATATATTTATATAACATCACAAACGTTTTCCATGGCAACAAGCCTTGTCAAGCTGTCAGATGCCACGAGACAGACTTCTGAGCAGTTCCCAAACAAATATAATTCTAATATAGAAATGAATAAGAATCCTGCTGTTCTACAGTGATATCTAATATCGAACTCACAAACATATAGGACTGCCACCAAAGTAAATAAATAAATAAAATGGAAAAGATGATTTACCTTAAAGATACATGTCAGATGAATGTTGCCTCCTGGCATGTTGCCATTGCCTAAACTCTGCTTACTCCTTGAGTAGTTTATTTGCCGAAGATTGTGACTATTGTCTTGAAGTTCTGGTGATTTTTCTCAAGCAACTATATCTTATACACAGTTAAAATTCAAAAAACATTTTGGCATTTAGCAGTGAAAATAAACACTGCTGCCATTGATATTCCCCTAATGAGAATTATAAAGACTTAAAATTGTGATGATAAAAAAGACAAAACTTTGGCTTTTTCGTTCTACCTCCCCTGTACTTCTTGATGGCCCAAAAGCCACGGAGTAAAATGGATGTGTGATATGGGTTTGCAGGGTACTTCTTTGGTAACCAGCTATAGGTGGGTAGATAGCAGATGGACGGATGGCTGATGGACGGGTGGATGGACGGATGGATGGATGGATCCAGCTCATGACTAAATAACAGATAACTGTCATTAATTTTAGGATATACAGTATGTTTTAGTCCATAAGTTAATTATTATATAAATTTTGCAGTTGGACAAAGTGGGAACAAAGAAGTACAGTTATTCACTCTGCATTTTTTATTACGCATTTGAAAGCTAAGAGTAAAATCTAACAGTATGAGTTCCTTGCCTTAGAAGACCTGAGTTTTAGAGCTCAGAAGACCTAGATTTTTGTCCTGATGCTGACATTGTTTTCATTAGCTATTGTTGTGTAACATAAGCATCCTAAAACTTAGTACTAAAGCTTAGCGGCTTAAAAAATTATATATCTCTTTTAATTCTGTAGGTTGGCTGGACTCCGCTCAGCCCAGTCTTCAAGGTGATACCCATGTGCTATAGTCATTGGGAAGTGGGGGTGGAACAGTCACCTGAGATGGGCACCCTGAGTCAGCTGGACTCTCTCTCTCTCTCTTCATGGTGTTCTCATTGCGTCTCCCTCTCCGTATAGCCTCTTCATGTAGTCTCTCCTACAGAACAGCCAGGCTTCTTAGTGGGGGTTAGGGATTCTAAGAGCACAAAGCAGAAGCTGCCAAGTCATCTCAAAGCTTAGAATTGAAAGTAGGACAGTGTCACTTTTGCTGAATTCTATTCATTACAGTGAATCATCGATTCAAAGTCAGGGACCACAAAAGTGTATGACTAGAGGGTGTGGGTTCAGTGACGGTCACTAATATAACACAGGTAGTGTTATCTAAAGAATCATTTCCTCAACTGTCAAAGTAAGAGGTTGTACTAGATTAAAATCTACCTTTAATAGTCCAAAGTTCCCAGAGCCATTCAATATAGTATGATATTGCAGGACAAAGAACTCCAAAACCCACTCAATCTTAGGCTTATTTCCAAATCCGTACAGAACATTCCTCACGTCAAATAGAATTGACAGGCAGCTCAAACTTAGTATATTAATTATGAACTTCCTTTTTACCTTCTCTTATCCCTGTACTCTATATTTCCATTGATGACATTCTATATTACCAGTTTTTCTTGGCAAAAATCTGGAAAATTATTCTTGACCCCTCTTGTCAATAACACCCACTAATCAGTAAGTCATAACAATACGATGAGAAAAGTACTATTATTATCTCCAGATCATAATTTTTCAGCTGAAAAAAAAATAAGACACAGAGAGGTTATCACCTGCCCAGTATCACAGAACTAGTAATGTTCTTAATCATGATGCTACTAGGAGCAATGATTCCTGGCTCCGAAAAGTATCAAAAGATCTGAACTTAGACTGAATGCTTACAAAGACTTGGAGGTTTTTTGAGAGTACAATTATAAACCCTCGAATTGTTTGTGTGATAGATCATTTGTAAATTTTTGGTAATAGGGTAGCTCGAGGAGGATGGCTTTAGGGCAAGAGTAAGCTGGCACCTTAACAATAATTCGCAGCCCTGTCATCACACACATATATAACACACACTGAAAAACACATTGTTATATTTAGGGAACACTTACAACATAAATTATATGGAGAGCGGTAACATAAATTCTGTTTTATGGGTGAGGACGACTAAGACGTTCATGTTGACTGACAGCCCAGGGGAGCTGGTGCTAGAATCAAGCATAGAAACTACTAGCAATGAGTAGCTAATAATTAATTAGCTGAAGGAACTGGACATATGGCACAGGTTAAAATTATTCAGAAGGCCATGATTCTGAGGTCAGACTCTCAATAACAGGATTAATCTGTTACTTTGTATCTATTTTAGTTGAAACCTCTGCAGAGAAATGAGAAATGGTAGGCGAGGATCATGTGCTACAAACTTTAACTAACTACATAGTTTTGAAACTATTTTTAATACAATGTTTGTGTTGGGGGTACAAGATAAGGTCCTTGAGATACTTGAAGTATATATAAAGGCTTTTCTGGAAATAAGGGAAACTATTCATGGAAATGTTTTTTCTCCTGAGAGTGAAATAAATCAACAAATTGCTATTTAAAGCATGTGAATAATCCCCTTCCCCCAACTCTTTCAAATTTCTTGTTATGGCTTTGGATATTTTTTCCACTAATTTTCACTGCAAAAAGAAAAATACCACATTGGCAAGGATACGGAAATTTTCTTTGAAGCCACTGAATAGTTACAGTTTCGCTGGTCCCTCTCTCCCCTTTCTTGTCTTCTGGATGCTGTTTGACAGGACCCTAAAGGGACCATCCCTTGAGACTGGGAAGGAATTTCTTCCATCTTTGTTGTTTCCTGACAACATACATTAGGGACAATTAGGAAGGGACTTCATGCAGACCTTATGAACGCTGATCTAAAAGGTCTCCACAGAGTCACGTGTGCCCATTGTACTCAAAGACTGGTTCATTTGATTAGTAAACATTCCTCAGATTTGCCTTCTTTCTGTGCTTCCCAGTTCCAACCAGGCTTAATATAACTACCATTTGGTTTCTATTACCTCCTTCTCCGTCCTAGCCTTCTGGCAATTCATAAGTCTACTACATCTAAATTCATCTACTGATTGCTATTAAACTCCTATAAATGTATATATCAACATACATGTTCATAACAATGAAAAGGGAAGGATATGGAAATATCAACTCCTCCCACTACCCCTAATTAAGTGCAGAGCAATTTTTCCCCCTTGCAATATAGTCATCTAAGGCTATGCCATGAGTGGAGAGCAGGAAAAGGTTATTACCATGTTCTGGTTTGAGGTCCAGCACAAATTGTCCACTCTGCTACCCTATCCCAAGTGACCCAGTCGGAGCATTTTTCTCATGACACCTCTGGCCTCGTCACGGGGAAACCATACCCATCTTACTTCTGTAGAATGCACAGTTAGGCTGTGTTTTCATCTAAGAGGTATAAGTTTCTTGAGTTTATTTTTGGAAAAACACACTTTAGGAACATATTTCACCCAAATTCTGAGGCCCAAATAGGAGTTAATATATTGATCATAGAACTTAGGGCTGAAAATAACCTCAGAGGGTTTTAAGTCCAAGTTCTAATAATTTTTCCTCTTAGAGATCCCTCAAGATCCATCCTGCACTGTCTCTCTCCACTGCCACCCACTGCCTCTGTCTGTGGCAGCATCTCCCATGTGGGTTACTGATTCTTGACCCACTTCCCTAACTCCAGGCATCACCGCCTGCCCACTCCACCTCCCATACACACACACACACACACAACTCTGTTGCCAGACTAATCTTACTGAGACATAGCCTGACCAAGTTATGCCCTGGTTTAGAAATCTCCAGTTATTTGCCATCCCTATTGGACGAAGTCTAGATAAAACAGCATGAGCTTTCCAGTCTGTTCCAACAGCCCTCACCAGTCTCATCTCTATCCCTCCCACTCTGTTTTGTGTTCAGACAGGTCAGATGTCTCACTGTCTCCCAGTAAGGGTCATGTTCTTTCACACCTCTTGAGCTCTGCACAAACTGTAATCTTCTCCTCCCAGTGAACTCCTACTTATCTTTAAAGACCTAAATTAAAGGTTACCTTTACGTGAAGCCTTTTCCAATACTCACAAGGAGAGTTAGTGTGTAGCTACTGTATGCTTCAATACTGCCTTGTACCGATAGCAACTAGAGCACACACCAACCTGCATTTATCCCTCCCTACTGAGCACCCAGCATGGAAGTTGTATCTCATATGTCTTTCTGTCTAGATTGGTGCCTGGCACAGAGACAGCACTTCATTCATTCATTCATTCATTCATTCATTCAGTAAACATGCTGTTATTGCTGGTTTAGTATGGAAAAACATATTAAACATGGTTCCTGCTATCACAGATAATAATTTACTAAGGTAGAGAGACACTAGACAAACACACAGATGAATATACAATTACTATTCACTATAGATAGAAAAGAACAGAGCACAAGAAAAAATAGAAGGAATGGTTGAAAGAGCTAGTTTAGATGGGGGAGGGGCGGGGAAAAATCTCCCAGAGTGTGGCATTGAAATCAGGATATGCAGGGTGGGTAGAAGGTAGTCAAGAAAAGTGAGAAAGAGCATGTATGAAGGTCTCATAGCGGGAACAAACTCGTGAAAGGAATTGTAAATAGGTCAGCACAGCTCAAAACAGAATGAGCCAGGGGAGTTAAATGTGGAAAGGCCTGAGAGACAGGCAAAACCAGATCACAGAGTTTATTGGAAGCCCATTGGAAAGTCATCGAAGGGTTAATGAATGCTGAAAGAAAATTCCAGGAACATAGGGCACATTACCTTTGGAGTAACAAGAAGCTTTCTTCTTCAGGGATCCTGGATGAGAGATTAATTGAGTTAATGCTAGTGGAGAGCACGAGGAGGGAAAAGTTTGTCTCTCATCCTTGCGGAGTAGAATTATTGACAGTTCCCTTCAGGGCAAGCCAACTCTATTTGTCGCCAAGAGCTATAGTTTCAACTGTTTGAAAAGTTATGAGATCACCCCCTTATGACTGAGAAAAACATGGAATGTGCCCTCAAAGGAGTGATGCACTGATTAAGGACCAGAGCACAAGTGCTTCATAACGAGTGCATAACTAGCAGCACACTAGACACCTTCGCTTGGATTCTGAAAGTCATGTCAAATTCAGTCTGCCTAATACCCAAGCTACCCGTCCCAGTTTCCCACCCCTCCCATCACCCCCTGCGTCCATCCGGCCCCTCCCAGCCTTCCTTATCTCAATGCCTGACACCTCCATCAATCCCAGATATCAGCACTGACACTTTCTTGTCCCTTACCAACCAAAACCAGTTCATCACCAAGTCCTGCTTATTTTACTTCCTAACCATCTCTTAAATCTGTCAAAATTCCTCCATCTCCACTATCACCACACAGTTCAAGTTATTACCGTCTCTTAGCCGGACCTCTGTAACAGCCTACTAATGGGTATTCCCTGTCAATTATTCAGCCTTTCAGTTTATTCTTTAGCCAGCAGCCAGAGAGAGCTTTGAAAATACAAATTGGTGTATCCCCCTCACTGACAGTGTTTAAGGCAAACTTGGAAGGACAAAACTCCTTACTGTGACTTTGGATCCCCTAACGAACTGGTCTAGATTCTGCCTATGCTTAATCCTGTGTTGTTTGCCCTACTCTCTATGAGGCTGCTATACCGGATGCCTTTCAGCTTTGTGCGGGCATCATGCTCTGTCTTTCCAGCAGACCTTTATATGCAATCCTCCACTTGGCACTATCAAAAATCCAACATCATAGAGCCATGTACCCATCTTCTGTAGCCCTCCCAATTTACATCTGATTAAGGTTTCTCTCTCCTGCTCCACTGCCTTAATTCTTTATTATATTCTGAATACCTAGTATGTAGTAGGTACTCAAAAATGCCTACTGAATGAGGAAGTTCATGCTCCAGGGTGTAACATTGTTGTCTGGATGAACTGAAGTCATCCTCTTCCCCACTCTCAGCTTCACCACCCTCTAAAACTGTTTCTGCTCCAGTGTCTAAGAACTCTTGTAAGTCTGTGAGATATTAAAACTCCCCTCTCCCTCAATTTTCCTTTTAATCCATTAACAACTTATACTGATTTCCTCTACTAAGTATCAGGTAATCCTTCTGTCACTACTGAGTTTAGGCAACCAGCTTAGCTTCTCTTGCCACGATCTGCAATCTGCTTTCCCCATGGCCAGGCTCGGCCCTATTCTCATTATTCTCTAGTTCCTCTAATGTGTCTAGAGTTACTCTTATGTAAAATGCCAAACTCACTGGATCCCCAATTTATACTCGGGTTGAAGTTCAAACTACTTAGGAGGCCTTTTATGAGTTGGCCCTATTCATTCCACCCCATCTCTCCACTCCGTCCACCAGAGATCCCCAACCCACCTTGCTGTCTGTCACTTATTGGGCCTTTGAACACGCCCCTCCTCCTCCTTCTCTTCCCTGATCTATTTCCTATCCATATTGCAAATCTTAACTTGGAAGCCACCTCTGCCAGACTTTGATCCCTCAGATGTCGAGTTAGTTTATGTCAGAATACCTGTCAACGTCCTCAATAATACAGCTCCTTTCATATGATATTCAGTTGCTGTGTAATGGAGGTGGTCTTGGCTTGATTTGGCCGGGTAAATCAGATGAATTAGTATCATTGGTAGTTCTGAGAGACATATTTATGTATGAGTTGAGCACAACTGATTTTCTGCTGAAGAATGAAAATAGAAGGGTGTATAAATTCTTGAATAAGAGTAGGAAATTAAGAGGGGGGTATTATAACATCCTGTTCCCTACAGGGTTTATGTATGAGTTTTGATGACTGAAAGCAGGGTCATATTATGAGTCTTGTGGGCTCTAGGCACTTTTGTCTCCATGGGCCCCTTCCCACACACATACACACACACACACACACACACACACACACACAGAAATATGTTGGAATGAGTTGGCATAAAGACAAATATATTAATATTATATAAGTATTTTCTTCAACCTAAAATTTCATTTTTTTCTTCTAATTTTGAAAGAAAGTAAAGGATTTTCATGAGGCTCTGAAATTATGTGGGTCTAAGTGCTCTGCCTTCTGGAGGAGTCTGCCCTGCTGAAGGTCACATGATCCCGGTTTGGCAACTACAGTGTTTTACAAGTCTTAGATGCCCTGGATGGAGTAGTGGATACAGAAGTGCTGGGATGTCAATGAGAGAAAGCAGATTCTCCAAATACCTGGTGGACACTAGAGATGCCAAAGGGAGCCTGGTAGGAGAACAGTAGCCCAAGGGGCATGAATATATTCTTGAAGGCATGTGACGTGATCTCTTATGGACCCCAGAAATAGAAAAGTGTTACTTTGTGGAATTCTCAATGTCGCAATGAGAAACAGATGTCACACTCAAATAGAAGAGGTCACGGAGGGTTTATTTACAAACGTAGTATTTACAAAGGTGTGGGCATAGGAGAAGCAGAGGCAGGGGGCATGGAAACTGTTGACTTACTCCATAGGGTTCAGTCTCCAGGGTGGAGAGCAGGGTGGACAAGGAGGAAGAGTGGGTCTGCAGAGGCAATGGAAAATCTGATCATTTAGTGTTAACGCGATCGCATTCATACACACAGGCTAACACTAGCTAGGGTCGTTTAAGTGAAGCACTTTCATTGTTTATATTCTTCTTTAGACTGAAAAGTCAGTGGTGGTGGAGACTATGTTAGACAGTACATGGTTGTATCCATAGCACCTCGTGCAGTCTGGCACATAATAAATAATAAATGCTTACTTAATAAATATTTGTTAAGTAAAATGAATGAATGAGTAAATTAAAAGAAACAACTTTCTGAGATTTGCTCTACTAAAGTCAGGGGTGCCAAAGGATGACTTGGAAAAGAAGATATGTTTTCCAGCTTGTCAGTAGAAATCAGAGACTGTCTGAGGAAACAAAATGTCTCCAAGACAAAGCAACCATTGCAGAGATAACCCTGGGATGGTCTGAAGATGATGCCTCAGGCTCTCAGGATTCCAAGATGGAACAATTCTCTCAGGTGACTAAAGACGATTAATTAATACTCTTAGTTGTATATCAAGAAGCTGTAGTATTATAGTCAATACAATGCCTGTTGTAGGTGTTTGTTAACTGCACTTCTTGCCTACTCATTCTAGCAAACAAGTGTGTATTAGGGACCGTGGCATGTCCAATAGGCTATATTTATAGATTGCATGGTTGGGGTAAAGGATGTGTGATGTATGTGACAGCAGCTTGCCCACCCATCCCCTATGCTCAGCCAAATTCCTATGTTATCTCTCTTACCAACCTAGTTGGCCTAGCATATTAGTACAGTCCAGTTTTATTAAAGTCACATATCCTGGAAAATCCCTCCTTCCCAGGCATACTGGGGAAGTATGCTCTATCACCTTGCCATATGAGTTACTGTTGTATTATTTCTTAAAGTATGATCGATAAATGCAATTATTACTGCATACTTCTTTATTTTGTTGAGTACAGTTTCTGTTTTTCTTACTTGTCTTTGTTAATGTCTTAGAGATGGTATTTGACTTTTAATCATGAAAAAAGTTTCTTGATAATGCTACCTAAATAATAATACTGGAATTACTGATATTTATTTCAATTCTCCAATATATTATCCTTGTCCACCATGGTCAAGAATTTGAAGAGAGAGTGGTCATCAGGGAAATTGCAATCTATATTATTTTCCCAGTTTTGTTCTTGGCATAGAGGTAGTGCTCAGGATGTTTGGAAGCCAAAGACAATCCTAAGTCTTCTCAAGGAGCACGCTAGGCTTTGAATGGAATTGCTCACAATCAGAGTTGCTTACAGATTGCCAGGTGGGCAAAACGGCTCTCTAAATTTACCCTGTAACTTTTACATGCGTCAGAGAAAGTAAGTAACAAATGATATATACACTTACTGGTGGGTGGAATCCTCAAACTTAAAGAAAAGGAAAACCATATGGGCATAAGATGGACTTTGTGTTAAAAGTGGATTTCTTTTCTTGTAATGAATTGTTCCATGCTTTATGTAAATAAAAATTTTTAAAGTTTCTCTAGGATACAACTATTACAGCTTGCCCACTGAGTGGGTATGTTGTGAAAGAAAGTAGTGAGAACTTGAGCAATTTTTAAGTTGTTTTAAGCCTATGTGAAATGAAATATGCCACACTGATGAGCTCATATGTGTATTAACTTTCTTGAGTCACTTACTTTACCTAAGGACTGAATATCTGTCCTGCCTAATGTGGACTCCCTTCCAAGAAATGCTGAGGTAGCACCATCTGATGTGGACGAAAGTGAGCTGAGGGTAATATTCCCCTTGGGTATCTGTTTGGGTCAATCTAGATGAAATCTCTTGAGCATAGGCCAATGGGAATCCAGAACATATCTAAATGCTTTTCTGAATTTCTATTCTAACTATGAGTGGCATTCTTTATTACCTATTTCCATACTTTTGTGTGTAATGCACATCAAATAACTATCTTCTTGAAACTCCCTGAGCAGCTCCCGCTCAGTGACAGAATGAGCAAGAGAAGTTAGTTGTTCATTAAAATACAAACCGCCTTGTTCAAATAAGGAGAAATCATTTTGATATTTTTGTTCCTGCTTAGTTTGAGGGTAAAAATTGATTAATTAATACTGGAATGGCGACAATGATAATATTAATGTTAATAATAAATAACATTATTGGTTACTTATTTTTAAGGCATTAAATAGTTTTCATGCATTATCTCATTTAATCCTATGAGGAGGATATGACAATCACCCCCATTTTCTAGATAGGTAAACTGAGCCATGGAAAGATTGAAGTATGCTAGCTCACAGAGCTAATAAGAAGTGGAGACAAGAAATGGATACAAGTGTCTGTCTGAGGGCTCCTGGGTGGCTCAGTCATTGGGTATCTGCCTTAGGCTCAGGGCGTGATGATCGAGCCCCGCATCGGGCTGCCTGCCCTGCTATGAGCCTGCTTCTTCCTCTCCCACTCCCCCTGCTTCTGTTCCCTCCCTCGCTGGCTGTCTCTCTGTCAAATAAAAAAGTAAAATCTTAAAAAAAAACAAAAAACAAGTGTCTGCCTGACAGAGCTGACTCCTTTAACACAAACCTCTACTCAAATAGGTAAGTAGTTAAACTCCAGTGAAATCAGCAACTTTTTTTTTTAAGTGTAGCTGCTAAACCAGGGTGCCTTTCTACAAACAAAGATAAGAAACAGAGTAAAAGAGAGTACCTTTGAATGACCGAGGGCAATTTACTAAGGAGCCTTCAGGCCATAAGTTGTGCCTTTCTCGTATATAGTAAGAAAGGTTTAACAACAGGACTCCTACTCTATTCTTGGAAGGAATATGCAAATGTTTGATAGTCCAATAGTTTACAAAGGCCAGTTTGTGACCATGTTCACATTGGAGAAAATGCATTTCTCTGCAATGACCTTATCCACACTGCTTTGTTCACGCTCAAATAAGACCTAGTTCAATTTGGAATGATGAAAATTGGAATACTGTTGAAGAAGTTTATAAAGTACAAGGCAGAAGATCTCTGCACCTTAAAGTTTTTTATTTTAACCCTTCCTGTTTCCTTCCCTTCCTGATCAGGTCATCCCTCAAGATATTCGCCGTGTCAGAACACAGTAGATGTCCTGGAGCGATAAAGATAAGGGAGCCTTGGTAGCCCAGAATGGGATGTTTGAGCGCAGATAAAGCGAAGAGGGCTTCCTTGCAATGGGGAGTGGTCTGATGCATGCTGGACACCAAGCAGGATGAAGAAAATAGTATCATGGGACTGGCCTTCATGGTGTTTCAGAAATCAAGTAAGGGGAGGAAGGTGTCCACACCACACATGCTAGCCTAGCACATGTTAAAGAGGACATGCGTGCAGAGGAAGGACTAGCAACAGAGAGAGGAGATTGGTTACAGATGGGGGGTTGACCAAGTAAGTAAATATGTGAACGATAATGGGGTCTGGTTTCTCAATGTTGGAAAAGAGTGCTATAAATATTGAAAGTAAGATAATAGAATGAACCCTGTGATTTAAGATTACAATTGGAAGGATCTGTGTGAATACATGGGATGAATAGATAGATGGACAGATAATTAATGATAGATACCTACACAGATAGATGGAGAGACAGACACATACCCACAAATACATATATACACATGTATATTCTCTAGCTCTGTAGGCTGAGAGGATCTGGGAGCAGCATATCTCAATAGCAATGAATACACTTATATCCCACATATTGGCTTCTAAATACCATCCACTAAGTGACCAAAGATCTTTGAAGAAATGGTTTATTCCAGAGCTTTAACAAAGGAAATACAAGATAAGTTTGGAGCATTTTGTGCCAGAAATCAAGTAAGTATGCAAAGAATGATGGAGACACGTCAAAAGACATGGAGGGCAGCTTGAAGGGGCCACTACGGATCAAATCTTGGACGATTTGACATCAAAATAAGTAATGGTTGTAACTAATTATTAACTCATTGAATAAAACTGCAAACCGTGAATCCAAACAGTTATAAATGAACACATTTAAAATTCAATGGGGAATGAGCTATCATAGCTTCAAAGGACCCAGCCACAAAAATACTTACTAAGTGAAAAGGAAAAAAGTAACTTTAAAGTGGGGAAATCTGGCAGACACCACCTTAAACAACTGACTCAATGAGCAACATCAATAGTGGACCCATCAAAATTACGTGCCACAGGATACAAGAAAAGCATAGCATTACTTTCGTCACTTGTCCAAAATACATAATCCGTTTCTAATCATGAGGAACATCAGACAAACTCAATTCAAGAGACAGTGTCTGGCCTTTCATATCCAAAAGTATCAAGGGCATGAAAGTTAAGGCTGAGGAACTGTTTCAGAATGAAGGAAGTACAGAGACGTGACAAATAAGTGCAACACGAGATTCTGGGTTAAATCCTATTGTTATAAAGGACATTACTTGGATGATTGTCAAATCTTGAATGGGGTCTGAGGATTAGATGGCATCAAGGCATCAGTGTTAATTTCCTGACTTTGATGGTTATACTGTAGTTATATAGTAGAATGGCCTTTGTACGAAGCACACACTAAAATATTCAAAGATAATGGAGCTCAGATCAACAACGCACTCTTAAAGGGTTTTGGAAAAAGACATAATCCTTGCACTATATTTGTAACTTTTTGTAAGTTTGTGAGCCTTTCAAAATTCAGTGAAATATTTTATTATTTTATTTTATTTTTGAAATATTTTAAAGTGAAGCTTTTATTACAATCCCCTCTGTAATTAGTATGTTGGTTATGACACAGGGTTAGCACCAGTTCAGGACGTGCATATCATAGAACACAGAAGCCGATCAGTGCATAAGGTAAACATAGCAAAGAAAGGAGAAGGGCCTAAATCAGGATCCTAACAGACACAAGTCAGTGCTCGGAACTAAGCATTTTTCTACTGATACTCTAATGGACAGGGATTTATACTTACTGGTATTTGTCCTAGAAGAGTAAGTTAAATAAACTGTTCAAATTTTATTTAATAGTGAAGGTTCATTCTTCTCAATTTATTCCTTTTGCTGAATTTTTTAAATCCTATATTTAGAAGATGTCGGATGGTAGGGATTTAGTGGCCTTTGTTTTTCTAGTGAGCAACTGGTAGCATGCCTTAACAGAATGATCTCTGAGTAGGGAAAGTTATTGTCAGGGGCTCAGGCCATTAATTTTATGGAATCCCTTTCTGCCTTATTCACAAAGCCTATGGTGCAAACTCTAGCTAGGAGTTTAAGTGAAGTGCAATTCCATTCATTTTGGGGAGAAAAGGCAATTCACTTCTAATTTAGTCTCCTTTTAAGCAGTGGAGAAAGCACAATACACACACTCATATATACACTTCTATATATATCTACTTCTATATATAATCAGAAGAAAAAGAGTTGAGAGACTCCTGAGTTACCCAAATCTGTCAAATTTGGTCAAAAAATCTAAATAGACAATTTTGCAAATTTCTCATTTACAATTTACAAATATTTCACAAATTTAAAGTAATAATAATTTTATACAATTTTATTTCTAATGCAGAATATCCAGATATCTTAGAAATGTATTAATAATAAATTGTTCTTTAAAAGTTCATTTGCCTTTTTTTTTTCATTTTCAAATTCCTTCTCTATAAAATTGGAGTACTCTTGATGTTTCTCTTTACAGGGATAAACATTGATATGAGTATTCAGAAAAAGGATAGCTAAAAGTGGAGATGTATAAAGTCACTGATATCCACACTCACAGTTTAATTTAGTGTTTTTTATACAAAAAGAAAAAAAATATGAGGTCCAACGCAATTTAATCTCAATGTAGATTATAATGAAATATCTATTTTATTTTTTTCTTTTATATTGTTGATTAATAAGGATAGTGAACATTCCCCTTTAAAATAAATTGCATTTAAAAGGAGAATAATGATTTTTTTCCACACGGAACTCAAATACAGAATACTAATTTCACCAAAGGTGCTAGCTAGTTGTAGTTTTCCCCCCATTTTTAACCTACAAGTGGCTTTCCTTGGCATTAATCACATAGTTCCATGTATCTATATTTATAATTTTAACAGATACTTCATAAATATGGAATCAGGCTATTATCTTGATAATGTGCCACTTTTCTATAAATACAGAGATAGGGTAATTACCACTAGAACTATTTGATAAAATTCAAAAATAGATAAATAATGAATAAGTCTTCCATTCAGTCATTAAAATTCAGAAAACAAAACAAAATATATTTAGCCATTATCCTTTTGATGAATTTGGCTCTCTGCCTTCAAACCACTACCAATTTCAGCTGGCATATAAGGAGCATTTTATGAATACTGCCCAGTGTGCGATGAACTGAACTGGAGACACTAGTCAACAACAGTCCATTAGCATTATCCAAATGAAGAAGCAAATTAAGCATGAAAAAAAATTTAAACAATGTAAAAGTTGATATACAAAATAGAAAAATCTAAGAAATTTTAAGGGAAGTTCAGCATGTCCTATAATCAAAATTATGCTTTGAAACTGGCAGACAAGATTATTCATACCTATATGACATAAATCCATGTTACTATAAATTTTGATGTAAGTGTTGCAATATGGTAACATGATTTTTTTCCTGTTTATGACTTTACCACTCTAGTGTGACATGGCTTCTAAGAAAAGGTAGTATATTCTCGGGTTACATTAGTGCCAGAGGGTCCACTGTATGTAAGTGAATCCCACTCTGCGTGATCTTCGAGCCCGTATGTGGAGTATTGTGCTCGGCTATTCATCCTAGAAATAGTCATTTTATTTTTGAAAAGTTATGGGTTGCCACTTATTCAATATTTCTCAAGAAACATTTATTGAATACCCATCTGCAATGGAATAGGACCCATGATGATTCCTGCAATATAATATTGAATAAGCATTGTCTCTAGTTCCCAAATACACAATTTAAAAAACACAATGGTAAATCATAAGCCATAAGGTTATGATGGTGTTAAGCACTGCGTGTTACAAGAACATAAGGAAGGGCACCCGATTAGCTTTTGAGGGGTCAGGGAAGGATTTTTGGTGACGAGATCACTTCCCCTGAGAAGCTTTTCCAGACCACCCGATGTACATCAGATCCTGGCACTCTTTATCTTTCCTTGAGACCAGATCTCACATTTGAAATTTGGGAGGTTTCTCTGTTCAGCCTCCTCAATTGTGATATGAGGCTCCATAAGAGCAGGACCATGCCTATTCCCTATACGACGGTATACAGGTCCTATTCCTTGGCACCTAGTGTGTTTAATATCTGACAGACTGAAGGAAATGATGTCTAAATTTAAACTCCAAGGTCAAGTAGAAGTGTGTTCAGTAAAGATAGAAAGGGATTCATTTCCAACAGACAGTCCAAAGGCACTAAGGTGAGAAAAATCACAGCAGATTTAGGAACTAAGGTTTGCCTAGTATGACTGAAAATGGCAGATGGGGGTGAGCTGAGGGGAGGGGAGGAGCCTATAAGAGGGAAGAGTTACAAAAGTTGAAGATGAAGAAGGGCAGGAGTTAGAGGCTAGATCCAGGAGAGTCTCAAGTTATTAGTAAAGATGATCTATGAAAAGTGGTTCTCAAAATATCTGGCACATATTAAGCATTCAATAAAAATGTTCTTTTATCTTTAAGAATTTATTTTTTCACTTTTAATCAGTTTTACATGCAGATTAATGCATATCTTCATATATAATTATTCGGTTATATATTAAAAATACATATGTATTGGGCATTTTTATGGATATGAGGACCTGCATTTAAGGAGTTTACATTCTGGTAAGTGAATGTGGGAAGACAGATAAACAGTAAATAATTAAACCAGAAATTATCAGGTGGTGATAAAGACTAAAATAAAAATAAAACTGGGTGATGTGGTGTGATGTGATAAGTGGGAGGCTATGCAAGATGGCCAAGAAAGAACTCTGTCTGGGAAGGTAACTTTTCAGTTGAGATCTGAGTGACAAGAGTAAGGCAGTAGTACGGAGACCTGGGGTGAACATTCCAGGCAGAAGGAGCAGTTAGTGCAATTGTTTTGCTGGGGGAAGCAGCTGGGCATGTTAAAAGGAATAGAAAGAGGGTCAGTCTGATGGAAGTGTAGTGAACCAGGAGAGTCACCAGTGAAGATGATTTTGAAGAGCTAAGTGAAAGCCATGTATTTGTCAGTCTTACAGGCCATGGTTGGGAGTTTAGGTCTTATTTTTAGTACAGTGAGGAAGCAGAGGGTTATAAGGAGAGGAGTGATCTAAACAGATTTATATTTTAGAAATATCACTTCGATTGAAGTGAAATGAATCGATTTCTTACTGAAGAAAGTATTAAAAGATGAGTTAGTCATACTTCTTGCTCAATGGGAAGAAAGATAGGTAAAGAGGTGTGCAATATGGTTTGGCAGAGAAGTGATAAGGGAAGAGAAACATTTACCTTCTAAGTAGAAGGCTTGTCAGAGATGGTTCAAGCCATCATCACCTATCGCATAAATTATAACAATAGTCTCGGGACTTCTTTGCCACTTCTACTATTGCCTCTTTCAGCCTGTTCCCAAAATAAGACCCAGAATGGTTCTTTAAAGCACAGTCATACCTTCCATTCTGCTGGTTAGAAGCCTCCAGTGTCTTTCCTCTCACTCAGAGTAACAGCCGAGGTTCTCCCGATGGCCAGCGAGAGGACCTCGCTGTCTTATTCATCACCTGATACGCTGCTCTCCCTTTGCTTCAGTCCTTCCAGCCTTTCTGTGGTTTCTCTAACAAGCCCAGTAAACAGGTCTTCACTTCAGGGCCTTTGCATTGAGTTTCTTCTGCCTAGGCTGCTCTACCCAAAAACGCTTTCATGAACCAACTCCTCTCTTCATTCTCTCTTAAAACCCACCTTTATTGGTAATGCTGATACAACATGGATAAAATATGCATACTGTGGTAGACTGATATAGACCTCCAAAGATATGAGCACATCCCAATCCCTGGAATTTGTGCTTGTTCTCTTATTTGTAAAGAGGTCTTCGCAGGTATGATTAAGTTAAGCCTCTGATTTTGAGGAGATTAACCTGGATGGTCTCAGTGGGCCTTAAACACTGTCACAGGTGTTCTTATAAGAGAGAGGCAGAGTTAGATTAAAACATACATAGAGGAGAAGATAATGTGAAGATGGAGGCAAAGATGGGACCATCGGGCCTCAAGCCAAGGGATGCCAATAGTTACCAGAAGCTGGAAGAGACAAGGAACAGACTTTCCCCTAAAGCTTCTGGTGTGAGTGCTGCCCTGCTGACACCTTGACTCTGAACTTGCAGCCTCCAGAACTCTAAGAAGGTACATTTCTGTTGTTTTGAGAACCCAAATTTATGTAATTTGTTACAGCAGCAATATGAAATGGATACACGTATCAAATACCTATTCCCTTCACCTTGGTTTGTTTTAAGAGCATAGCATTTATTATCTGCCATAATCTGTAATTATTTGTTTGTGGTTGTCAATCTCTTGCTACTAGAATGTAAGCACCATAATGACAAGAACTTTTTGCACTGTATCCCTGTTCTAGAACAATGCCTAGGACATAATTACTTGTGAGAGGGAGGAAAGGAAGGAAGAAAGGAAGGGAAGGAGAGAGGGAAGGGAGAGTGGATGGGAAGGAGGAGATAAGATTAAAAAGGAACTAATAGTGGGGCACCTGGGTGGCTCAGTCAGTTAAGTGTCCCGATTCATTATTTTGGCTCAGCTTGTCATCTCAAGATTGTGAGATTGGCTGAGTCAGGCTTTCACTGAGCTTGGATCCTGCTTGGAATTCTCTCTCTCCCTCTCCCTCTGTCCCTCCACCTCCCCACCCTGCACCTGCACATGCATGCACTCTCTCTCTTTCTCTCTCTCTCTCTCTCAAAAAAAGGAACTAAAAGTGATAATGAATAGAAGAATTTCTTCTGAAATTACTTTCTTTTTAGAACTAAAATATTATTCAAAAGAAAGTTTGATGTGATCTGAAAGACTTAAAAAAAACTAGTAATTGTTTAAGAGGAATCAAGAAATTTCATTATATCCCTTCATTTTTTTTTTTACATCAGTAGAAAGAAAGGGAGAGGAGGGAAAAAAAATAGCTTACCAAAACTATTTCAAAAAGAGATAGAAAAACCTGAATAGACTTATAAATGTTAAATACAATAAATTAAAAATAAAATATTTTCCCACAAAAGAAAAGGCAAAATGTCAGGTTAGATATTTTGCAAGCATGAATTCTATTACACAGTCAAGGAATGAATTATTCTGACCCATTCTGTAAACTATACTAGAGTATAGAAAAGGTGCACAATCCCCATTTCATTTGAGGAGCCTAACATAACCTTAACAGCAAATTCAGATAAAGACAATATGAAAAAGAAAAAGTATGGCCCCAACTGGCAAATAATTATAGATGAAAAGACAAAGTGCTAAAAAAAAAATTAGCAAATAAAATATAGCAACATATAAAAAGACAATATCTCATAGCCGGATCGGTCATATCCTGGGAACGCAACATTGATTTAACATTAGAAATTCACCAGACTAAAAGAGGAAAGTCATTTGATCAACTCAATAGATGCAGAAAAAAAGAAAATCTCAGTAGATACATCTATTCATTATTTGTTTTTAATCTTAGCAAACTAGAAATAGAAAGGAATTATTTAACCTGAAAAAGAATATCTGCAAATAATATATAGCAATCATCACATTTCATTGCAAAAGAATGAAATTTCTTTTGAACTTAGGGACAAGAGTTCTTGCTTTCTTCAATTCTGTTAGAGGTCTAGGCACTGCAGTAAAGCAAGAACAGTAAATAAAAGAAACCAGATGGAAAAAAAAGGACTAAAATTGTCATTATATAGAGATGATAAGAGTTTTAACATAGAAATCCTAAAGAATCAAAAGATACATTAGGAGAACTTAGAGCTTACCAATGTTGCTGAATATAAAATTTAAAACCTATTTCTGTACATCAGCAAGCAACCATTAGAAAATATAATCTTTTTTAAAAAGACACCATTTGCAATAGTATTAAAAAATAGAGCATTCTTCACAATCGCTCTAACAAAAGTTGTACAGTTTTAAAACATGACCCCAAAATTCTTTGACAACTCTACCATCACAAATTGGGATTTATGCCCCATCCCTTGAATGTGGTTTTGTAACTGCTTGATCAATAGAATCTAGTAGAAGTGACACTCTGCCAGTTTCCAGACACAAGTCTTGAAGAAATTGGCACTTCCGTTTCTTGTCTCTGAGAATGCTGGCTGTCAGAACTTGGTCACCTTGCTGAGAGATGCTCTATCAACTAGTCCTTTTGGAGACACCGTATGCAGAGGCTCTGAGACTATATGAAGATGCAGAGCTATCTTTATCTCCTACCTGCTCAGGTGCCCCCTTCTCATGGCCTCTACCTGGTTCCAGCTTCAGTTACCAACTCTCTGCAACCACAGGAAAGATTTTGAACTAGATCTGCCCAGATGAGCTCTTTCCTTCTCAAAACCCTGATCACAGAAACCATAAGAGGTAGTAAGATGATTTTTGTTGTCCTTAAGGCACTATGGGATAATGTAGTACGTGAACAATAGATAACTAAAATAATCTCCATGGAGAAATTTCTAAATTTTCCCCAAAAAACATTTAAAAAGATGAATGAAGATATAGGTTCAATGCAATTCCATAAAAATCCTAACAATCTTTTTGGTGGCACTCATTAAGAACAAGGCGGAAGCTTTCCTCCTCCTATATCACTAATTATTTTCAAGTTATAATAGCTAAGTCTGTGTGGTATTGGAGCAGAGATTAACAGATTGACCAAAAGAAACAATAAAAAGCCAGGAAACAGAACCACACAAATATGAAAAAATTTGATATGATGTTGATCACACTGCAAATTGGTTGAGAAAGATGAGCATTTTCAATATACGTTGCTGGTCAATTAGCTTTTCATAATGGAAAATAAATAAAAGTGAACCCATTCCTCACACCACATACAATCATCAATTCCAAATAGAGTAGACTTAATTGTGAAAGATAAAGCTAAAAACATTTACAAGAACTTATAGGAGATCCTCTCATGACAGTCTACTAAAAATTTCCAATTTTATTAAGAACTCCTATGAAACGTCAAGAAAAACAGATTAACCCAATAAGAAAATAAAAGGGCCAATTTATGATCATTCACATCAGAAAAGAAGTAACCCAAGTCACAGTTAAAATTAAAGAAACCTACAAAGAGTATATTTTACTGCATGTAAATTATAACTCAATAAACAAACCAAAATTAAAATATGCAAAAAATGACTTAAGACTAATCTTGGAAATACAATTTAAAATCACACTAGAAAATACTTCTCAACTACCAGATTGGCCAAAAAATAAAAATCCCAGTAAAATCAAGTTTTGGGGAAGATATGAATCTACTGGAATACCTATATATTGTTGGTAGGAATACAAATTAGCACAATTTTGGACAACAATTCAATATTAACAAGTCAAATTAAGATGCACTTTTTGTATTCTAAAGAAACGCCTACAAATAGACACCAGGAAACATGTACAAGAATAGCACTGCATGAAATAAGAAAAATCTGGAAACAACTCAAATCCACCAAGGGTAGAGTGGTTAAATATATTGTGGAAATCAAATATTGGAAAATACATACAAATAGAAAAGTGAAAGAACTGGATATATGATAGACTGTATGCAACAGGAGGCATTTATATAAATTTTTAAATCAGGCAAAATAATTTTAGACTTTATTGAGGAATAGATACAAAAGAAATAAAACCTATGTGATTGATAACACAAAATTCAGGATTGTGGTCTTCTTGGGGCATGGCATTGAATGACATTGGTGAAGGGCATAAAAGTGCTACCACTCTGGACCTGCTGTCAAGCTTCATGTCTGCAAAGTTGTTTAATATATTATTCATTATTTCTTTACTTTGTCTGAGTCCATAAATATTTTTAAGTTTTTAGGTCAGAGGTTGGCAACCTGAAAAATTTACAATCCCTCATATATGTGAGGTCATTATACCGGGTGTAGGATATGCATTCTCAAGTATGAATGTTGGTTTTATGAATAAGTTGGATCATAATTTCAAGGAATATGCTCTGGGTTTTAGAGAGAGTTCAGAGGTTGACATTCTAATCTTAACTGAAAGCAGACCTGTTAGCCTATGCTTCTACTTCAAAAGTGTCCTTTCCAGATTGTAGGAATGAAAAATGTCTGCATCTTGAATAAGGGGGAATTAATTTTCAATGATCTCTCATAGATAGGTAAGATTAAGGCAGTGCAGGAAGGTGAAAAGATCAGGATCCTTGCTTTGATTCTCAACTCTGCAGCTGTGATAGTAATTGAAAAATATCACTGAAAACAACCTCAGGGGCAAAATGATGCATCTTTTGCTTTGTTAGGATTCAAGATTCATGTTTGCCAAGCTACTTCTGACTAGTTGTACCTGGTTTATCTGCCTACAATGAGATGCAGGTTCCCATGATCCTGCAGGATTATCTTCACGAACTTTCTTGTCTTTGTTTTGTTCTGTTGTATGCTAGTGAAGGTATTTAAAATGTTAAGGAAGGACAAGTGTTATTTCTGTTATTGGGTAGAATGAGATGAAATGAGAGCCAATCTAAAGAGTCATCCACTGGAAATAAGTTTATAGAGCAAATTAAAAATAAAGCAAAATTAGAGTTAATTTTGCTTTTGCTCATGACCCTAGATACTTTGGGGAGATGACATGTGATTCCTTTAAGAACACCGAGATGGAATTGTTCATGTCATGGCCTACATAAAGGGCCAGCTTACATGTCAAATACTTTCAGTCTTTATTTTGCACCTTAACTGACAGAGCTTAGGGTTAGAGAAAAAGACAAGTCATGCTCATCAGGGAGAAGATTAAGTTCAGGTCAGTCATGAAATCCCTACTCTGTTAAATTCCCAGACTTGCCATCCCTTCAGTTGGAAAATGTTCTGTTTACAAGTTTCTATGGACTACATTAACAGTCTTTTGTTTTACTTGTAAATTCCCATGGTAATATTGTCTGGTTTTGTTTTTGTTTTTGTTTTTTTGTCCATATAGCATTTTTCCTCTTCTGGTATCAAAATATCAGTTACAGTATTTTATTGACATGTCAAGCCTTTATTTATTTGCCTGCTTTTTTGATCACAGTATCTCTATGTGACATTGTTTGGCATTTGCTTATGTAGTAGTCTTTCTTACAATTTTTTAAATTATTTTATCCAGATCCCTAAATGTTTTGACAGGTTAAGCTGCTCTGATTCATTTGCAACAATCTCAGCTCTGAGAAGGAATAATGCTTTCAATTAAAATAATAACAAGTGAACAGTTTAAGGAAAATATTACCAAAAAAAAAAAAAAAATCACAAAAACCTAAGGAAAGAAGGCATAATGCTGTTGTCTATGCCTCATTGTTCAACACTGTAGATTTTTCCCTAGAGATGTAACTTTTGGCTTCCACTTTTGCTGTTAAAGACTCAAGGGGCTTTATCAAGTACAGTGCTCTGCCTTTTCAAAAAAGAAAAAAGAAGAAAGAAAGAAAGAAAGAAAGAAAGAAAGAAAGAAAGAAAGAAAGAAAGAAAAAAGAGAGAAAGAAAGAAAAGAAAGAAAAAAGTGATCCATTTGTGAGCAAAGTTCCAGCAAAGAAAAAAAATTACCTTGTATGTTGTTAAGTCCCATAAATGTACGACTTCAGAATTAGGAATGACTGTGTTTTAATAAATTGCATGACTGGATGCTAGCTGTCCCATTCCACAGGCTGTAGAATCAAAAGCATTCCTCTCACACAGGTATGTTTCCATAAAATGAAACACAGTTTGAGGCAGCCTGATCAACTGCAACAAAAGGAAGGCTTGTCATTTACACCACCAGTAAAATAGCATGCCAAGAGGAGCCAGTTATGAGCTATTGAAATATGGTTCTGTGGGAAGGCATGATCACTGAGCAGTGAGATCGGCACATTTCAATTGAGATGTCTTTTAGGAGCATGTAAATCCTCAGTCAGTTGTTAACACATATCTTCTTTCTCAGGTCCCCCCCTCCCCCGCCCCCACTGCCTTCCAGTAAGACACTGGCGTGAGAATTTTTTTTTTCAATTATGGTGAAATATGTAGATAAGTGAAAATTGTTTTAAAATCTAAAAATTCCTCCCTCAATTATTCATGCACAGATAGAACTTCAGGGAAGAAGAGTTACAATTCACTTTAAATAGGAAATTGAAGTTCATAGAGCACAAGAAAACCACTTTAGATCAAACCCCTGCTCTAGCCCCAGCTCTAGCTCTAGTCTAATATTATCATACCAAAAGCTACCTAATGGTTGCCACCAAGGATGTCATCCTTAAAAATCAGGACTTTCATTTCACATAATTAAATCAACAATATGCATATCAATAATTATTTATTTGCACACCGTTTTGTTCTCTTTCAAAATATGCAGTTCTCCTACTTTGGGCCATTAACTCCTATTTTAGGAAAATCAGGCTGTGTTCATCTATCCTCATGCTTATTATAGACATATGATGCAATTTGTTCTATTTGAATATAAAGAGGCTTAGTGGACTGAATTGCTTAATAGCCTTGTCCCCTCTCTTGGATTGCCTTTACTCTGTTTAGCTTAAACAATATGGACACGAAATGTTAATAGTAAATGTATAGCTGCTCTTGTCAGAGAGATATTCAATTGCATGATATGAAAGGTCAAGAGTTAATGAAGATTGGTTTTCTTGTACTCACACTGAAAGTTATGTTTTTCCAATAACGGAGTCAGAAGGAATTGTAAAATCACAGTGTGGAGAAGAGGAAGATACGCAAAGAAACTATTCTGATTCACTATGCCAGAAAAAAGCAAAGCAAAAGATACAAAGTAATCCAAAGAGAAAAGAGAGTCAACAATGTTTAAAAATGAAGGGTGGCTAATGAACATAGAGGCCAAGAGAAAGTATGGCATTTCAATGGGAAAAGACATAATGGGGGAGGGGAAGGAGGTCAAGCCTCCAATTTTTTGGAAGGAAAACTATCTATTGGAAAAATGATAGAACCTAAAAAAAAATCAGAAATCAACAATGTGGTCAGTTATGCTTTCTTCCTTGGTAATTGTAACTACTGAAAACTATATGAAAACTTTTCTTTTTCTCCTGAGAGTCTCTGTGTTGGGAACACATCTCCCACTGTTTCCCCTTCCTTGTCCATTTCTCTCACCTAGTTGAATGTGTCTAACTAGCATTTCCTCTACTTGGCTAGGAATTCCCAAAAGAGGCCAGAGGTGAATTCCAGGCCATAGCACCAAGGACATCCGTCAGGATGAACCATGGACCAGGGAAAATACTGTAATCCTCCCTCCCCTCTCTCTTACCAGAACCCAAACAGTATTTACCTATATTGGGCTGTCATAAATAAACTTAAGAACAGTTTTGGAAAGGCCATGGGTAAAATGTAGATTTCAATGAACCAGAAGAAATTAGAAGGTGAGTAAATCGAGGCAGTAACTGTAAGACTTTTTCTGAGAAATGTACTGTCAAAAAGAGAGGTAAGGCAGCAAATCAAAGGACTTAGCAAAAAGACACGATAATGAGATGCTCACCAGAGAATTTTATATGTGGCTGGTGTGTTTTCAGTGGATTTTTTTTGTACTTTATTGATTAATTAATGTTTCTGATAAAAATAACTCTGGTTATGCTCAAGATGTAGCCTACCATTGTTTTAAAATGTTTTTTCTATGGTCTATAATCTAGGAGTATCACTGAAGTACTCATGATCATTTAAGCAAACAAACCTTTAAAACACTCCATACCCTATTTATAGACATTAAGAATCCATTACTCACAAAGTAAAAATTGTAATATTCCAGTTAGATTTACCAAATTTGATTCTATTACCAACACACAATCCTTTCCCTTGCCTAATAGAAGAAAAGCATATGACTAATGGACTTCAGAAATGGTCATTTGGTGTCACTCTATTCTTATCCTCAAAATTATTAGCACAGGAAAACATAGATGTGGCATTATTATTTTGAGTGAGACTTTTCCTTTTTTTTCCCCCTATGTAGCCTTCACCTTGGTGTGATAATGGCTTTGTTAAATGAAAGAGCTGGCATACTTGTAGGGGGTGGTAAAAATTCAAAAGAGGAATACTTAAAGTGGAAATATTAAATTCATCCTTTGACAGGTTTTCCTATAGCAAGGATGAGAGCGAGAGACTTTAGAAGCAGAGCCAGGACTCTCCAATGAGGCTTCGAATGGTCTTGTTTGGTCTGCGTTGAGCTAATTACCTGGCTATCTGCCAAAAAGCCCCTTTACCTTGTGCTATGTAGACTCTAATGTTAGATAATATCTAATTTTTAATGCTAAGAAGTGGCATTTGATGTTGTTACTAGTATCTGGTGGAAAGCAAGGGACAGGAGGTCAGAAACAGTTTCCTGGGAAGTGCTCTTAAACTGTTTCCTATGCAGCAGGGAAGGTGAACAAAGAGAAACCCTGTAGCCACCATTTCCTTATCTTTCATAAGAATAAAGAAAAAAGGAAAGATTTAACATAACCTGCTCAGCAGGAAACTCAACTTTACAGTTTCAGAACAGCATAATTTGGGTATTTTATATTAGTCTATCATATCCAAGCATTTCAAAAATAAAACAAGAACAGCTTTTAATGCAATCTGTGTTTACTAATATGAGCTAATAAAATCTCATAATATTATTTTGTATTGCACTAATGGGTATTGCATTATAGGATATTAGTTAAATCACCCATTATTTCAGTATTTGATGTGTTACTCATACTGGAAGCATGCACAGCATAGTATGAGAGATCCAGTGGGAACAAATAGGGTGCAGAAGTAAAAATGGACTTTTAAAATAGGTTTTTTAAAATAGACGGTGAAGGAAGAAGAGTGAGAGGGAGCGATAACGGACACAGGGCATTTGGTTATGAAAGATCTAAACCTGATGAGCAAGCAAAGGGCAGCTTCTAGAATTGCTGTAGTGAGTTGCAGGTTTGCTCCAGGAAGCAGACATGTTCAGATGGTGGTTTGAGAGCTCTATATTCTGAACTTGACCCGCCTGAAGCCTACCCTCTTCCCTTTATCTCCTTAGATCTGAACACATGCACTTCAGAACTGAGATGGTGCCAAGCCTGAGATCAGCTGGACGGTAAGTGTGGAATGAGTATTCTCATCCAGGCTGTCTGACCCAGAACCACCATGTTACACTGCCTACTTATCACAGAGTTTTTAAAAGACTACAGCATGTAACTCCAGGCTAAATCAGATACCATTACTTAGGAGAGGGTACTACGGACAGATGGAAGCAGAGATCAAACATTTATGGAAAACACCACATGTTTCTGTACACCAAGAGTAAGTATTAAGGCTAGACGGTCTGGAGTCTGGAGGCCTTCATCTACTTCATGCATCGGTGTGATGAGAGATTATGGACTCATGTGAATGGGGCAAGTATATAGAATATTCACTAAGAGCATGGATCTTGAAATCAGACACGGCCTCAGACACGGCCTCTTTTAATCTCGGTGTAGCCTTTTCTAGATGTATGACCACAGGAACTCAATTAAAATTTCTGTCCCTTGGCTTCTCTATCCAAAGTATATAAATAATAAACAGTTCCCTAAATATACTTTAATAGGATTAAATAAAATCATAATATTCTTAATCAGTGCCAGAAATATAGTAATGATTACCTTGAAGAGCATAATAATAATAGCTGAGGTGGCCACATGTGGTTGTTAATTTTACACATCAATTTGACTAGGCTAAGGGATGCCCAGAGAGCTGGTAAAACATTATCATGGGTGCATTTGTGAGGATATTTACAGAAGAGATTAGAATTTCGAATCTGTATACTGAGCAAAGATCACCCTCCCCAATGTGGGTAGACATCATCCAATCTCTTGAGGGCCCGAACAGAACAAAAGGCAGAGGAAGGGCAAATTTGCTCTCTGCTTGAGTTGAGACATCCATCTTTTCCTGCCCAAAGACATCAGGGCTCCTGGTTCTCAGGCCTTTGAATTCAGATGGGGACTTATGTCATTGGCCCCCTAATTCCTGGGCCTCTGGACCAGGACTGGGACTTATCCCATTGGCTCCCCTTATTCTCAGGCCTTTGGACTTGCTGAATTATACCACCAGTTTTCCTGGTTCTCTAACTTGCAGACAGGACATCATGGGACGTCCTTGGTCTCCATAATTGTGTGAGCCAATTCCCATAATAAATCTTCATATATATCTCCCTATGTAATATATATATAATAGATTTATAGATTTCTATGTATTTTATAAATATATAGTTATATTTTTATATGTAGATTTTTGTATATATATATGTTTTGTTTCTCAGAGAACTCTGGCTAGTACACCATACATCCTGGTTGTCGTAGAAGACTCTTTATTCATACTTGTTTTCCCAGCACAATTATTCATGTTGCTCCCTTTCACCCTCAAAAGTGTCCTGGTTTGGACAATAAATTATTCTATTCTTTAATGGTAGCCACAACTTATTGAATACTTGTGTTATGTCATTAGTATTTTCTTAGACATGTTTAACTCATTTAATCCTTGTCACCCTTGCAAGATAGGTACTATTATTATCCCCATTTGATAGATAAGAAAACTCAGACACATAGAACTGCAACAACCTGGGGATTTGAATGCAAACCTTGCCATGAACTGCCTATAATTTTATTAACTATTTATGTATTTGGATGACATTAGCACTGTAATCACTCAAACAGACCAAAATAAAGGAAAGGGAAGAAACGAAGGGAGATGAGAAAGAAGAAGAATTTCTGTTTCAACTTTCTGCTTTGGTTGATATAACTGTATGTTACTTTTCCTTGCTGCAGTTTCTGAAGAGCTGAGTCCATTTGAAGTAAACTTTACCTGAGGCCAAATTAATCACATGCCCTAAGATATGTCCGCATTTCTGTGTACGACAGTAATTCCTCCTCCTCCTCTCCTTTTCTTTTATGACAGTGACATAAAATATCACACAGTTTGGGTTCATCTGACTATTTGTTCGTGATTAGATTTAGGCCAAGTATTTGGGGAAGAAATGCTACATGAGCGATTGATGTTGTGCCTTCTCAAGACGTCGCCTCAGGAGGCACAGCTTGTCACTTTGTCCTCATTACTGTTATGTTAACTTTTGTCACTTGCCTTAAGGTCGCATCCATCAGATTTCCCCACCATAAGGGTACATTTATTTCTCTTTTGTAATTAAAATATTAGTTGACCAATAGTTGAGACTGCCTAAAAATATTCTGTTCCCCCAAAAATCATCCAATGAATCGATTATTCTGTGGTTTTAAATAGTGATTTCCTGTTATTCCTTCATCAAGTATTGGTTGGCCTTCTATCACAAAAGCTTTCCCAGTCATCTTTCTCCCTCCTTCCTACCTCTAGTAGATTTTTTAAAAAAATCACTACTGACTTTATTCATTACTGACTTTATTCATTTTGTTTGCTATTCAACCTAACCCAGTTTTGGCCAGTGGGAGTCCCATCAAGCTGCCCCTATGTTCTTTTTTAACATGCTCCCTCTTCATGTTTGAGTATTTTCTTGCTTAGTGGTCCAATAAAGTCTCCCAGGCTCAATTTGTCCTTTCTTTTACTTCGCTCTGTGATTAGCTATTTCTACAAGGTACCCTTGTTCCTTTTAGTGAGTAAGGGTAATTAGAACCAAGATTTGGGTGCTAAATGAGTTCATTACTATTGGGATGTAATTGTTACCAGAAACTTTCAATGGCCAGAACTAAAATATATATAGTGAGTTGCATAACTATATGCATATATATCATGAGTTACATATAGACCATGAAATATGAAGATATGCATCATGAATATATATCATGGGTTTCTATTACTAACAGTAATTCCAGTCCAGCACCACAGGATTCTTCCATGCATTCCCCAGTTCTTCACTGGTATCTTCATTCACCACAGTGAGAACCCTGGCTCTTAATAATATTAGTATATTTATTCATTTCCTGAATTCCACTAGTCACAAAAAATAATTTCAGAATTGCTATACCATCACCACTAATAATACCTAACCTACTAAGTAAAGTCAAAGGGTTTTATTTTTTAGTATTTCTTTGTGTCTTTATGCTGAAGGTAGACGGACAAAGTACTACCTTCCAAAGTTACTTGGATAAATGCTTTTTTCTTCATCCTGGTTATCTTTATCCACTTTATATAGAGTTAGTTTCATTTGTTTCTGTTGGTATTCATTTTTAGGACGTTTGATCTATCTTGGTTAATTTAAATGTTTTGTATCTGTAGAACATAAATGTGGTTTCAAATGTGGAAAGTGTAAAAGAGGGTATACCCAGAGAAGAATAGTTCCTGCCTTTATCCCCTCTATCTCATCCCCATCTAACCCTTATAGATAATCAGTATCATTAGTTTTTGGTTTATCTTTACTGTATTCTTGTGTTTCTTTTTATAATGAGAAGCATTGCATGCACACAATCTTATTTCTCCTTCTTTTACATTATAAGTAGCATACCATAAATAATACTCTTTTGCATGTGTAATTTCTAATTTAAAAATATATTCTGGAGATCACTCCATATCAATTTTCAAATCTTTTCATTCTATACCATTAGGTAGATGTACCACAATTTATTCAACCAATCTCTTATGTATGAGCATCTGGGTTTGTGAGATAATAGAAAACATGTATATACTAGTCTCTATCCCTGGTTCCTGGCCACAGAGTTCCTAAAACCCCTGTAGTTCCCAAGAGGTAAGAGTACTAGGAACATTTTTGTTCTAATATTTGGTTTTTTGACTCCAGTTCCTGACACAGAGTTCCTAAATCCCTTGGAATTTCCTGTGTGATAGCAGCGTCTTATGTTCTAATGAGGTGACTCTTGATGGCTCCTGGGTGGGGGCTGGTCACCAGAAAGACAAAGCCATAATCAGAAGGCTAGAATTTTCAGCTCCACCTCCAACTCTCCAGAGAGGAGAGAGGGGCTGGAAACTGAGCTAATGATGTATCATACCTGCTGTGATGAAGTCTCCATAAAAATCCCAAAAATATTGGATGAAGAGTTTCCAGGCTGGTGAACACCGGAGGTCCTGAGAGAGGGACATGCCTGCAGAGGGAATAGAAACTCCATGCCCCTTCCCAAAAACCTTCCTCTATGCAGCTCTTCCAACTGAATATTCATCTGGATCTTTTACCATATTCTTTTTTTAATAAACTGGTAAACATTAAGTAAACTGTTTTCCTAAATTCTGTGAGCCACTCTAGCAAATTCATGGAACCTGCCTAGAGGGTTGTGGGAACCTCTGCTACATAGCTGATTAGTCAAAAGGTGAGAACCTGGACTTGTGTTGGCATTTGAAGAGGTTGAGGGCAGTCTTGTGGGACTGAGCCCTTAACCCGTGGGAACTGATGCTATGTGCATGTAGGTAGTGTCAGAATTGAGTTAAATTGTGGGACATCCAACCTGGTGTCCCAGAATTGCTTGGTGTGGGAAAACAAACAAACCAACAAACTTATATCTGGTGTTGGAAGTAGTGTGAGCATTGTAGTAATGTGAGAGTAAAGGGCAAACAAAGGACAAGTTACTTTTTCCTACACAAAGTTGTTTCTGAAATTTTGCAATATATATAAGGCAATGTTGATATAATGCTATAATAAATAGCTTCCACAATTTTTTCATATTAATGGCAATGCATCCTTGTGGTGACTACCTAGGGTTGGCTGGACAACAGTAAGTGCAGTTGTAGTTTTATTAGATATTACCAAGGGCCATTCTGTAGGCATTATATCACTTTCCATTTCTACAAGTAATACATGGGTGTCTGTTTCTCTGCAATCTTTTTTTTTTTTTTTTTTTTTTTTAGAGAGAGGGAGAGAGACATAATCCCAAGCAGGCTCCATGCCCAATGTGGAGCGAGTCATAGGGCTCAATCTCATGACCCTGAGAGCATGACCTGAGCCAAAATCAAGAGTTGAACACTTAAGCCATCCACGCACCCTTGTTTCTCTACAATCTTGACAACAAAGTGTATGGTAAACTTCAGAAGTTTTCTACAAGTGATAGGTAAAATGGCATCTTACTATTTTTTTAATTTGCAGTTCTCTTTTTGTGAGTTAAAGTTGAAAATCTTTCCATATGTTTAGAGGCTATTTTTACATCATTTTTTTGTTAATATTCTGCTTTCCTTTCTTAATTTTTAAAGAGCTCTTTATATATTAGGAATATTAGCCTTTCATTTGTGGCATACACTGCAAATGTTTTCTCCCAGTTTGGCGTTTGTCTTTTATTTGCCTATAGTGACTTTTGCCATTAAGAAAATTATTTTTAGAAATTTAAATTTATCAATATTTAATTATAGAATAATTGGATTTTGAGTCATAATTAGAAAGCTTTTCTCTCTAATCAGGTTCTACAAGAGCTTGTCTACTTTTTCTACTTGTATGGTTTTATTTTTTATAATTAGATCTCCTATACATTCAGAGTTTATTTTTGTGTATGGTGTGAGGCATGAGCCAAATTTTATCTTTGGGCAAATGGCTGTCCATTTGTCACAACACCATTTATTAAAACATCCAACTTTGTCCCAGATGATCTGAAAATTTTTAATATAGTGCTAGATACATAAAATAAAGTCATCTTTCATTATCAGGAGCTCCTTGATGCCAGCTGCTATTGTCATATTAATATTCCCAAACACAGTTGTTATTATATAACATTTACCCTATCCTAAATAACAACACTAAAACCACCAATATGTGACAGGTTTAAAATTAAGTATAAAAGTTTAAGTTTCCTGCTGCTTCTTGCAATATGGCAGACAAGGTATTCTGAAATAACACTCTATTTAAAACATGTAGAAATTCTGGATAAGATTCAACAAAAAGCACTGATAATGCATTGCTGGGCTTAAAAGAAAATAAGCTAAATCTACCCAGGCCAAAATGAAGAGAAAACTGAAACTCATTGAAACACAATGGAAAACAGAAATTGGGTCATTTGTCCATATCAGAGAACAAAATGCCAGGCTCTTTGGCCCATTGAAGGCAGGAAACATAACTTTGACCACAGAAAGAAGCAGATCTCTCAATGCTATCCCCTCAACAAAAGCATAGAATTTTAAAAAATCTATCTTGTGACAAAATGGACTCATAAGGAAACTTGGGGCCAGCCAATCCCACTCCTTACCATATAACCTAGAAAAATGCTTGTATTGCATACATGTTCCAGGAGAAGTACAAGCAATGTCTAGGATATTTTTTTAATTGTGATGAACTCATTTCGTAGAAAACTATGGTATTAGAAATAAATTAATTACAGTAGCATTATCAACACAGATAAATTTCACAAACATAATGTTGAGCAAAAGAGCAAGTACAGATACATGTTTTCAATTTAAAATACACAGAAACCCAAAAATATATTTACTATGAAGATGTTCAAAGAAATGATAAATACAAAACTCTGCTTGTGTTTAACTATGAGAGTGGAGAGGAAAGATGAGTCTGAGGAATTCGTGGAGGGCTTCAAATTTTAGTAATGTTTTATTTGTCAAGCTGGGAGTTGTTTTATTACATCTGTTTTTATCTTATGTTCAATTTATTTCCTTACTCTGCAAAGATGTGTCAATGACCTACTATGAGGCAGGCATCATTCAAGGCAATTGGTACATCAGTGAAGAAACATGAAAAATTATTGCCTTTGTGGAGCTCGAATTCTAGAGGAGGAATACAAAATATTAATTTGAAAATACTATAAGTGAAACAATATATATAGTAAGTTAGATGGAAAGGTGAAAATGGTATAGGAAGGTTTGGTAGTACAGGTGGTAGAAAGAGCATTTGCTCTGCATAATGCAAGCTAGAGCACACAGTGCAGCTGAGGCGTGAAGAAAAGACTGTGTGGGTGGGATAACTAGTTAAAAGGCCACTGTAGTAATCAAGGCAAAAGACGATGGTAATCTAGCCCCTGGTGGTAGTGTAAGAGCTGATGAGAAGAAGTCAGATTCTATTCCAAATTTAGAGCTAACAGGAATTCTTGATGGACAGGAGATAGAATGTGAGAAGAAAAAAAAAAAAAGAAGAGAGTTCAGGAAAACTCCGAAGTTCTTGGCATGTGCTAAAAGAATGGAGCTGTTATGAACTGATTAAGGGAGGCCTATGGGTGCATTCACCTGCTACGGCTGCCGTAACAGAACACCACACGATGAGTGGCTTAAACAGAAATTTATTTTCTTACAGTTCTAGTGGCTAGAAGTCAGAGATCTTGCTGTCAGCAGGTTTGGTTCCTTCTGGGGCATCTCTCCTTGGCTTACAGAAGGCCACGTTCTTTCTGTGTGTTCCCATGGTCTTTCCTTTTTGTGCACGCATGCCTGGTATCTCTCTGTGTGTCATATTCTTCTTGTCTTATAAGGACACCAGTTGGATTGGATTGAGGCCCACCCATATGGCCTCATTTACCTTATGTACCTCCTTAAAGTCCCTATCTCCAAATACAGTCACATTCTGAGGTACTGGAGTTTAGGACTTCCGTACACGAATTGAAGGGTGAGGAGGGGACATAAATGAGCCCATTACAAATAAGTAGGTTTGTGGATGGAAGGTTAGGAGTTTAATTAAGTACTTGTTAATTGAGGATATTTTGGACATCTACATATAGATGTTGAGTAGGCAGTATGAAATATGAGTCTAGGATTCAGGGACGAGACAATAATTAAAGATACAAATTTTAGCATTGTCAGCAGGGGAGTTTAAAGCCATGAGACTTGATGAGATTGTGAAGGGAGTAAGGTTAAGTAGAAAAGAAAAAGAGGACAGAGGTTGGACCACCAGCCCTCCCAACAGTAAGTAATCAGCAATAAACAAGAACTATCAAAGAAAACTGACGAAAGACTATAAGAGGAAAATTGAATAAGACATAAAAATAAGAAGCAAGAAGGAGAGAAAGACTATATACAGTAAATGTTGCTTACAGGTCAAATAAAATGAGGTCTAAGAATTGGTGACCGAATTTGTCAATGCGAAGGTCTTTGGCAACATTGTTAACTGATATAACAGGTGAAATGGCAGAGGACAGAAGCCTGATTAGAGTGGGCTTAAGAGAGAATAGAATCAGAAAAATTGAAGTCAGAGTAAAGATAATTGTTTCAAGAAATTTTGTCTTAAAGGGGAGCAGAAAAGAAGGACAATACCTGATGGGGAATATGGGGGTCAAGAGAAAGTTTTATTTTTAAGATGGAAGAATAATAACATGTATGTATGCTGATGGGAAAAACCCCATAAAGAGAAAACTGGTGATGTAGGAAAGAGAACAGGAAATTGGTAGAGCAAACTCCTTCAAGTGAATGAGTGGAAAATGCAATTTGCTAGAGAGATTATATTTAGATAGGAAGGAGCAAAGACAATTATAGGCATATCTATACATTACATAATGTATATACAATGTATTTACATATATCATATATTTATTTACATGTATATAAAATATTTCAGGCTTTAGTCTCACTTAATGAATAGTTAGTGCTTTGCCTGCTCCTTTCCCATTCTATTCTTCTGGAAAATGCCTGTTCATATGAGGTGGGTGCTTTTGGAGAGGGATGTGGGTTGCCCATTGACCAAGGGGATGAAGATAATGATTCAAAGTGGTTTATAGTAAATGGTCCGGGCATAGTCATGTGACTACTCGGTGTCCTTCCATGAATTTTTCAAATAGGAGCTGAGGAATGGTACTTCTTTCTTTCTTGATCACAGTATTGCAAGGCTATAAACTTGAAACTTCCTGCCATATGGATAAGCTGTTCTAGAAAATGAAACCCATAAAAAGTCAAAGAAAGAAAGGAGACAGGGAATAATATATTCCTAACATTATTCATGTCCATGATTCCGGGTGTCCTTCAGATCATTTCTACAGAGTCATTCCAAGTAACCTAAACTATGAATTTTGTTAGTCAAGCTATTCCAAGACCTACAGAACTGAAACAAGTTATACTTATGGGTTTTTTTTCCATCACAGTATTGGTTCCCTGTGTTTCATCCATGCTAAATTATTTGTAATTGTAATCAACCTTAATTCTTCCTCATTTCTCATACCTCTCATCTTAATAATCATCTTTAACCTCCACAAAGTATTTCCTGAATCAGACCTTGCCTGTGCCATTCTGGTCAAAGCCACCCTCATTTCTCACCTTGTTGAATGAACCAGTGATTCTTGATTCCTAACTTTTTTTCTAGGTTTGCTCATTCTATTTACTCCAACTGGAGTTCTCCATCTACTCAGCCAATAAAGTCCCCTCTATCATGCAGGGTGCCTGATTTATTCAACCTGAAGTGACTTCTCCCTCATTAAAACCTTTAGACCTCTCTTACATCATTTGTTTCATTTTTGCTTTGCCCCCAATTATTTGGGACCTCTTATAAGATGATAATCAAAGTTTTAGTCAACAGCTTTTTTTATCTGCAGCATTTTGTATATACTATGATCTTAGCAATTACATTTTATGCTAAGTTCTTAAAAATTGACCTAATCTTTTTTTATTTAGACAAGAACACTTGACTGGGGGAATATTGAGAAATATAGGTTATGCTATACTCTACCACTACTTATAAAGTGACTTTTGGTAAATTTTGAGATTTATAATGATGAGTGGTGAAAAGAGATGAGAACTGATACCTCTCGGCATCCATTGTTCACAAAATTTCATCTTCTCTTTTCCACTTTAAACCTTGTGGAAATGTGACATTTCAGAAAACATAGATTTGCCATTATTCTTAGATTGCATTCTTGTTGTTGCTGTTGTTGTTCTATGGAAAAATATCTTTGTGACATCAGTTCAAGATAGCCTTTGTGAACAGGAACACATCAGGTGATAGCTCCAAATAATTGTTGACCTAAAAACTGCTGTCCTTGCTCTAAAAATATTACCTAGTTTTTTAAAACTTATTTGCTTGAATGAAAGCTACTGCTATGAGGCTTATAGGTTAATTATGCCTATTCACCAAAAATGATTGTTTTAAATTTGTTGCTAAAATTTCCTGGGTTTAGTAGCAAAATGATTTCAACATAAAAAAATGCTATTTACCGTTTGTACTTAAGGGCTGATAGAGATAGCCGCCACTGACTCATCAATACTCTTACGCCTCGAACCACTTGTGTTTCTTCTTTTAATACCATGTTTTGTCAAACACATCAACATGAGATGACAGAGATTAAATATCGTATGATTGTCTGAGTAAAACCATCATTTGAGCATTAACATTCATACCAAACATTAGAAGATTCGAAACTGAAAGAAACTCTAACCCATGATCATCCATTCTAAACATTTGATTTTACAGATGGTGAACCTAAATAATAAAATATATTATCCTATTAACCTATACTAAGAAACCCTCATTGCACGCTAAAGCTAATAGCTTGTCACAGCTACGAAAATGAAAAAGCAGCACCATTAGACTAATAATGCCATATGATCTGCCATATAATGAAAATACCAAACGTTGTATTTCTGACAAGAAAAAAAAAAACGGGACTTTTGTTCCGCAGCTATAGAATGTTATGTCCCCTTTGAATTATCTTCTTGGGGCCCATTTTAACCCCGAGATAACGAAAGCTGTGTGTGAGTAACCTGAGATAGACTATGGTCTTTTGAAACTAACTTTTTCTCACTGCCAAATAAATCTCTTTTAAATATGTTCTCTGTGTGGCAATCATGACATCCATTGGCCAACTGGATCTGGGGTTATGCCTGGATACTTTCCACATTGCACGTGGTTGTCAATTTGAATTGTGTATCAACTACCCATCATATTTGGCACATCTGTACTTAACATTGGCATTAATTTTACCCTATTGTTCTAATTGCAGTACTTTGATGTAATGACACCATTCAATTCACAGATGGTACTGGTGGGGGGTTTTCCCAAAAAAATATAATGTAATTTTAATTTGGAATGTGAGAATGCCAAAAATAAGAGCTTCATTGATTAAGTTATCTGAGCCTGCTAAACAGTTGAACATTTGAACTAAATAGGAAAAACTGGGAAAGAGAACAGCAGGTTTCAATACCAACCTACTGCAAATGTTTTGTTTTTTGATTATAGTCCATGGGGCTCATAAGACTTATCCGTTCACAAACAAACTTTGACATACTTAAGATGAACAAAATAAAATCTATGTTTTCATATAAAATAAAATCATTTTTTTAAAAGATGAAATCATTTGGTAGATTGAGAAGTCTTCAATTTGAAAGGTAATTAAATTATTAAATTAGAAAATTATTTAAATTGTTTAAAGTATCACAGATTTGAGATATATATTATATATGTATATATACAATATACATATATATTAAGATTTTTCTGTAGTACCTCTCTCACAATTTCCTAAGATATCATGAAATAATGCCTATTATATTTGCATTTTATAAAATAAAATCAGGGGAAAACTGAGTAACATTTCAAAGGCCATAGGACTCCTCATTGATGGAGGAATGACCAGGATACAGATTTCTATTTCTCATTTGAAATTATTTTATGAGACACTGTCCATTTTGTGAAGTCAAAAGTTGCTACCATTTATTTCACTAGGAAACAGACTGCTACATTTCCAGTAAGATGAGGGGGTGCAAAATGTAGGACATTATACTTAGCGTTGGAATGGGGGTAGGGAAAAGGAATGGGGTTAGGGAAAGGAAGACTTTCAACCACAAGAACAACTCATTTTAGTAGTTTACCTACAATTAACAGTAGAGGCTGGAGGAAGTCATGGAGGGAATGAAAGGCATCTGACTGTAGTATAAGTGAAAATCCAAAAGGGCTACGCCACCAATCAACAATTTACTCTAGTAAAACACAGGAAGCCAGGATCCCAGTGAGCTCAGAGAATTCTAACATAGCTGGGTCTATTTTATGAAGTGATAGGACGGTGGACTCATTGATGTGTTTTTTGTTTGTTGGATGGTTTTCAGCAGATTAATGGGACCAAAGGATCCCTAAGGTAGAGCTTGGTATGTGAGCAACACCTGGAGAAGGCTGCCAGGTGTCCAATTCCTGGTCTTTCCCTAGGGCTATTGCTGGGCCCTATGAAAAAGAGGCTGCTGGCTGAGGCCAAAGAAGCTATTTATAAATACTTGGATCACAAGTAGTACTTCTGTGGGATTTAGGGAACAAAGTTCTTCCCACTTCTGGGTGGAAGATAGTGTGACTTGGGCTCAACGATGATGTCAGAAATGCTATTTGGCCCCATAGGTATTGAGGGTATTGGAAGCCTTATTCCTCACCTTAGCAACAAGTAGAAAGTGCTTAGGTACCACTCCCAAGTTGGCTTCTACACTGCAGGTATCAAGAGGGCATCTCAAAACTTTAGAACATTATTCCTGAGTATATCTGAGACACCCTAAAGTTCTGTCAGCTACAACGGAGCATTTCAATGGTTGGAAAAAGAGCTTGGTTATCAGTTCATACTAAAAACAGAAGTTTGGGGTTTACTTTATATAAAACTCATGGTCTGGAAATGCCAGAGGATACTTGTTTTATACATGCAACCTTCTTAGGGCTGTCATCTTCCCACACCCTGCATCCTGTCAATGGTCACAAGGAAGGGCCAGCCCATTAAAATTGCCGACTCTTGCTACTTAGCATAAAGGATGTATGACCACTGCACCAGGACATGATAGGAGGCTGGCCTGGGGCTGCAGCATCATTAAACAGTACTAATTCACACAGAACACACTGTTGGAATTTTCACCTGCGACTCTCCTCAGCCTCTCTCCTCCAAGGCCTTCCCATTGTTTGCATAAGGGGACTTAGATCTACTATGCAAACAGTTGTACTAAGTTTTGTTTCCATCTTTCAGTGTTTCCTGTGGAATTTCAACATTGATCAGCCACAGATTTGCAGTGGTCTCTACTGAAATGTTAGCCTACCCCTGATTTTGCTAGGTCATGTCCTGAGAGGTAAATTAGGTAATCATGAAGCCTCACTCAGAAAAGCACCAGTCCTACCGCACCATGGTTTTTCTAATCTTTAAGCCTTCTTATATGCAGCCGGCTCCATGAAAAGCAGTAATGAAAAGTATGTATGTGCTAAGAAACTCAGAACTCAGCCTCCCCTGGAAGGCCGTGACTTACAGCTCAATGCTTCAGTGTACCGCAGAGAATCATGGGAAGAGGGTCATGAAAGAAGTGGGTCCCTGAGAACATAAAGTCCTCACGCTCCTCTTATCTATAAAGAGGCATCTTAATTTCAGACAGGCATCATCTCTGAGTAAGCAAACAAAATTTGAGGGCTACTTTGCATTTCTCTTTTTCACTACTTTTTTTTTTTTTTTTTAGTCATTATCTAGAGGTGACTTCTCTTCCACAGATACCCTCCCCTATCCTTCATTCCCTTTAGGTTTATCTGCTTCCATATCTCTACTACCATAGTTTTTTTAATAGATTTTCTCTCCAGGTATATATTTTTATTTTACGTATATGCGTGCATGTGTGTGTATATACAAACTTCCTCATCTACTGCCAAAAGTTGTTGCATGCTAGCTAATTTTTGAGGCGTGTGCAGCTGTTAATTAAAGTGGCCATTACGAGACGATTTAGCATATGATTTTAGAATAGCATACTGCAAGTTTGAAAAGATCTACACCTGTGTTTACCTGTGTACTAGAACTGGTTCTAGGGAAATCCAGATGAGACCCAGGTGCCCAACCCACTTTGTTGCAATATTTACATTTTGCACTAAATATGTTTATGCCTCACATTTCTAGTTACACAGGCCTAATTATGATGAACAGCATTTCTATACCTCTCTCTGAGAAGTGGAATTCCTTTTCTTCGGAGAAGTAGAAGTACAAAATTAACTTATTGTCATGCCAATTTTTCAAGCTTATTGGAATGAAAATTCCGGAGCATTGCTCTTCGATGAGTCGCATCTTCAGACTAGCTCGGGATAACTAAAATAGTAAAATATCTTTCACATAAAATCTGTTTGTAAGAGAAAAATGAAATATTAAGAGATTGGAGTACAGAAGTTCAACGTAGGAACAAATGAACTCAGAAACATTGTTACGGAGTATCCATGGTGTTTAAATTGACGGTACTAAATATTTGTATTAAATAACCTTAATTTTTTTTCAGCACTGAAGGTTTTGAATATACTGTCTGCTGCCTTTCTTTCCACTTCATTCATTTGAGATTCATTGTGATCAGAACTGAGAAACTCTGAAATGTGATCTTCCAGCTGAAAAGTTCTGGTTGTTAGGTTATCAGGTTTTACAAATTCAGGCATGTTTCAATTTATTTTCTGAAATAAGATCTAGATTCACAACATTCAGAATATTATATTTTTAAGTAGCGTAGTAGTTTTCCCAGTAGCCTGAAATATTGCCAAAATAATACAGGTTGGATTTCATTGTCTTAATCATCATACTGACTCTTCAGTTACTGAAACAAAAAATATTTTTTCAGCTGTTCTTCATCTGGCTGGTTGCTCATTTTGACTGAACCTGGGGGGGTCCTTAGATCAAGATGTGCCATAAGTAGCAAGATGTGAATATCTTTTTAACAGGTCTGTGAGGTTGTTGATCAGCCACAGTATTTTTTGATAAATGTGAATTGAAACACTTCAAGCATTTTTTTTCCCCTGAGTTTTAGGTGTTCATAGTATTGATTTCTTAACTTGTCAATACAGTAAGGATTTCTTTTTCACACACAAGAGTAGCTTTAAAACCACTTGATTCAGTATGCAATATTTTGAATGATCTGAAATCATCCACTGGGTTGGTAATAAGACCATATCATTTCTTTGCCATCATTTTTAAGTGGTTTTCATGTCCTGAAACTTAAGAAAATATTTCAACAATCTTATAGTCTTTATCGAGTACGTGTGTGCTAATAATAACCTTGTCTAGGACTATCAAACTTCTTTGTAGAAAACATATTTAACTGGCATTAATTATAATAGAAATGAATTAAGTCTTTTCAAATAACTTTCTTATAACCTCTTTTATATATCAGAACAATGATGTTTCTCTGATAAAGGTAAGGATAATATGAATGCAAAAGATGTGCTCTTGATTTTATTTCTTTTAAAAATTAAAACTTACAAAAATTTTATGAAGGTCACATCTTTTATAATGTGACTACTTCTTCATTCAAAAGATGTTATAATGTATAAATATACAAAAACCTTGATTAGATTGCTATTCTGTCATAATGCCAACCCATTGTCCTATACTTTGATGTTTGGATCTCCACCAATGAAATATTCTGAGAAATAGGTAGAGTGATTCTTTCATATTTGGAACACAATGTGTGATATAAATCAATTAGAACATGATAAGTATGGTTTAAATGAGAATCAACTGGCTCTAATTTGTGTCCTGAATAAATGGAGAAGGCAATGATAATTTTTTTTGAGTGATTACTATTGTCTATGGATTAAGCTAAGTATCTTACATCTTTTTACTTTTTACTCCTTATGAAAGACCCTATAATTCCTATTTTTTTTTAAAAAATCACATTCTCCTTTTATAATGAAAGAAAATAAACATTAGAGTGAGCAACTTTTCTATGTCTTTTCTTTCTTTTCTTTCTTTTTTTTTTTTTTTGATTTTATTTATTTATTTGACAGAAAGAGAGAGAGTGTGTGCAAGCAGGGGGAGTGGCAGGAGGAGGGAGAAGCAGGCTCTCTGCTGAGCAGAGAACCTGACCTGGGGCTTGATCAGAGGGCGCTGGGATCATGACCTGAACCCAAGGCAGAAACTTGACCTAATGAGCCAGCCAGGCACCCCCCCGCCCTTTTCAATGCTTCCTTATTGAATTCCTTGAATTCATGTGTTCATCACACTCAATCATTGGGTAAAAGTCTCTTACAAAGTCTATAATGAATTTGCCATACAGCTGATTTTAAACTTCTCACACAAACATCAGTTACATCTATATGTCAAGTAACATCAAGCTAAATTAAAAATGTATCAGTGTTCTCAGCATAATCACTAACAGACTTCTTAATTAACCTGCCAATTCTTTCAAAAATAGAGTTCACTTTTGCTTTATAAATGAGAGTAGATTAAGCAATCTTTCTTCCACTGATTTTTTGTTGACTGTAGTTATTACCATGTCATATAATCTGTGAGTCCTGAATCACATACACAAGCAAGGACTTGAAAAGTACTTCTTTATGTAACTTCTTCAATATGCAGTTGAGGTATAATCTTGATAATGTAAGTTTCTTTACCTATTGCATCAGTCACCCGTTTTAGGCTACTCTCCTGTTTATTGGGTTTGATCTATGTCACAGGAATGGATTGAAAATGGGAGGAAAGACACAGAGAGTCTCTAATGTCCCCTATCAGTTTTAATTTACAGTGATTATTTAATGTCATCTCAAGGATAATTCCCGAGGCAGTATCATAACTAGGACTATGTAACCAGAAATATGACTGTTCAATATAAGAGGAAAATAAAAGCTACCAATTATGAAGCATCTACTACAAGACAGGCATTATGCTATACACCAGGGTCCAGCAAAGTTTTTCTGAAAAAGGCCAAATAGTAAATATTTTAGGCATTGCAAGCTCCGTGGTCTCGTAGCAACTACTCAATGTGGCCATTGTAACATGAAAGCAGCATTAGAAAAGAAATAAATGAATAAGCATGGCTGTGTTCCAGTAACATTTTCCTTACAAATGCATTTGGCTGGCAAGCCACAGTTTGCTGACACCTGCTATATACATTGTCTATAGTCATTAGAACAAACATCAAGGAAAGGTATTGTTTAATTTATTCTATAGATGAAGAAACTGGGATTCACACAGACTTAGTATACCTAAGATCTCATTGGGAAAACTGACCTCTGGTAATTTAGCAGAAGAAATTTGTTATAAGGAACTAGTTAACAGAGTGTGCAACATGCTAAAAAGCCAGACAGAGTACAACCCCAACAGTAGCAACAGAAGAAAGTTGCTACCATCAAAAAGAAAGTGACGGCATAAACAGAACCCAGGTGCTGTCCATCAGGGACCTTGTTGGAAAGGGTTGTCCAGAGAGGTCTGGAAAGAGAAGTCACCAAACGGGTGAGTCTACAGAAGAAAGGGGAAAGAAATCTCCTTCCCTCCAACCTCCCACCACATCCATGGATCTTACCTGGCTATAGTTTGCAGATTTTCAGTATCTTAAGGTATAGAGCCGAGCAGGGAAATGATCTCAGAGCACACAAGAAGTGACAGATGCAAGTAATAAGAACATTGTCATAATTAGAATCCAGGTTTGTTTCCCCCAAATTCTGTGCATTTCCAGTGTAATACAGCATAAGCAGAGTTTGCTTCTTATCTTTTCTTCTTTTGTTTACATATGTAATGTTTCTTAGACTCTCAGAATATAACTCTTGAATTAACCTCACTCTGTAGTACTCAATATAAAAGATACCTTATTTCTGTGAAGAACCAAAATAGTCATGCCTATAGCCACAGTAAAGTGAAGATATTTCTGTTAATTTGCCAATACCTTATTTCCCAATGTTGAAAGGAATGTGCTTACAAAAAAATTTAGCTCATTGTCTTTAGGTTATGTATTTAAATCTTTATTTTTAGGATACATACTAGAATTGTCCCATTTTCAAATATTTGGTGGTGAATTTGGTAGATTCTCATCCTTTGACATCTTGGTCTCAAAAGATTATTTTCAGGATCAATAGTAAAATAGGCTTTGATAGACTGACAATCTTAGTAGTATCTATGTCCGTTGCTTAAAAGATGCTTGTCTTATTGTTTGCTAGAATCATTTCTTTTCTTTTCTTTTTCTTTTTTTTTAAAGATTTTATTTATTTATGTGACAGACAGACAGCCAGCGAGAGAGGGAACACAGCCCGGGAGAGGGAGAGGAAGAAGCAGGCTCCCAGCCAAGGAGCCCGATGTGGGACTCGATCTCGCAACGCCGGGATCACGCCCTGAGCCGAAGGCAGACGCCTAACGACTGCGCTACCCAGGCGCCCCTGCTAGAATAATTTCTAACATATACAGCCTGCATGACAGCAAGCAAATAGTTAACTTTAAAGTTTTAGAAAGCTTCAAGAAGATGTACAATAAATTGAGATATTCAGAAATTATTGTTTGCTCCAAGATTCTCGACCCTCTTAGGGAGTCTTTTCAGTTACATTTCAACACGGACATTTTTTATTACACAAAGATCCAGAATTAGAGTAAATAACATCGTGACTGCAGCAAGCAAATTAGTGAGCCCCTAGAGAGATGGAAAGGAACTCTGGCCCTACACAAAGAGGAGACCTAATATCTAAGGAAGGATTGGGGATTTTGCAGAGCATATTTAAAATAAACGTGCACCACTGAAATTCAGGTGTAATTAAATATATAAAATCTCAACAGGGTTTGAATTGTGAGCAATTACAGATGGAGAGACTGAGAGTTCTCTGCCATTGGAATTCTAACTCCTGTAAGAAAAAAGTGATCATTGCTGCACAAGCTGGCATGGAAACCCAAAGGAGGTCCAGAGGACAATGGCGACTTGAACCTGTATATGCCACAGAAGACACGTGCTTTAGTCACACTCACACTTCCCAGGAAGAAGAAACTAAATAGAACAAAACTATTTGTTAGTTATAATCAGCTGCATATTTACTTCCTTTTAAATGTCCTGGATAGTAGCTAGAACTTAGTTCTCATTTTGAACTCTGGCTACTTCTGTTCTCAGCAGAGACTGAAATTTTACCTTTGCTCTGGATCCAAAGAAGAAATTTAAATGCTATTGAAGGATAATATTTGGGCAAATCTGCCTGGCAATTGCTCCTGAGTTTCTTGTGCTCACTGTGAGCTGATCAAAGGAACGGAATAATGTAGTTGGTAAGGGCACAGCCTCTGGAATCTATGGACTTGAATACTGCTCTGCCAGTGCTAACTGCAGAGACGTAGTTAATTCAATTTATTGACTCTCTCTGTGCCTCAGTTCTCTCACCTATAAAATGGGGATAGTTATGGTGTCATCTCATATCGGTGCTGAGAGGATTAGCCAAGTAAAGCATTCTGACACAGTGTTTCTCATTTCATGTGCATGTGAATCACCTAGGAATCCTGTTAAAATGGAAATTCTGTTTCAGTAAGTCTGGGGCTGGGACAGAAGTTCTGCATTTCTAACAAGATAATGCTGAACCACAGAGTAGCAATGATCCATAAAAGTGACTGGCAGGTAGTAAGGTTTGAATAAGTGTTCTATATTGTTATTATCATGCAGCATACTTTGGAGTGCAACGGCTTAATGTATCACATGCCTATTTGGTTGTCTTGCATTGTACACATTCTGTTACAGATAGGGTCTTCAAGAGCAGTTACTTTGCCTGACTTATTTGTGCCAGACCCAGTTTTTGTTTTTTGCTCGTTTTTTCCGTGATACCTTTGTTTTCCACATCACTTCTACATGAAGGGCTCTTTATTTCTCAATTATTATACCATATATTTTCTGTAACATTTTTGCAACACTGTATACTAGGTTAACACTATATACCATCCCTTGACAACTTTTCTACTGTGTAATTATCTTCTCCTCTAAGTAGAATATATGTTCTGGTGTCTTAACAGCCTTCTATGTCAACTACTTTTCCTAACCTAATGCCTGGTATATTTTAAGTGCTCACCAAATGTGTTTGATTTGTTGGAGGTAGAAAAGCCATTGCTTGTCCATACTTTCTCCCTTCTGAGATGAACTGACGCAAGGTTGGGATTTGAGGCCCTCTACCTTTGTATAATTCTTGGAATATCTGTCTTACATTTACTTCTCAAAACCACGAAATGGAGGAACATAACACATTTATTTCCACTGGAAGACACGGCAGTGCAAATAGATTCCTTCTAAATATCTGTTACCACTGTCAAAATGTTTAAAGCTACCTACAAAAGACTTGAGGATAAAAATTTTTTTTTTCAAAATTCTGGGTGGAACATGAGAAATACCGGTTCTTCTGATAAGCCTTTTTCGTCTTTCCTGTGTCTGCTAAAAATGCTAAGTTGCTTCATGCACGCATCTGCACTGGTGGTTGGATGATTTTACTAGAGAGTCCTTTGATTTGAAGTGAACCTCTATTTTTGTTATTTTCAATTGTGTAGGTCTGAAGAGTTTGGAAGGAAACTGAAGATGCAGACTCTAGAATCATGAAAACCGACGATTGAAGACTATCTCTACCACTTCCTTACTCTGTGACTTAGAAAGATGCCGAAAGTTTCTGTTCCTTAGGTTCTGCTTTGATTAAATAAAAGTAAGTAACAATCCTTGTATATATGTACAGTGACTGGCACAACAAGGGTAATCAATACGACTGAGGCATTCTTGTTGAAGATAATTTTTTTTTTTTTTTTTTTGGTATTTAGGAAAGCCAGTGTGAAGGTCATGATTATAAACATCTTCTATAAAAATCATCCAATATAGTATTTGCTCTCTATTTTTGATTTTTCTTCTCACTATAAAGCAAAGCTTCATTCCAAAACACAATTTATTGATCAAAAGGACTTTTGGAGCACCAAATAAATTGAGTGTTTAGTGCAACATAGGCACCATAAATTGAATCAGAGAAAGTACAAGAAAGGCTCATGTCCTAAGTTTTATATTAATCCTGTGAGATAGAGTTATTACATTGTTTAATTCCAAAGGGTTGTGGGATTTTGTTTTGTTTTTCCTCTTAAAGGATCAATGTGTTAAGACTCTTTGTCTTGGATTTTGGTCAATTATAAGAGTGAAGATAGGAGGAAAGAAAGAAAGAGAAAAAAAAAGAAAGAAAGAAAGAAAGAGAAGGAAGGAGGGAAAGAAGTAGGGAGGGAAGGAAGGAGGGAAGGAGAGAAGGAAGGAGAGAGGGAGGGAAGAAGAGTGAAAGAGACAGAGATAAAGAAAAAGAAAGAAGAAAGAAAAGAAAGGAAGAAAGGTAAGAAAGGAGGGAAGGAAGGAAGGAAGGAAGGAAGGAAGGAAGGAAAGAAAGAAAGAAAGAAAGAAAGAAAGAAAGGAAAGAAAGAAAGAAAGAAAGAAAGAGGAAGGAAAGATGGCAATGACAGAAGGCAGGGAAGGAGGTAAAATAAAGGGAAGGAGAGAGAGAGAGGAGCAGAAGAGAGAGGAATTTCAGAAACCAGTTGTGTTGAGAAGAACCAATAAATAAGCAGTCAGGTGAAATCTCTCTAGAGGGAGGAGAAATGAGCACAACTTGACTTTCATGTAACCCTTATCTATTCAGAGAAGGAAGAATCAGGAAATGAAGTACTTCTCAGCAGTAGTTTAAGTCAAGAACTAAAATTAATTTACTTGACTTTGAAGCTATGAGACTTGTTTATACTCTGTAGAAACCACAATTTCACACTCCTAGATTCTAGTACAATGTTGGCAAAACAACTTCCTTATAAAATCAGACAAACTACCACTACCAACTACATTTCATCCAAGATGCCTTTGTTGTGTGAAATGATCATCCTTTTATTCATTGAACAAATCAGAGAACAAAGAAAAGAATATTTTTTAAATGATGGACATGGGTACTAGTGGGCCCTAAAGTAGAAGTTTTCATCACTTCATAGTAAGTGAAACAGTAAAAACAATAAGAATTCTTTCAAAACGATCCAATGGTTATTTGGCCCAATATATTTGAAAATGTCAAAAATGTAAAAAAAAAATGAGCTAAATAAAGAAAAAAAAAGAACTTTTAAAACAAGGCTATACCTTTAATTTGAAACCTTGCAATACTAAGTGAATATTGATATAATTTAATCTACAGGTTAAATTACTGTAAACAACTGTAGCCAAGATTTTCACCCTGAAAAATACAACCTATCATCACTACCATCTTCACCTGAAACAGTATCATACTTAACAATGGGAAAGATTACAAAAGACATTTACAGATCTATAAAAGTTCCCAAGTAAGTAACTGACTACAAGTTATCTGACTGGAGGAAGATCAAGTTTAAGAAATCTATTGTAGTATGTTGGTGGGGAGAAAGATAAGGTAAAGTCTCAACTAAAATAACTGAAGAATGATGCAGTTAATATCTACCAGAAATCTCAATAATTAAAAAGCAAGAGTGATAACTGAATTTGGAAAAGGGACTGTACTATCAGTACATTTTTAAAAATCTATGTATTTTCCTGTTTTCTTTATCACTCAAAGAAGAAAAGAATGCAATGTTGAAACTATGCTTCATGCTTTCATGTTTTATATATTTAAAAAGTCAATGTATCAAGTTTCGATTAAGAAAAAGCAATAAGGTGATTATCTACTATTGAATGTTACATTGATACAATCATTGCAGTTGGTTGGTGCTGAGTGTCAGGGTGAGGTTTTCATGGTATTGCGATGGGACAAAGCCAGAGAACAAGGTCTGTGTGAACTCTGTCCCATCAATTACCCCCCTTCCCTTTCAGGGTTTGGGCTGAGGGAGCCAGATCCAACGTTTGACTACATGAAGAGGCTGTGCAATCAAGGCCTAAAGTCACACCTCTCACATCTGGCTGCATATTAGAATCACCTGATGGAACTTCAAAAAAAAAAACTCTGCCACCGTGGTCTCACCCCACAGATTCTAATTTAATTGGTCTAGATTAGGGTCTCCGATTTAATAACTTCTTAAAAGTGGACCAGCTGACGTTTGTGTGCTGTCGGCACTGGGCACCACTAGCCTGAAAAGCCTTTTCCATCTCACCTCTCACTCCCCTACATACCCCTCTCAGGGCTGAATCCTGGAATCCCATGGTACGTTTGCTCAGTGGAAAATGGCTTTGAGGAGAGGAAGAGAAGCGAGGGGAGGAGAGACTCAGTCTCCAATGGCACCGTGCCTAGGGTAGGAAGCAAGGATGGCAGCTCTACCCCTAGATTTTATAAGATTTGAAGACTCCTTGATGGTGGGACACAGCAGACCGAGCCTTGGGTTGACAAAAGGCAGTGCTGTGTTGTTACAGGTCCACATGGGAGGGGGCTGCCAGGCAGGGCCACATGAAGGACTGCCCCCAAGGCCAGTCAACCAGGTACCGGCTCTAGGACAATTAGGGCAAGTGCATAGTGGCCATAGTGTGAGGGCCAATAAGGGATAAGAGAATTGGTTGGGGTGTGGACTTACACAGCTGCTAAAAAGGGGGATCTGATCAGCCTCTAGCCCGGGCCCAAACCTGGATCAAGATAACACTGAAAAAAAAAAAAAAAAGGCAAAAACTTATGATATACCCTACCACCACCAAAGTAATACCTAGCTGGAAAAAAAAAAAATCCTCCCTACTATTAAAATGTGGCTCCATAGATATCTAAAGCTCTGCCTGGTCCAATTCTTATTTCCTCCATCCTTAGGAAGAAAGATTAGGAAGGATTCAGTTGAGGGAGTCCAAGCCTGGAAAGAGACACAAAAGCACAGGTCTCCAATAGAAAGCACAGGTCATGCTCCCTTATCCAAAAGAGACCGGATGTATAATGGAAATCAGAAACATTTTGGTAACATTCCTGATGGAGTTTGGGGCAGCAACCCAAAATACATAAATATTTCTCAAGTGAAATATATTAATATTTACTTTAAGTATGATAAACAAAGATTACAAGTAGACTTGTGTCTCTTCAGATGAGGTTTGTGGCCGAATGAATTTAGGCCAGGTCTGATATTACTGCCAAGTGACTTATAAACAAAATGTTCTGTTTCCCCAGCTTTACAGATTTCGGGACTTCAGATAAGAGGTTGTAGATCTATGTCTTAGATAGTATCTGAATCTACATTGTCACACTACAGATGATAAGGATGATTCCTGTAAAGGCTAAGACCCCCCCAAGATAATTAACTCATTTTGTAATTATTTACTAAATACCCACCATGTGAGTGCTATCAGGAGTACTGAGGTACAAAGATGGCCATGACAGAGTGGCTGCTGTCAGGGGGCATACCTTTTGGTAGAGAGTGTTAATATGTAAAAATAATGTGCCGTAAAGCATTTGTAGTGTTCCCCTGTGGGTATGGTGCTTGGTTAAGGTGCAAAGATCACAGACCCACATAGTACAGGAGTCAGGACCATGAGCCAAATCTCGTCATTCCACAATATGAAAGCATCTTTTAAAAATAATCTTCGTAGTCATTTATACAACAGCAATTCATGTTCAATGGGAAAATGTACTAAGGTGTAAATAATGACACGCAAGAGAATAGAAATTACCTTGTTGATAACCAGTATCAACCAGCTGTCACTCCTCCTCTCTGCATGGTGTAGCGGGTAAAACCAGGTAGTCTGGACTTTTGCTGCCTTGGTTTTCATGTTCTCTCCCCACTTCACAGTGACCTTGACCATGTTACTTAACTCTTCTGCACCCCATTTCTTTATCTATAAAATGTCAACAATAATAACTTACATCATAGTGTTGTCATGAGGATTAAATGAGTTAATAGATGTAAATGTTTGCTGACCACTAACCTCCAGACATGTGCTGGAGTGTCTATTGCCAACTTTGGATCACTAACACCTACTCCTAAGGACCTGTCTTCTTTGCAGAGAAGAAGCCGTATTTTGGATTAGAATTCTCTATGAGAGAAACCATCAAGGTCTGGAAGGCAAAATTGTGGTTAAGTGTTAATTTGGGGAAGTTTGAGTAGCCAGACATAAGGGCAGCTGCAAAGTACTTATCTGCTTCTCTGGCTTCTCGGTAGTTTCAGCTGCTCAGCTGCAGACAGAACATTTCTAAAGATGCAAAGATTGCTGTAGGTTCCCAGGGAACTTCCAAAGGCCACCATCTAATTCCTATAATATTCTTATATTTTTTCCCTGTAATATTTGAAGTACCTCTTGTTTTATTAAATTCATGAAGATACAATTTTTGGTACCAGAAGTAATTCCAGGGAAAGGAAACTTAATAGATAGGAATTTGGAATTAGATTAGATTTGATTGATCGGATTAGATTTTAAGGCAGGAAGGGCCCCACTGATGGTGGATGATGAAACATTGCTCCATGCCCAGCCAAGTTACTTAAGTCATTCATTGTCACTAGCGTCAAGAAGCTAAGGAGCTCAAGGGTTTGGGAGACCCAGTAGCTCCTGCAGTAAAACATTACGATGAAGTAAAATGGAGTATCAGGACCAGGGATGGACTGGCTGCTTTTTTTTACTGGAACACCGCCGTGCTTGTTATTGTCTACATTCCCGAGGGCTACTTTCACACCAGAACAGAGTTGAGTAATTGTGACAGAGATGATATTACCCACAAAACCTAAAATATAACTATCTGACCCTTTAGTGAAAACATTTGCTGACCCCTGCTCTAAGAAGAAAAATCCAAAGGGTTAGGGAGAGGCTGGAGTGAAATTTGTTGTGCAATCTGCTTACTCACCTCCCTGTCTATTTCCTCTGGAAGATGTAGAGAACTCCTTCTTCACCAAGACCTTCAGAAATACATAAGTGAAGGTGTCATCAGGATGCTTGATAAACCCTGAAAGTCCCGAATAACAGTGGGTAATGGTACCACTGAAAAGGGTTCCCTGATTTCAACTAGAACGTTGGGATCCTGGAATAGCAGAGATGGAGTGGAATAGTTAATTGCCGGTGAGAAGGTTTGGGTAATTATTGTAATGTGCAGAAGACCCAAAGTAATAATCAGAATGGTTTGACCTGCAGAGATCTTTGTCAGTGATTAATTGATCATAGTGGCCCTGGGGCTGGGCCCACCATATGTAGTATAAATGGACATTCTACTGAAGTCTTACTTGATCTGTAAAAGCAAGTAAGTGAGTCACAGCCCTTAACTCTAGTCCCAGCTAGAGTTAGTCCACAGACTGGATGAAGGGGAGGCCACATTCCCCTGAGAAAGGGGCCTACTACATGGCAAAAAGTTGATATGTAAACATTGCTTCCACCAAGCCATACCACCAAAGGGTGCTATGGTCATTTACTAGGACAATCATGCACTGGAACAAAAGGAGGAAGTACCTAAATTTTTCAAGGATTTCTGCCACTGGATCTGAATTGATGTTAAACCCTCCCAAATCCCACTGTGGTCCACTAGCCCTTCAGACTGGGGAATTATGGAAGTCAAGTGATAAATGGAGTTTTTGGCTATTTCACAGTATACCTAGTAGATTCCTGAACTCATCCTCTAGTAAAGTCACGTGATCCGCAGCAAAGAACTATTAACCATTCACAAGGCATCTTCTGGACACCACTGGGCACTAGTAGACACTAAGAACATGAGTGTCAGGCATCAAACAATTATGCAACTAAAGATGTTCATCACGAGCTGGGCATGGTCAAACTCACAGAGTCATAATTTTGGATTTGGCACAAGAATAGGGCACATTAATATTGGACACAGTAAAGTTATATGACCTAGGCCTCATGTCACTTTTCTCTGTTGCACTTATTCCTCTTCCGCAGCTCCCATCTGTTGCTTCATGGGGTAGTCTTTGTGATCAGCTGCCAGCGGAGGAAAGACATCCAGTCTCGGTTCACCGGTCATTGATAAGTCAGCTCACTATATTGTTGCAAGCCGAAGCTAGACTGCCGAGCCGCAAGGGCCCCAGTGAAGGGTAGCCCTCATAAAGAGTGATGAGGATGGGGGCTCAGGGTGGCTCAGTCTTGATTTCGGCTCTTGATTTTGGCTCAAGTCATGATCTCAGGGTCGTGGGATCTGGGTCCGCATTGGGCTCCAAACTATGCTAGGTTCTTGCTTAAGATTCTCTTTCTCTGTCCTTCTGCCCCTCCCCTGCTCTCTCTCTCTCTGAAAATAAATATGTTAATTAATTTTTTTAAAAAACCAGTGATGAGGTGAAATTCTCCCAATGGGCAGAAATTTAAACCATACACCTAGTCAACAACTGAGGCAGAGTTTGTAAAAGTGGTCTAAGGTCAGAATATAATACAGCTCCAGGCAGTCACATGGTTTGGCTGGTTATTCAGGATATAGAGAAGACAGGATTGGAGAAGTGGAGAAAAGAGGAACAAAACACGAAGGTGGATTTTTTGGCCTGCATCCAATGTTTATAAATTTTTGTGTCTCATTCAAGACCTCCCAGAGAGCATACCTGTATAGAAGCCATTTAACAATGAGGTAGGTAGGACGACTCATCCAGAGTCTGCCCTTGGCTGCCCCAGTGCTTCTGCCATGGTTTTTGGTGATAACGACGGAGGATATGCATAGGTCCTACAGTATGAGCTTTCCTCAGGAGGCTGATCTAGCTATTGTTGCTTCTGAATGGCTGACCTGTCAGACTGACTTTCCTTGAGGGAAGCAGCTACTTGCGGGCAACTTGATTATATTAGAGCTTCTACCCCGTAAGAGGCAGTGATATCTCCCCACTGAGATTGGCACAAGTTCTGTTTATGGACCTGCTCTTCCTGCCCACTATTAACACCACCACCACCAGTGCCACCATCCAAAGGCTCACAAAATACTTGACTTATCATCATGGAATCCTTCGTAACATATGTTTTGACCAAGAGAACCATTTTACATTGAAGGAGGTGTGTCAATGGGCACACAACCATAGAATCCACTGGTCCTGCCATAAACCACACCACGATAAACTGCTAGCCTGTGAAAAGTGCAGCTATGGCGTCAGTGAGGGAGTGACACCTCATGGGATGGGACACTTTTTTCAATATGAGGCCAAACAAATAATGAGGGCTGGATAGTAAAGGGATTTGGGAGTCCTGGTAAGTAGATGGGCTTTTTCTTTGAGTGAAATGGGATATAATTAGGGAGTTTTGAACAAAAAAGTGGTATGATCTGATTCATGTTGTAACAGAACCACTCTGACTGAAGGTGGGTGGGGGCAGAGCAGTTTGGTGACTTAACGCAATAGTCTAAGCAAGATATGATGGGACCGTGAGCCAGGTCAGATGCAGTGTAGACAGTGATGAGAGATTGGATTTGGGTTATATTTTGATAGTAAAGCCAGTATAGTAAAGCATTGCTCCTTCTTTTAATTTACATTCATTCATTAGTGACTTAAACATTTTGTGAAGGTGGATTGTATATGTATGTTTTCTTTGCGATTTTCCAATACATTTGTTCCATCATAATAAAAATATAGAATCCAAATGAAGAAAATAATTTTTTTTTAAAGATTTTATTTATTTATGTGACAGAGAGATAGCCAGCGAGAGAGGGAACACAGCAGGGGAGTGGAAGAGGAAGAAGCAGGCTCCCAGCACAGGAGCCCGATGTGGGACTCGATCCCGGAACGCCGGGATCACGCCCTGAGCTGAAGGCAGACGCTTAACGACTGCGCTACCCAGGCGCCCTGAAGAAAATAATTTTTATACTTTCATTCATTCAATCAGAAGATTCAGATCTTCAGATTCAAAATCTCTGGAATAAGACATGCAAGACATTTCAGGTCATATTGCATTTTTTTCTATAAAAGTCTCTTTAACAACCTAAACTTTTTAAATCTTTCCTTTGGAATATTGTCTCTGTGTAACACGGTAGCCTCAACATCTATGTAACTATTTGGAGATGGGGCTTTTAAAGAAATTATGGTTATAAGAGGTCATAAGGATGGGGTCCTTATCCAATAGGATTGGTGTCCTTATAAAAAGGGGACACCAGAAATCTCTTTCTATCTCTCCCCCTCTCATCCCATCTCTGCACACACAGTGAAAAGGCCATGAGGCCACAAGAAAGCAGCTGTTTGCGAGCCAAGAAGAGAGGTTTCACCCCAAACCAACCAACCCTGCTGGCACCTTGGGCTTGGACTTCCAGTCTCCAGAACTTGAGTTAATGAATTTCTGATGTCTAAGCCCTCCAGTCTGTGGTATTTGGTTATGGCAGCCCTAGAAGACTGATCCAGTGGTACATTGCACAAATTTGACTTGTTAAATAAAGTCTTATCAAACTAATGAGAGTTGAAAAACGAAGATTAAGGCATCTAGAATAGTTATGAAAAAGCAGCAGCATATACAATGATGAATAAAACAGGCTTTTGCAGCTACATGCAGACAGAAAGTTTTCAACTAGAAATATTCTGTATGTACTAATTGTTCATAGCCTTGAAGATATTTCCCTTGAGGAATAATGTGATACTTGCTAGTTAAATGCAGCTGGGTCAGATCTTTTCAGAGTCCATTCTCTGCTCCCACCTCCTTTGACCATGACTATTTTATCATTGAAATTTCAGTATAAATACTATTCCTCAAAGAGGTTTTTTTCCCTCTCATTTCAATATCTAAAGTCACCCAGGCGCTCTATTCCATTACCCTATTTTATTTTCTTCATAGCATTTATCTCAATCTAAAATTATCTTAAATGTTTGTTTTCTCTTTTTCTTTTTGTACCTTCCAATAAAATATAAATTCCATTTGACCTTGTTTTCATGCTCACTATAATATGCCCAGCACCTAAAACCATCATGGGGACTCGATCAATATTATATGAGAGACACATTTTTGGAACTGACTGAAAGAAATCTTTGAACCAAATTTATGGCTAATAATATGGCCTATATTTTGTGAATTAACTTCAGTTCTTCCAATACTTATACCCTTATTTTCCTTTGTTATTATCTGAGTTTATCTCATTAAATTATATATATGTGTATCAATGTGAATTGTTCTAAACATTTTTGGGGGGGGTCAAGGAGCATATAAATAAACAAACAAAGAAAAATCCAGGGAGGTTTAGATATCAGGTTATTCCCCCCAAATGAGTTTACTCTATAATAAACCTGAAGTACACCACAAAACAAGTATTTAACTATATGTAATATAATATAGTATATTATTAAAATATTGGTTTTGTGGTATACCTCAGGTTCATTATGGAGCTTTATTCATATACACTACTTTGATATTTCCAACTCCAATAGCACGATTTTGTTCTCTGCCAGCTGCCTCCTTCTCTGGTCATTATCTGTACATTTCTACCCTGTTCTCCGTCCCACAAGGCTGACCTCCAGGATAGCATCATTCTGGTCCTCTTGTTATGTGGCTTCTCCTTAGACTCAGCCCATGGCAGGCACCCAGTCGAGCCGGAGGATAGGAGGAGGTAAAGCTCAGGTATTCCTCACCTTGTGTCCATACCTATGGTCCTTTCCTACCACTGGTCTGACAATGACCACTTTCCACTATGACCTTGGATCCCATCAGACCATCTTTTTTCCACAACTCCACTTTCCTTCATGCCTCAGGAACATCATCCTCTCCTCTTACTCCCTCAGGCTTAAGGGTGGCAATGGCTCCCTACTGTTGTTGATCCCAAAGGGCTTTACCTTTCTGGCTCCCTTAACCCTGCCTCACTACTATAATTGGTTCCTTCAATTACTTCTCTTTAGTTAAAACCTTAAATATGTCACCTCTTTCGTGCCAGGAACCAGATTGAATCTAATAATCAAATGTCCTCTGGCTACGTTTTGGTAGAATAGGGAAGTGGCAAAACTACCCGTAACCATATAGTCAGTCAGTAAGTATTTACCGAAAATACAATAGATGCTAGGGACCATGTTCTTTTCTATAATAGCTATAATGTTACATAAGACATTTACTTCACTCAAGGGAACATTTAAGCAAAGGGGAAAATAATATAAATTATTCTGCATATCATGATGTTAAAAGAAGCAATTCCTGTGATCTCCATTTTGGCTAAGTTCCCAACATCTGAGAACAAAGGATATTAGTACTCTTTCACAATAATAAAGATGTGTTAGATCATTCTTTCAGAACTTTCTAAGAGGCGACCTAAAATATATCAGGTGACATTTAGTCATCATTCACCTTGGAAGCACGAAGGAGTAAGAGAGGAGGAGATGTCTAAAGAACCTTAATGAGACTTATTCCTGTGTCTTCTCAAATTTGACAGATTCAGAAACCAGTACCTCCCTCATGTCTGAAAAGCAGTCTAATTGTAAAAGTTTGGCTGTATCTTTGTTAGAATATTAAAAAGAATGTACAACATTCTCCCCAGTGGAGTAAATGTTTGTTTCCTATTTCCTTGTGTATTCTTTTGAAGGAACATGGCCTTGAATTGCCCTGAAACTCTATGCAAATCTTAAACAAGTGAGCTTGGGGAACCTAGGGATTGGGTGGGAGGTGTAAGTGACTTGGGAAGCGAGGAGCTATAAGGAGCGCATCAGAAAAAGGATCAACATCTGGACGGCTGATGCTGTACCAGAATCCACATTTACCAGTCTAGTTATACCTTTGTACCCATTACTTCTATTCCTTCTTCCCATTCCATTCCTGAAGGAGTCCTAAGACCACATAGTGAGTGGAGGAGGGAACATGAAGGAGCAAGATGGAGGGAATAAGATTTCTGAGCTGTGGGAGGAAAAAAGTTTGGTTTGGATAAGAGACTTAACATTTAAGTAGAAGATTGGACTGCGCTTTTTACTATAACTAGAAAATGAAATAATTAGTTCACACTTGAAAATGATGAGGAAGGATTTGGGATCAACCCAAGATACTCAAGGAGTAAGAAAAAAGATCCAACAGAGCATGGGGGAAATGCAGTGATATGAAAGAATAAAGTTGATTTTTAACTGGTCTCTACTTAATCCAGTTGATTCAATTTTACATCAGCCAACACTTTAACTCAAGGAAGAATATGTGTGATCAGAGAAGACCTCAAATTTACAATTTGGCTTGAGTAAGAAAGACTATGTCTGCTCAAGCCACAGATATAACCATTTTAATTAAGCAGACCAGTTTCTACTAACTTATTGGTCAAAACCATATACGAGATGAAAAATTTGTTTCGTTTGAGAATTTTCCACCAAATTACTGAAGGAATTTCAAAATTCCATTTAAATTTATAACAAAACTTGTAGCACTTTATCATTATTATTGCTGCAAACGCTCCACTTTTGCATTTTCTTGTATGCCAATACTCTGGGATAATTTTAATTCTTTTGCATCCAGAATACAGAAAATTCAAGTATTGGACATGCAATTAGAAATAGTAGCAGCTGCAGTAGTAATAGTAGTGGAAGCAGAAATAATAATAATAATAATAATAATTTTTTAAATGTTAAGTACTTAGTGATACAAAACAAAGTGTGAGGTGCTTTGCATGTGACATCCCTTAAAATTTCAGCTATCCTAGGAGACACGAAATAATATTGTTCTAACTTCTAATGTGTCCTTTAAAATACCATCAGTTCTAAGTAAAAGAAAAAACATAGATCACAGCTACAGAAGATCATTTTACAGCCAACAGATTTCAGTGAGACTGGGTTTTATGAAGGTTTCCTTTTCTAGCACCTCACACAGGACCTGAAGTAACTTTATGGAGTTGACACTCAATAGGTATTTGTTAAATTAATTAATGTTGAATAAATGTTGAATGAAAGTCTATAAGAGTATTTTTTCTATCTTTGTAATAGAAGTTATACAATATAAAATGGAATTCAAATTCTTAACATTATGCATGTCTCAAGTAAATATAAATCGATATGTTTCATTCCATTCATTTTAGCACTATTTATTCGCTGCTGAAAGTGACAAACATTCAGCTCAGCAATTAAGGATATTAAAATCTTGACAATGATGATGCCCTAATTGAGGTTAATTTGGGATCTATTAAAATCTGATTGAATTTTTAACCCTGTGAGAGGAGTATTAACATTCAAGATTTTTTTTCTCTTACGTGTCTAAAAAACATAAGGCAACCTAACAATGAGGACCTGATCTAAATGAATGAGAACTGTGAAACTCAAACACAGTGGTTTTTAGCAAGTGCTATTAAGCGATTGTAATGGAGGTTGTCCTTTGCTCCTTTCCAGAAGCATAGCATGAGGCAGTTGGCTGTCTGCCCATTCCATAGATGAAGTGAACACACATAATCAAATTCAAACTTCAGCTCCAATTGTCACCTCCTCCATGGAGCCCTCACTGACCTGCACAGACCAACACATAGGTTCTATCCTCTATGCTCCCACAGAACTTGGTTGATACTCTTAAATAAATAAATAGCTGGACTTACAAAATAAAAATAAAATTAAAATGGAATGAGGCAGGGCAACAACATTGAGAAGATTTCAGTCATCTGTGGAATAGCGTCACAGTTTATCCGCAGATTTCATTTTAGAGCAGAAGAATGCACACAATGTACTGATTTTCATGAGAAAGAAGTGGGGAGAGAAAGAAAGAAATGGCCAGCTGTTGACTTAGCATCCTTTCCGAGAAGCTTGCAGTTTGCATCTTGTTCTCGATAGCTATAAAAATGAATTCAAATAATAAAGGCCTGTGATGGTATTTGGGATATGTGTAACTGCTAACGGATCTTAGGTACAGTGTTTGTTTTTGAGAAGATGACAAATTTTTGAGCCAAGGGTCCGAGTTTGAGCTGCAACGTCTATTGCTTGTATTTAGTACAATAGGAAAGGTACAGAGATCTGCAGACTCGGGGGGCCACTTCCGCATACCCGCCAATGCACTCTCTCCCCAGCCTCAAACCCTTCTACATCCTAGGATGATTTTACCTTCCCTCAGTCTGTGACAGTGCTGCAGATACCAGGGACATTCTATGTGTACACACATACATATTTATTTAATTAACCAAAATACCTAAAAGTGGGCAAAAATGGCAGACAACAGTAGTTTCAGGAAATGGAAGACAGCCCAAATAAAGAATTATCCTGAAATCTCAAAACAAACTAAACATTAGACTGAGCATAAGAAGGGCTGAAAATTAGGAAATAATCTTGTGCATTTTACTGGACTCTTTCTAGTGGGGATAATAAAACCAAATGTCCCATTGTGCTTTGGAAATAGCAGTAATTTTGTGGGAAACCTTTTAAAATAATCTTACACTTATGGTACACAACTATTTTTATAATAAGGTGCCATCTCTGTTTTGCAGAGAGAAGCTGAGACAAAAACGCAGTGTCATCAGCTGGGAGTGAACTCAAATAAGAGTTATTCCAAATTTTCCAATTTGTCCAATTCTTCCAAATTACAATGGCTTACCACATAATTCAGTCCTATGTAAAAATCTTCAATTGGTAACAAAGACAATTGAATTTGGACCCAAGTATTTGCACTGAGGTTTTGACCCTTTAGACAGGTTACTTTCTAATCTCTTTCAGTCATAGCTTGTTTCTCCTGTATTTGGGAACAAAACGTTACAGAAATTGAGAGATAATTTGTAACGGTACATGGAAAGTACTTGGCTACAGTGCCAGGTAGCTCATTGGCCTCAACAAATAATGGCAGTTGTTATTGTGGCTATCTTGATTTGCACTGGAAAACAATCACATCTTTTAGTCACATCTGATTCAACAAAATGGTCTGAAGAAACAGTGCCTGAGGGACTCACTGTTAGATAAGTTCTGAATTCAACGGTTCTCCAGGCTCCAGTTTCGATGGCGACATGCCCTTAGATTGCCTCGGTGGAATAGTTACAGCTATTACACTGATTCTAATAAATAATAAAGTGTGGTTGATACAAAAGTAATTTATATTCATGGATTAGCTGGGTACATAGGTTTAATAATATTGACATTACAGTAACATGCTTAATAGCACATTGTCACAGTATCATCTGTTAAGTATTTCTTACCAATGCATTTCATACCCTGCCTAATAATAATTTGTTAAAGGCAATGTAGCTGCACATATTAATTCTTTCATAAATGTGAACATCACATTCTTGAATGGCACATGACTTAATTCATGATAACTTGGGTGGTGATTATATGAATAGAAACTCAGCCTCATCTGAATGGGAAGAAAGCACATTTGTAGCCTTATTACAGTTGGGAAATTGAAATGTGAAAGGAGTGACAACTGCTAAGATCTGCAATAGAAAACATTTGACTAAATGCAGTGTAACTGTTCCATGTCACCCTTGCCACTCATTCCTTGCCATTTCACCCTCTGACTCTGAAATGTATAGCAGGATAGCTGAGAATGAAATAAAACTGGGATCCTCTTCCTCGGCTACCCAGATTATATTTTGCCGTTCATTTCATCTTGCCTAGTTCAAAATAAAATTAATGGAGCTCAACCAGTCACACTTCTGTTTATCTTACCAAAGGAATGTTTCATTTACCTATTCAATAAGCATTTATCGATCACTTGCTATCACATGACACAGGGTAGATCCAAGATGAAAGACAAATCTCCTGTCTGCAAAGCATCTTAATTAAGGATGGAGATTGTATAGCAAATGAGAGGTTGAAGAGAAAAATCATAGGCCAGCTGCAGCAATAGCTGTCAAAACTTGTAGATAAAAAATTCATCTACTCGTGATATTTTAAAAACTTGTCAAACAAGTTGTTTGCCTTCTAAAATTATATCACTGAATACAAGGAAATACAAGATTACATAAGGATGTGCTAAATAGTTGATATTAAATGTGGTGGACGGGTCTGATTCCCATGTCTATCTTATTATTCATCCTATTAGAATATTGTTAAAATGCACAATAAATCTCTCTTCCTGCTATGTGTAGTCCCATTTTATTTTTTTGTAAGTGTAACTTTATTTTTATATTTTTACAGTGTTATATTAGTTTCAGGTATGCAATATAGTGATTCAGCAATTCCATACATCACCCGGAGCTCATCATGACAAGTGCACTCTTTAATCCGCATTACCTCATGTATTCCCATTTTAAATTAATTTATTTCTTGCACTACTTGTAGTTTTGCATACTTTATACAAATTATCTCGTGATAAAATTGAAAATCTTGAGATTTTGACAACTTAATTAATTTATATCAATTGGGGTGTTCCCATCTTATTGAAAAGTGTCAGGAGAAAGGTAATAAACAATTTGTGCTTCTTTTGTTTGTGTACATTGATGGGGTCCTCATTGCTCTACAGGTAGTGGAAATAACATGAATTAAAAGGACAGATCCTCTTATTTGTCTCAATTTTTTCTTCACTCCTCTCAGCTGTCGTTCTTCTGGCTTTTTAGTCTCAATTCTTTGCAAAAAATAACAAGCTGATCTTAAAATTTATGTTGCTACTTAAGGGCCCAAAGTAGTCAAAACAATCTTGAAATAAAAAGAAAAGAGTCAGAGGACTCAAACTTCCCAATTTTAAAATTTACTTGAAAGCTACAGGAATCATGACAGTGTGATATTGGCATAAGGGTAAATGTGGATCAATGGAACAGAATTGATAGTCCAGATACAAACCTTCATATTTACTGTCAATTGACTTTTGACAAGGGTGCCAAGACAATTAAATGGAAAAGAATAGTCTTATCAACAACAGGTGCTAGGACAATCCACATGCAAAAGAATAAAGTTGGATCCCCTACCTTCACCATATACAATTATTAACTCAGAATGGATCTAAAATCTGAATGGAAGAGCTACAACTATCAAACTCTTAGAAGAAAATACTGGGGTAAATCTTCATGACCTTGGGTTAGACAATGACTTCTTAGATATGACACCAGAAGCACAGGAACAAAATATATGGGTAATCTGATCATCTTCAAAATTAAAAATTTTGAGCTTCAAAGGATATCATCACCAAAGTAAAGAGATAATCCACAGAAAGGGAGAAAATATTTGCCAATTATATCTCTGATAGAGGACTCATATCCAGAATATATAAGGAACATCATTAGCCTTCAGGGAAATGCAAGTCAAAACCACAATGATAGACCACTTCACACTCAGTAGGGTGACTATAATTAAAAAACAACAACAACAGGTAATGAAAGGTATTGGTGAGAATGTAGAGAAATCAAACCCTCATATGCTGTTGGTGAAAATGTAAAATGTCACAGCCACTTTAGAAAATAAACCAGCAGTTCCTCAAAAGTTTAAACATAGAGTTACCCATATGATCCAGTCATTTTACTTCCAAAGAAATGAAATTATATATATACATGAAACTTTATGAATGTTCATAGCAACATATTCATTATAGTCACAAATTAGACACAATCCAAATGTCCATTAACTGATAGTGGCTTCTTTCATTCAACATATTGTTTTTGGTGTTCATCCATGTTACAGTAAATATCAATATTCTATTTCTTGTTATTGCTGAATAATATTCTTTGGAGTTCAAGAAGGAGCAGCCGGTCGACTAAGAAGCTAATAAAGAAAAATCAGAGCACTGGAAGCCAGTGGAGAAAGTATTTTGAGGATGAAGAGTGACCAACTCTGTTAAATGATGGCGAGAGGTTGAATAAGATTAGGATTGAAAGTTGACTATTGGATCTTTTAATAAATTGACCTTAACAGAATTCTTTGAGTGAAATAGCCGGGCTGAATTAAAGAGAGAAGATGGGTGTGGAGAGAAATTTGAGATAATAAGCACTGCCCAATCTTTTACCATAAGGAGTGGCAGAGAAATGCTGCAGAATATATGGTCAAGGCTGTCTTTTTTAAAAAGACAGATGAAATTCTGGTGTGTAAAACACTAATGGAAAAGATCTAATTGCATTGGAGAAGGGGATGGTACCAAAGAGAGCTAGATAAATTGTTGTATAAGGTGGTGAGAGGGTATAGAAGTTCTCTTCTGGTTGCTGCTATTTTTTGTTGTTATTGTTGTTTTCCATCTTGTATGATTTTTTAAGACTATTTTTCTGGCACAGTTTTAGGTTCACAGAAAAATCAAGAGGAAGGTACAGAGATACACCCCCTATTCTCACACTTGCATGGCCTCCCACATTATGAACCCCCTCCATCAGACTGGTACATTTGTTACAGTTAGTGAATGTACACTGTTTTTATCAACGGAATATGAAACAGGCTGCTTCTTCTGAGCTGTGAGCAAGGAGGAGGAAGTCATATTGAAAGTTTTAGGTGTGAAATAGTCTCCTGGACAATAAAAGAGTGAACTGAACAGGAAAATGACTAAGAAAACTTGATAGAATTGACAGTCACTGCCAAAGGCCCATTTTCCGGGTCATAAATTCAATTGGAGGCTGGACATTCTTGTGTGATGGTGATTGCCACATTTCACTCTTTGAAAGTAAGTCCATAGCAGGAAGAGCATTAGAGTTTTACGAAGTTGGATTTTTACCAGTTGTAAAAACCCAACTGAAGGGGGAGGGGAGAGAAGAAGGAGGGAAGGTGAGGAAAAAACAAGGAAGAAAAGGTTGATGGATAGTGATGGACCCTGCAATCTGCACTTAGTTGTGAGGGATATGATGACCAAAGAGAAGTGAGAGTGAAAAGTTAATAGGGTCAGTGGATTAGAGGTGCTTGTTTAGTACAGAATTAAGGAATTAGAGAATGTAAAATGGAATTACGGTTGGTAGCAGAGAGTATCATGCTTAAAACTGAGAGCTTAGAAACTGAAGCTACCAGTGTTGACGTGGACAAAGTGAGACCAAGGGAGTGGGTGGCTGGGATCGTGGAGAACAGGATTAGCAAAGGTGCGTAAGTCAATAATTAGAACTTGTTTTAAATGGATCATCCATTGACACATGGAAATCACAAAGGCAGAAAGAAAAATGATTTCAAAATAGTCAGTGGAAGAAAAACTACCCACCACTTTAGAAAATGAAAGGGGAAGCATCATTGTTAGAACCAGAAGATTCATTTAGAGCGATAAGGTGTTGGAAATATTCAACAAAAAGGCTGAGGATATAAGGTTTTGTTGTTTGTTTGTTTTTGTTTTTTAATGTAGGGCAGAGCATAAACTTGTAGTGGGGAATGTTTGGGATGAGGGAGAAGTAGGAGCTGAGGTCTGAATAGCATATGCAGAGCTTGTAAAGAAGTGCAATTTGCATAGCTAGCACAAGTTTACAAACTGTGTTTAGGATCACAGATGTGGCTGGCCTTCCACACTTCATCCAATAGTTTGAAACCTTAAAACAACATGAGTACATAAAACATGATCTGCCATCATCAAAAGCAACAATCTGAAAGTTTAACCATTGCATCTAATTTCGTGTTCGTGCAAGGAGATAAATCAAAACACCTGATTGTGTTGTGTGGTGAGATGCTGTATTCATTAGCGTTATTTCCATTTCCTTTGAGTATAGCCAAGAGCTTTATTCCCACAAACAGAATACATAAGGACTGAGTATCTGTTTGCCAATGGACCACTGGATGGGATGAAGACAGCTCATTCTTTATTCCACTTCGGTCTCTGGCCTGTGTGATGGTACTGTCAACAAGGGGGTGACACAATGCCAAGTATCGTTGTGATTTTTACGACCTGGACATCTGTCTAGTATGTACTAGACTAGGACCACAAGTTCTATCACAGAGGCCATGGAAAAACTGCCAGATGGTAATGAATTTTAGCCACTGCTGACTTCAGCTGGATGCAAACAAATGACCTAAGGGGACCAGATTCCATATCTCACTTCCCGTCCTTCCAAGCTAACCACTCCTTCCAAGATACGATTACAAATGCAACATTAATGCAGAAATAAACTTAAAGCCATGGAGTAGCAATAATGTAAATAATTTGGATAACATGGCAAAAATTAAACACTTTCAGACAGATACTGAGCCAAATAGTGATTTTTTTTTTTTTTTGCAGGGTTTATTCTTCCTTCCTTCATCTGAAAGGGTCAATAATGAAAATTTGCCACATTTGTTTTCCTGTTTTGTTAACCCCCAAATAGAAAAGGTTATTAGAATTATTGTCTCACTCACAACGTTCACAGAATAATGTATAATAAAAAGACACTTTTTTTTAAACCAAGATTATAGCCAAAGTGTAGTGTTTTTGCTGACAAATTTAATTTTCTAACAAATAGGGCATTTTATATTTGTTTTGTTTTTGTTTTAATTTTTGCTTTAGTTTCAAGTCTTACTAACTTTCTCATGTGTATAAGCAATTACCTCAATAATATAGTAAATGGAAATGACTATTGAATTTTTTACAGGGTCTTATGATCATAATAATGAATCTTAATTCGGATGGTAGAAGAGATTAGACAGGGTTTATACTTGGGCTTATTTTTTCATTCTAGTACGTGATCGAATTTCTGTATTTTTTGCTCTTTCTCCCAAAAATGAGAAGAGAAAAATACTAACTCACTTATGGTCATGATTAGCTGGTGTCCAACTAATTAGTTTTAGCTAATTAGTTGGTGAGTTGAATGTTACTGTAATGGTAACTTTTTGATCTCTGAACACATATTCTGTATATAAATCCATATGGCAAATTACACAGGCTCTTAGTAGGAACTGTGCAGAAAAGGTATGGTAGGCAAAGTATAAAAAGACCCACTTTTTAGGCACTCTCTTTAACATACTGTACAAATATAAGGACCCTGTATCCCTTCTTCCACACATTGAATTAGGGCATAAAGGAAAATCTCTTTCCTGATAAATTATGGAGGGCCTATGGTAAGCACTCCTTTCTCAGTGTTCAGCCATCAGAAATTTTAATGAAGGCTCAGCCTGAAACATTTTTTGGAGCCTCCATATTTTTAGAAGTAATAAAAAGAAGGAAGATAAACAAAATGATAATCAAGTCTAAAATACATGGAAATCTGGGGAAAAATAGCTTAGAAAACATAGTTGCACAATTACCTGGATACATTCTTTGAATCAAGGATATAATATGTCTTATGATGAGATACCCCATCTTACCTTTCCTACTGAATTATAAAGGCCTAGAAGGAAAGAACTGTGTCTCGTCTATCTTTGTATTTTCCATGGGTCTTCTATGCAACATATGTTCAATAAATATTTGTTAAGTAAATAAATCCCTATGCAAGTTATCTTCAAAAACAGTAAACTTATAACCAGAAGCTTATTTTTTTTTAACTAAGTAGGAAAGAGATGTAGGAAATCAACCAATCTATGAAAAATCATTAAGTATTAATTGGAAATTGCTTAACTACTCACAAGTTGGAATATTCTTGGGCAAACCACCCCCCAAAAAATTAAAAGGAGAGTCCCTAGAGGTGTCCTACCCTGCCTTCTGCTCAGTAACAGGGCCTTGCTAATCAGGTTGTCACTCAATAAAAGTGCTTGGGATTTAAGTTACTATCCAGGCTTTGCCCAATTTCAGCAACTTACAAGACTGACAGTGAAATAAATCATATTAATCCTGGGGGTGGGGGAGAAGGATAGTCCCTAAAACCTGAAGAGCTAATAATCTGGGAGGATAAATAAGGATTGTATAAAAGAAACTAAAATAAATACAAACCATTATTCAAGAGAATGCGAGGTGGAGGGTCATGGACTCAAGATCGCTATAGAAGTTCTTATCAAAATTATTGGGGGCCCACAAATCTTTCTTTTTTGTATTTTACAAATTTATTGGAAATATAATTGACATACAATGTCATATTAATTTCAGGTGTACAACCTATTAATTTAATAATTCTATGCATTATTCAATGCTCATCAAGATAAGTGTGGTTACCATCTGTTATCAGACAATATAATATTGACTACATTCCCATGCGGCACTTTTCATCTCCACTTTTCATCTCCATTATTTGTTTTATAACTGGAAGTTTGTATTTCTTAATCCCCTTCATCAATTTCTCCCACTCCCTCATTCTCCTCCCCTCTGGCATCCACCAGTTTATTCTCTGTATTTAAGCTTTTGCTTGTTTTTTCTTTTTTAAGATTTTATTAATTTATTTGAGAGAGAGAGAGAGGCAGCCAGCGAGAGAGGGAACACAAGCAGGGGAAGTGGGAGAGGAAGAAGCGGGCTCCCAGCAGAGGAGCCTGATGTGGGGCTCGATCCCAGAACGCCGGGATCATGCCCTGTGCCGAAGGCAGACACTTAATGACTGAGCCACCCAGGCACCCCGTTTGCTTGTTTTTGTTTGTTTGTTCATTTGTTTTGTTTTTTAGGTTCCACATACAAGAGGAATCATATGGTATTTGTCTTTGTCTGACTTATTTTACTTAGTGTAATGCTCTCTAGGTCCAACTATGTTGTCAGAAATGGCATCATTTCTTTTTCATGGCGGAGTAATATTCCTGTGTGTGTGTGTGTGTGTGTGTGTGTGTGTGTGTTCAGCACATCTTTATCCATTCATCTATTGAAGGACACTTGGGTTGCTTCCATATCTTGACTATTGTAAATAATGCTGCAATAAACATAGGGGTGCATGAATCTTTTTGAATTAATATTTTCATTTTCTTTGGGTAAATGCTTGGTAGTGGAATTACTGGATTGTATAGTATTTCTATTTTTAATTTTTTGAGGAACCCCCATACTGTTTTCCACAGTGGTTGCACCAGTTTATATTCCCACCAACAGAGCATGAGCATGCCCTTTTCTCTAGATCCTTGCCAACCTTTGTTCCTTCTCATCTTTTGGAAACTAGTCATTCTGACCAGTGTGAGGCAATATCTCATTGTGCTTTTGATTTGCACTTCCCTCATTAGTGATGTTGATCATCCTTTTACATGTCTGTTGGCTATCCAAATATCTTCTTTAGAAAAATGTACTATAAACTGGATAATTGAACATAATAATAAAAACTTTTTTTAAATTTGAAAATGTCTATTCAGGTTATCTGACCATTTTTTAATCAGATTGTTTGGTTTTTTGGTGTTGAGTTATATAAATTCTTTACATATTTTAGATATTAACCTCTTATCAGATATATCATTTGCAAATATCTTCTCCCATTCAGTAGGTTGCGTTTTCATTTTATTGATGGTTTTCTTGTCTGTGCAAAAGCTTTCTGTTCTGGCATAGTCCAATAGTTTATTTTGCTTTTGTTTCCTTTGTCTAAAGAGACTTATCCATAAATATGTTGCTAAGGCTGATGTCCAAGAAAACTGCCTATGTTTTCTATTAGGAATTTTATGGTTTGAGGTCTGACATTTAGGTCTTTAATCCATTTTGAGTTTATTTTTTTGTGTATGGTGTAAGAAAGTGGTCCAGTTTCATTGGTTTGCATGTAGCTGTCCAGTTTTCCCTGCAACATTTATTGCAATGACTGCCAAAGAGCTTTTTTTTTTTTAAATTTAAGTATGCCTATTGATATTTGCCATATTAAAAGTTAAAAAATTTAAAGAATTCATTAATTCATTTTATTTTAAGATTTTATTTATTTGAGAGAATGAGCAAGAGAGAAAGCATAAGTCGGGGGAGGAGTAGAGGCAGAGGGAGAAGCAGAGTCCCCGCGGAGCAGGGAGCCCTATGTGGGGCTCAATCCTGGGGCTCGGGGATCATGACCTGAGCCAAAGGCAGATGCTTAACCGACTGAGCTATCCAGGAGCCCCATTAATTCATTTTAAAAATAATAATAAATTCATTGAGACCCCAAGGTCACTGATCGACCCCTTAGGAATCTCTCACCTAGGGAGTCTGAGGCAGGAAAAAGAGTGATAAGCCTGGAAAGTAGGAGAAACTTTAATGAGACATTTCTTGAAGTATCTATCCTGGGAAAAAGTGAAAGTTTAAAGACTTGGATTTGAGACTTCATGAGTCACTTAAACCTTTCTGTATTTCAATTTCATTGTCTGCACTGTCCAAGGTTGCTATGAGAATGTAATGGACCAATATATATATCTATAAAGACTGTAAAATATAAAGCTTTTTATACCTGCTATTATTTTTGTTTAGTAGGACCCTGAATTGAGATTCAAAGGATGGATAATTAGCATGTGGATGTCTAGATCAGAGAGAATCAAAATGTTCCAATTTAGTGCTAATATCCAATGATTCACTTTAGTCTTCCTTGCACTTGCCCTACTGAAATGTTTCACACTGGTTATCAGTCTCTTTTCCTTTAAATACTTTCTTCATCATCAGGACATTGCTCTCTGTCTTCTTATCTAGCCACTCTCTGGTCATCTTTGCTGGTTCCTCTTCTCTTCTCCGAGCAATTATCATTGGAGTTCCCCCAGGACCCAGGCCTCGTCCCACTCACTACTCCATCTCCACTACTCCCTAAGCAACCTCATCCCACCTTAAGTCCTTAAAAAGAATTCGTATGCTAATGAATCCCAAATTTACACCCCTAAACTGGAATAACCAGCTGCCTATTTTACGCATCTACCTGAATGGCCCATAAGAATTTCATACTTTATGTCTAGAAGCAAACCCCACTTCTGCCTTCTGATCAATCTCCTATCACTGTTGACCCTTGAACAGCACCAGTTAGAACTGCTAGATCTGCTTATACATGGATTTTTGTCAATAAGTACAGTACAGTATTGTAAATGCGTTTTCTCTTCCTTATGATTTTCTTAGTAATATTTTCTTTTCTGTAGCTTACTTCATTGTAAGAATACAGCATGTATTCTATGTAATACATAGAACATAGAAAATACATAATAACCGACTATTATGTTATCAGTAAGGCTTCCAATCCACAGTAGGCTATTAGTAGTTAAGTTTTGGGGGAGTCAAAATTACACTTGGAATTTCAACTGTGTGGGGGAGGAGGGTCAGCACCCCAACCACCATGTTGGTCGAGTCAATTGTCCTTGCTCCCTTCCTGTTCTGACTTCCAGGATTCCTCGACCTTCCAGCACACCACACAGGCTCCTTTTTACAGCTCTTCTCTTCACCTATGGTGCTCTCTCTCTCTAAATACACCAGTGGTCTTTCCTATTTAATCTTTGCTCTGATGTCATTTTCTCAGTCAAGCCTGTTTAAAAACTGCAAACTTATTAAAATTTTCAACTCTATACTCCCCCCTGTTTCCTGGTATTCTCTATTCTACTTATTGTCTATATTATTATATTAGAACACATATCACATAGTGAAAGACTATATAATTTTCATTTGCGTTGTTTCCTTCCCCTGGGTGCCAATTTTATTTATTTTCTTTCTACGTGAGCTCCATGAGGACAGACATTTTTGCTATGTTAGCTAATGTATGTATTCTTAGGTCCTAGAATGGCACCCAGTAGGCAGTCAAATGTTTGTTTAATGTGTAAATGTTTATATCAAAATCTGACAGTCATGGCACCCAGAAGCAGCAGAAAATGCCCATGGTGTGGGTAACAAGGCAACATGGGATATATGTGGGGGAGGCAAACGTGATAAATGTAAGCCAAGCTTAACGGGAAGAGTGTTTGTGCTGCAGAGCAGTAGATGGAAGGGTGTTCTTGAGAATAACGAAAGGTAACCTTAAAATAGGCTTTCATGGGATGCTATGGCATTTTCTCCCATGCAGACTGCTAAAAACAGGGAAAGCTATTTCTCAGCCATTGTTAAGTTTAATCTATTTGGAGGTAAAGGCTGAATGAAATGACTTCTTGGTCCTTTCCAGTTCCATGTCTTGTGATACATGAATATGAAATTCAGCTTGAAAAACAATCACTCATGAATTCAGTATGTACCCAGCCTGTTACCTAATATACATAATGTAGATCATATAAGCCTACTTTTGACAGGATGTAGGTAATAGAGATGAGTGGGAACACAGTTTGAGGAGGATTTGAATTATCTTCCATAATGGTTAATAAGTCATATTTTGAAGATTTACTTTGGTTTTGCCAATTTGCCAAAAATAATACTAGCAACCAAGTTTCATTTTTTAAAAAAATATCTTGATGTTTCACTGCACTATCACAAAGCATTTCCCAGTCCTCAATTAAGATAAAATTTTCAACAAGGGAAAACCTGTAGAGTCAAGTTTGGAGGTTAAAAACTCGGTAATGAATGTTCTTGTTCTTGTGGGTTATCTCAGATCCTTAACATTATTTTAATGTCATTTTTTAATGTGAATTTCCATGCTATTTTAATTCATTAGTCATGGGCTATCATTTTTCGAAGTAATTACTGTAATTTCATCAAATGACATAATTATAGTAAATACTTTGATGTAATTACCATAAATATGGAAAGAGACACCCAAAGGTGTAATAATGTCACAAACTAAGATATTTATGATGTGTAAAGACAAATTATGATGACATTTATGACATGTAATAACATCACAGAGTTCTATGTTTATGTTGTATAAAGAATAATGATATAAATAGAATGTAAAACTACATCATGTAGATTAATTTCTTTTATAAATAGTATAGAAACTTGAGAGCTCTACAAGGCTTCAGGTTTCGATTAATAGATCATGGCCACTTGTTGGCATTTTTCCCTTTGAACTCTAATAAATGACTATGCTATTTTATTGGGGGTGAAAGCATTCCCCCTTAAAAGCATAGACAGACACAGAGCAGAGACACAAAATAAAAAAACATACTTAGTGCTTGAAAAAAGCACTCATTTGAAGAGTTGAAAAATAACTTGATGTTTGGAAGAAAAGTCAGTGTTTGGTCCGTATTGTCAATTTAGACTAACGGGCCATTTCCGTATTTTCTTAAGTAGAAGTCAGCTTGACCATTTGGCACTTACCAAAGCAGACATTTATTTAATTGAGACATTTCTTCTCTTGTCACATTATTGAGTTTTGAGTTCTTGAAGAAATAACTTTGCATATCTACATTCTGACTATTGGGATGATGTGAAAGTAGGTTTTAGGGAAAAAGGAAAGTAGAAGGCCACAAGCCTTGAAGTCTACCGTTGTGAACTTATTCAATTTTTATTGCTAGACTGAGACAGAAAAATACCTTAAAAATAGTTCTTGCTACAAAGATGTAGCTTAGGGTAAAAGGTATCATGGACATCAGTTAGTTTACTTACGATATTATTAGTGATCAATGTCTTCTGGCATATAAGAGAAACCCGATGTCAGAAGAAGATAGCCATTTCCTAAGTGATTAGTCAAAAGATTTCTTGTAGTTTCACTAGATCTGATTATATCTTGAGCCTGGAATTTAGTGGTCTGGGATAGTCATGCTCTATCCATTTATTCACTAATGCAGTTTGAAATATTCTTCTCACTCTGTAGCCTTAGTGGTCCTCATAGCCTTGATAATGTTTTAGGACATGGTTAATTTTCCCTCCCTGAACAGTTAATGACAGGTGACCACAGTGATCATTTTGCTAAGTGTTCTGGCACTTTTTGCCCTGGGCTGCCAAATCATAATGAGTGGATTATTTGGGGGTTTTGTGTGTAAAATCTGGACCTGACCATCAATCCACAGATTGGTATCTCCTAAAAGGTGTGTTGCTTGCAAGCATTTCTGATCTGGATTCTGCATTTGTAAATGTTCTTAATTGCCAACAACAGAATCCGAGTCTGCTCCAGTGAGTTGTAGCGGTAAATGCATTTATGAAGTCATACTCTGCAGTTCACATAGTCTCCATGAGGGCCCCAAATTAGACTCAGAAGCTACGCTACCAGGAAAAAACCCCAATATGCCTCTGGGCTGCTTGCAGGAATGATACCACTTCCACAGGCACAACACAGCCCTTCACTGGGAGGGTGAGCGTAGAACCTCGGGAAGTCCCTGCTGGGATCTCTATCCCTGCTACATGTAATAGTTCAATGTCCCGGAGCCACATTCCTCCACACAGGTCAGCACAGTGGATGCCGGACATGACCAACTCCTCATGTTGCTCTCAGCTGCAGGGGAGTCATTTTCTGGGTTCCAGCTGATCGCTGTCACGTGGCTGTGCCTCACCCACAGAGACAGAAAGGTGAGATCGTGACATAAAACTTGAAGAAAAGGAAATTATAGGGCAGGAAGCTATCTTAAAATACAAAAATCGTTTTCAAAAGTCTCTGGGCTGACATCAACTTTGCACAGGTCTCCTATGTCTGGGAAATATTCTACAGGACCTCAGGTTTAGAAAACATGTGCAGATATTTTCTACTGTTCCCAATCAGCTCAGTCAAGGTTTACCCTTGGATTAAATTACAAAGGCACTTGCATGCTTTTGAGTTTATCCCACTGTGTCTGTGTAACTCTGCCCTTTATAATCAGGAAGTGGTGATGGAGATGAATATGCAAATAGCTCAGGTCTGAATGGGAGAGAGTTGGTAAACGAAACACTGTTCTCAATTAAATGCCATTGCAGTTTCTTAAGTGTCATCTGTCATCAGGCTCCCAATATCAATTTAAAATGCTTTTGATTTTGACTAAATTACGAGGGGTTGCCCCAACATGTCTGCCACAGAACTGACCGACTCTTATGTAACATAAGCTTGGTCACGGTTTCTCAGAAAGATTTGGACAGGTAGGAGAGTCAGCACGAGTCGGTCACCGGGGTAGCCTGGGCATTAGAATAACCCTCTTGCATTTTGGAAAAACTGGTCACGGTGATTCAGTATGGAGCAAAACTATGTAGGTCCTCATTCAGCTAAAGACCCTGTTTCCAGGGAAAATTGCCCTCTAGTTTTGCTCAAACAGTTTTCCCAAAAGAAAAGCTCACCTCACAATCCTCCATACTGAGGATGCTGACAGGTTAAAACACAAACAAAACTGAAAGGAAAAAAAAAAAAAAACCAGTGCACACAAAACTTACAGGATTATCCAGATGTTTGGAGGTGGGGTAAATCATGAAAAACTACCAGAATTTAGTCTACTGTAGTGAAAAACAAAGCCTACTTTGATAAAATCTAGCTAAGAAACTGCAGAAGGAAAGTCAGAATAATTTCCTTTCGAAGTACTGAGAAGCTGATAGCTGAAGGTTTCAGAATGTATATATTTAGCAAAGAGATGACATAAACAAAGCTAGAATTTGCAAGTAAATTTGGAGAGTACAAAAAATCATATTTTTTAGTGATTATTAGTTTTCTACAGCAGAATATTCTCTTGAGTTTACTATCAGTGTTCCCAGGACAAATGTGAAAAACGATCTACTTTCAATTCCAACTCCATTTTGCTCTGTGTGTGTGTGTATATTTTGTTTGTTTTTAGAGAGAGAGTGTGTGCACACGGGGCGGGGGGGGCAGGAAGAGGGAGAGAGAGAATCCTCAAGCAGACACCCCTCTGAGTGTGAGCCCTGCCCCCCGCCCCTGTGGGACTCCGTCTCACAGCCCTGAGATCAAGACCTCAGCCAAAATCAAGAGTCGGTTGCTTAACAGACTGAGCCACCCAGGCGCCCCTATATTGCTTTGTTTTTTTAAACTACGAAGTCAATAGGTGACCAATCACTAGAATTACTTGCCACTTAAAGCAGACATGGTGTAATTGTAACCAGCTCTTTTATTTTCCACTTTATGCCATTTTAAATTAGTTTTATAGCACCCAAATGTTTTAGAGGTTTGACTGAGAGCTCCAGTTTTTCAGACCATCTTTAATGAAAACATATCTGAATGGGAAGACTTTCTGAACAGTTAGTGAGGACCATGATGTTGCCAAACCTCAGCATGGAATAATAGGGGGGCTACAGAGAGGCATTACCTCCGCCCCCCAGAATGCTGGGTATATACAGAACCCATGAATTCTGAACCTGACTCTATGCCTGCCTTCCTGTATGCTGCCCTCAATAGATAATCTAACCTCTCTTCTGCTTTTATCATCTATTGAATGAAGGGTGGTGGAACAGTAGGCTTGTCAAATCGCCATTGTATGAAAGGGATACATTTGAAACTAGTAGAGGGTTTTGTCCATCTCCTCAGCAAAATGAAACAAGCCCCTATTGTGTTTTAAGAGTGAACTCAATTGCCTGATTTATGCTGTCACATGTTTGCAAAGAGTGTAAATTGGTTTTCACTCAAAACAGACTGAAAAGCCAAAGTGCTTGCCAAACTTGAAATCGCTAACCTGTCTGGAAAAGCTCACCCAAACCCATGGAATCTGAAAGACTATAAATGTTTAAATTAGACACTTGGAGAAAGCTACTTCAGCCAGAATCATTCACAGAGGCAAGCTAATTGTAAGCTACACAAATAAATAAACAAAAAAAATTTTTGTCTCAGGAGTGCAATGGCCAGTTTTTCTCCAAATTGATTAGCTTTCAGTATAGCTAGACTGAAGAAAAGTCACACATATTTATTCTGAGAAAATGGATTTCTCAAGGCAGGTCTGTAGATCTGTAGCGTTGACCTGGGCTAACTTTTTTTTTCAGGGGTGGGGGGGTGGCTAAAAAGTGTAGTTGACTTGGGGTAGACCCGGCAGTTACTGAGAGTTGGGGAAAAACTCAGCAACAATATGACTTGCTATTTCACTGCATTTAAACATTGTGGCCAAGAACTTAATCCCAGCTTTTTACAAACCTGGGTTTGAAATCCAGTTGCACATCTTCATATTCTGTGCTTACCGTCATCATGTACCAAGTGGACATGATCATGGTACTTTACGGCATAGCGCTTCTGTGGGGGCCACTACGGTGAAGTCCACAATAAGATGCATGTGGTCAATGCTGAGTCTTTAACAGCCGCCAAATCGCTTGATTCTTCCAGGTGTTTTTGTTTTTGTTTTTGTTTTGTTTTGTTTTAATGAGAGAGAGAAATAAATATGTTCCATAATTTTCTAGAGTGACCCACCATCCAGGTTGTTCCAGGACCAGGGCTTTTCAAGGAGGTGGGGCATTCAGTGCTAGAAGGAGAATCCCCAGGAAACTGGGGTGATTGGTCACCATAGCTTTTGCTAAGGAGCCACTGAGACAAAGTGAAGTCGGAATGAGACAAAGTGAAGTCGGAATTGTGCCAAAAAGTACTGGGCGCATGGGATAGAATCAAAGCCAGCTGTACGTGTTTTACTTGACCATGGGTGTCTTCGGTGTCATAAAGGTGATTCAGCCAGTTGTCAGTTGGACGGCCAGTGCAGTTGTCGCCTCCATTTAATCATTCAACAAGTGAAGTGAACAAAAAATGAACCAGATGTTTCCACAAACTCGTATTGAGGATTTACTGCTATCTACTATGTGTAGTTGGAAGTTGATAAATATGTGACTTCCCAAGTGAGATAAAGTCTGATAGGTGCCACAATAAATATAAGGGCAAGGTACAGTATTTGAACAAATTGTGCTTTATTTCAGAACTCATAGTGTTAATATTTGCCCACAGCTTCTTCCCTCAATATCTTGTAAACTCCTTGACAACAGGACTTGTGCGTGTCTTCTTCCCCTGTGAGCCTGCAGTATCTACAAGAGGGCCATGTAATAGCCAGTCTGTAAACATTCATCATATAAATTCTATGACATTAAGTATGTTCTTACAGCATTTTGTCATAGTTTCTTCAGTTAGGTATTTCTAACCAAGAGTTAGGTTGAGATCTGAAAGATGTCCAAATCAAGACATTCGCCTGTGTATACATACATACATGCACACATGAATACATGATGTATATACCTTGTGTGTGTGTGTGTGTGTGTGTGTGTGTGTAGGTCATGGAAGAATGTGAGCTAAAAATAATGATTTAAAAGTAGTCAGTATAGAGGAGGTTAGTTAATTTATTTTCAGACATCTTGCATGGATATGTATAGATAGAATTAATAGAGTGATTGAAATGTCCTATTTAAAAATATGCTCTAATTTTTAGAACATTTTTCTACTTACAGAAAAATAGTTTATTGCTTTATTCACATTTCCTTAGTTTTTTCCCTAATGTGCTTTTTCTGTTCCAGGATCCCATTCAGGATACCACATTTCATTCATTCATTCATTCATTCATTCATTTAGAATATTTTTTATTTATTTTTATTTTTTAATTTAAAGTCAATTTAACTAACATATAGTGTATTATTAGTTTCAGAGGTAGAATTTAATGATTTATCAGTTGCATATAACACCCAGTGCTCTTACTTCATGCCCTCCTTAATGCCCATCACCCAGTTACCCCATCCCCCACCCTCCTTCCCCCCAGCAGCCCTCAGTTTATTTCCTAGAGTTGCACCTCTTATGGTTTGTTTTCCTCTCTGTTTTCATCTTATTTTTCCTTCCCTTCCACTATGTTCATCTGTTTTATTTCTTAAATTCCACAGAGGAGTGAAATCATATGATATTTGTCTTTCTCTGACTAACTTATTTCGCTTAGCATAATACCCTCTAATTCCATCCATCTTATTGTAAATGACAAGATTTCATTCTTCTTGATGGCTGAGTAATGTTCCATTGTATATATATACCACATCTTTATCCATTCATCTGTCAATGGACATCTGGGCTCTTTCCATAGTTTGGCTATTGCGGACATTGCTGCTATAAGCATTGGGGTGCACGTACCTCTTTGAGTCACTACTGGATACCATACTACATTTAGATGTCATGTCTCCTTAGGCTCCTCTTCACTATGACAGTTTTTCAGATTTTCCTCGTTTTAGATGACCTCGACAGTTTTGAGCGATACTAATCAGATATTTTGTAGCATGTGCCTTGATTGGGATTTGTCTGATGTTTTCTCATGATTAAACCAGGGTTGTGGGTTTGGGAAGAGGACTGTAGATGCAAAATGTTATTTTCATCATATCAGGATCCATACTATCAACACGATTTACCATATTTGATATTGATCCTGATCACCTGCAGAGACTATTGGTCAGGTTCTTCCACTGGAAATAAGTCTTTAAAAATGAGACTCTACTACACATGAAATTTTTCCTTAAAATTATTTAATTTTCTTCAAGAAAATTGAAATGAAACTGAAAGTTTTCCTGAGTAGAGAATGCATTTTATATATTTGCTTGTAAAAGACCTTTCTTATTACGGTAGTAAACATCTACTCTTTAAACTCCCACTTATGCTGGTGTTCTAAGTTGGAGAACAATCTAGCCTATTGCATGCACTCCGGGTAGGAGTGTCAATCAAGATGTCCTGTCAAATATTGGCTGAGATATAAGGCCTTATTTAGCAGAGGCAAATCAATGCATTTTTCCAGATATTTGAATCTTGAATCTTAACACTAAGACAGGAAATAGTCAAAGCTGATTCCATGTGAATGCGGTGTTCCCAAGAAACTGTTCATTAATCTCACTACCTTGTTCCCCAAAGCCTTTCCAATTATTGTCCTTTTAATGCCAATTATTGTCTTTCTTTGATTTTTGTGATCTACTTCATTCATTTTTTTCTTAGGCTTTGATAGCATTTGTGTCTGTTGCTTACAGTGAAAAAATCATTAATTGTAGTTATTTTAAAGTAATAATGAATAACTTAAGAATTAGCGGCATTATTTTCAACATATTCATATTTCACCTTTAAACCGATTTCATTTCCTTCTTTCTCAGGTCTTGGAAGTTTCCTCCCACTTCCTCTCCTTCTCTCATTTTTGTTAGTTGAGCTATTGTTTTTATGGTTTATAAAAACCATAAACCATGTAAATCATCGTTTATGACTAGTGATCAGGAGAGCTTAGTTCAGCTGGATAACAAGCAACCATAAATCTTAATGGTTCAACAAAAAGTTTTCCCTTACTCATGCTGTTTGGCCAGTGCAGGTCAACTGGAAGCTCTGTTGCGTGTCTCTTTACTTAGGGATAGGATTTCCATATTCCCGACAGACAGGAATCTTCAGGATTTGAGAAAGAGAACAACATTCCTGTGGATTCCTGGGAATTCCCCAAATTGCAAGTTTTTCTGTATGTTGCATCATACTCTACATATTTTAAAATTATAATACGTGCTCATGTCTATAAAAAAATAAATCCTTTTTTGTAATGTGGTTATGCTAAAACTTTCAGAGGTTTTCTTTAATAAGAAAAAAGGATTCTGACCATGGGTATAGGGTTCATTTTTGGGTATGATGATCATGTTAAAAAATTAGTGTATTATTTACACAACTCTGCGACTGTATTAAAAACCACTGAATTGTATACTTTAAAAGGATGAATTTTATGGTGTATAAATTATATCTCAATAAAGAGAAAATAGATCATAATAAAAGAATAATTTATTATTATAATGAACCAAAATATTGTGACAAGATTTTATATTTTCTCTCTATATATTTTTCCATAATATTTCATATATTCTAACATATTTTTAATATGTTATATCTGATGTATCATATTATATATTATAAATGCTAATATATAATGTTATACATATAATATATATAATGGATATATTCATTCATAATAATAAACTACTGTTATTGTATATAATAATATATATTATAAACACATTTATGTCATATATGGTACATAATAATATATCTTTATAAATATATGTATATATACACATACATATACATATCTATGACATGTGAAAATAATATTCACCTGATATTGACATTTGGTGGTATCAAACATTTAAAGACGGGATCATTAACACAAAATAAATACCAAATTCTAATCATTTAAATAATTGATAGATAAGACCCCAAACATTAAAATTCCCCTGCCAACCTTATTATTTTTTGGTGTCGAATTAAGGCCTGATACTTCTGGATGAATATAAGCTTACTCATGTATGAATACTGGAGGTGGTCACTTATGAGTATTGACACACATCAGTCCCTTAAGTATTTTGCAGTCTCTCTCAATATCTCCAATACCCCATTCTAGTCACTTAGCTAGTGAATTATCACTCAGTTTCTGATACCTAGAATGGAAACACAAGGTGATATACTTCCACAATGTTGTTTTTGCTATTAATTGCTGGGATACACAATTACTTGTATTTTCGCATATCTTCATAGATTCTTCACAATGAGCTAATGAGGTAGAATTTATCAACATTGCTTTTACGTATGAGAACATTAAGACTTAGGAAAATAAGTAACTTGTGGTGCCTGGCTAGCTCAGTTGGAAAAGTGTGCAACTCTTGATCTCAGGGTTATGAGTTCAAGCCCCGCGTTGGGTATAAGATTACTAAAAAAAATTAAAGTTAAAAAAAAAAAGGAAAATAAGTAACTTGACCAAGATCGCACAGGTACTAAATGGCATTGGACTAATACTTACTAGTTCCATATAACGTGCCAGGCACATTGCTGAGTAAATCACACACTAGTATCTCTAAAGGGTGAGTATTATGATCTATACTTTTTTGATGATAAATAGATCTCAAAATCCACTTGGTTTCATAATAGAAGAGTTAATCACAGCTTTACCCTCGAAAGGATTAGTAGTCAAATATATTTCATCACTACAGTTACTTGTGAGAAAAAAAAAAGTCAAGAAGCAGGAGTTTTTCTACAGACTCAAGCCCCTTGTTACAAACCTTTCTAGAGCCAGATTAAATATACAGTCCTTGCTATGGACGGGCACGTTTGTGTATGCCCTCCCTAATTCCTATGTTGAAACTCTATGTTCCAGTGCGATGGTATTAGGAGGTGAGGCTTTCGGGAGGTAATTAGGTTTAGACTAGGACATGAGGGTGGTACCCCCATGGTGGGATTAGTGTCCTCACAAAAAGACAAGGAGTCCAATGTTTTGCTCTTTCAGCTCTATGAGGATACAGTGAGAAGACTGTCATCTGCAAATCAGGAAGAAGATCCTCACCAGAAACTGAACCTGCAAGCACCTTGATCTTGGACTTCCCAACTTCCAGAACTGTGAGAAGTGAATGTCTATTGTTTAAGCTACCCAGTCTATGGTATTTCTGTTACAGTAGCTTGGACTGACTGAGGCAGCCCTGTAAGTTTTAGAAGAGTAGCCAAGGGGGAAGATAGAAAATATTAGGACATGGGTGTGATTGTGTTTCTATCTTTTATCTGTCTTCAAAATTTAATAGAAAAGAAAACATTAGGTAGGCCATTGGTGATAAGCTGACCACCATCTTTAGCTTCCATTGATACTTTGGTCTGGCCTTAGCATACAACTGTTTTTGGGGCTTTTGGTGTTGCCTGTGAAGTATGGGGTCAGCAAGTTCATCTTCCTTCTCTTTGTTAAAGGATACTTGTTTCATTGTGCAGCAGGAGCTGGTAAACATTTTAACGAAGGACACTTTAGTGTCCCAAGTAATCTGTTCAACCAAAGTTGCATTTGAAGCCATTAAACCTTTGGCCTGTACCTTCTGGGCATGAGCCCAGATGAAAAAACTAAAACAAAACCCTCAGTCCCGTCACTACTTCTTGCCCTAAGCTCTTTGTCTTAGTGAATAATTTGTGTATGGCAGAATTCTATCTGTTCCTGGCAAATACTTACACAGGTTTCTTTTGAGATGAAGACCACCCTCCACAACACTGAAGCTAAATATTCTTGCTTAATTTTTTTAGATGAGAACATGGAAAGTGTGTAGAATTTTTTTTTAAATGTACTTCTTGTGTATTTGTATTTCCTCTTCTCTGTTTCTTCTCATTTTATTTATGCATAAGGATAATTTCTATGAATCAGTGACTAAGCAAGTACAATTCTAATACCAAGGGGGAAGTTTCCTGTACAAATCTCATGTTAGTAAAATTAAACAGAGGCCTAGTGAGAGGAAGAAGTTCTCAGGTGGCATAGAGAGAAGTATTTTAAAAATATATACATAAACCCATCTTTGTTACTGATTTATTTAATGTGTAAACATCACTGATTATAAATGTACAAAAATGCACGCATACAATGATATAATGTGTATTTATGTGTGCTTTTTAATATGTTCTCTTTTAATTTTCTTTTCCATTTTTACTTAAAAGTTAAGTAAAACCTTCTTCCTTGTTCTAATATTGCCACCACCACCCACAAACACTGATACAGGGAAGCCAACTTCCATTTTAATATATAGATAGCTATATTTTTTCTATACTTATAGAGTTATATTAAATGAATATATGTAACTGTCTATACAAACATACACACATATATAAGATTTTTAGGTCTTAGCTTAGTTTACAAAAATGGGATGACAAAAAATTTATATCTTGCTCTTCTCCTTCAACCAGAGTTCTTAGAAATCCTTTTGAGTCAAGTGGTGTGATCCTATTTATTATTTTTAATAAACACAATATATCCTAAAGTATGGATTTATCATAATTTGTTCAATCATATCCTTATTCACAGTCATTTCACTTGTTTCCAGCTTTTTAAAAAATTCTAATAACCATGAACAATATTACAGTAATTATCCTTGTACATATTTCCACACACATTGGTGTTTTTCATTCTTCAGAGTAGATGCCCAAGAGAGGAATTATTAGGTCAAAGCGTGTATCAGTTGCTGTAGGCTAGTCAGTGTGACTCAAACTGCCATCCTTGGTGGCTACCATTCAAGCAGCTGGAAGGAGAAAAGAGCATCGAGGAGCACTTCCGTGTGTGGGAGGTTTATAAGGACCTGACCTGGTAGGGGTACTGTTAGGGATTGATTGCTTGTGTCCCCCCACCCAATTCATGTGTCAAATTCCTAATTCCCAAACCTAGGTATTTGAAAATGGAGCCTTTGGGAGATAACCGGGTTTAGGTGAGATCATCAGGGTGAAACTTCCACAATGGGGTTAGCAGAAGAGGAAGAGAAGGACCTTCCTCTGCCATGGGAGGGACACGGCAGAAATGCTGCAAGCCAGGAAGTGGGCACTCACCAGGAACTGAATCTGCAGCTTCCAAAACTGTGAGAAGTGAGTATCTGTTGTATGCATCCATCAAAACCTCACATTGTGCACCTTAAACACATGCAATGGTTATTTGTTAATCATTCCACGATGAAGCTGAAAAAGTTCTGTTGCTTAAGCTCCCCAGTCTATGGCATTTTGTTATAGCCCAAGACAGTACCAACACAAGCCGCTCCTGTCAGTCAGGGGCCCGGATGCAGTCACGTGAGGCAGGAAAATGGAGTCTAAGCACATGCCACGAAGTAGAGAAAAATAGGTCTTGGAGAGCAGTGGGTATTTTCTTCCAATAAATGTGTGTGTGTGCTTCCCTAAGTGTCGGTAGTTTGCTTTTCAAGAAGTCTGTAGCTCCACATTTCTTCATTGGCCCAACATAGATGTTATAGGTCTTTTTAACTTTGAACACTATGATGATTGTTAATTGATCTTTTAAAAATGTAACTTGCATTTGTTTTTCTGATTATGATTAAATTCAAACATCTTTTCAAATGCTGCTGGCCACTGTATTTGTTTCTCTTTGCTACTTCATACTTTTTTTTTTTTTAAAGATTTTTATTTATTTGACAGAGAGAGACACAGTGAGAGAGGGAACACAAGCAGGGGGAGTAGGAGAGGAAGAAGCAGGCTCCCAGCAGAGGGGCCCGATGTGGGGCTCGATCCCAGGACCCTGGGATCATGACCTGAGCCAAGGCAGTTGCTTAACGACTGAGCCACACAGGTGTCCCTGCTACTTCATATTCTTAGCCCACTTTTTAAGGAAGGTTTTTGTTGCCTTATCAATTTCTAGAAGGATTGTTGTAGTTATTAACATCTGAATTGCAAATACCTTTTCCAAATCTATCATTTTGTTTTTACCACATTTGTGGTATCTTTTCCTGTAAAAATGTTACATTTTAAGATTAGAAAATATTCATCTTTTCTCTTATGGTTTCTGGTATACCAGCTTGGTTAAAAAGTTCTCCACAAAAATTGTGCATATAGTCTCCCACATTTTGTCTATAATGTTACTGCCCTGCTACAGTTTAAACATTTCATCTATCAGAATATTATTCATGTTAAGGGAAGTAATAAATTGTGGGCGTGAGTAGAGAGGTGAATTCATCACCATAAAGTTGGATTCATTCAATCAAACTTTTTGGCCAAACACTGACATGTACAATGTAAGATAGAGTTCAATTTTATTTTCTTACAAAAGTATAAGGGTCCAATCTCTTAGTTTTTGGCTTCCCAATATTTCAACCAATAGTAAAAATATTCTTTTTTTCCCATTGTTCATCTTTTGGAGTGTGTGAAAACACGTCAATGAGATCACCACTGAAGCCTCTTGAGCTTTTGTAAGGAAATGAACATCCACTATCACATTGTAGAGAAGAGAAGCCTGCTTATCCAGGCTTATCCAAGAACCGATCAAATTCTGTGAAATTCATCACTTGCATTCATCGGAAAAAAAAAAATGTAAGTATAAAAAGTAACTGCAGACTTAAAACCATGATAAAAGTAATAACAAAAATCTATACCATTAAGAAAACTACAAGATGGATGTGAAGTCTCACACGTGAACACATTTTTCCCTTCATTCCTTTTGCCTTTATGTTCAGGAAGTAATTGTGACCCATTGATTCTTTCCTTTCATTGTCAAAGAAAAATGTCAAGGTTAGAAACCACTTCCAGTCACATTACTTTGGAGCCCCACTTTCCTCTCACTTATTCTTTTAAAAGCCCTTTGCTTGGGCTTAGTAGGGCAAGTTGAATGTCTGAGATCTAAAATGTCATAAAGAAATGCTCTTGTTAAAAAAATCACATTTCCATGAACAGAAATATTCAGAACACAAGGAGAGGATAGCACATTTTAAAATACCAGAGTAAACCATGGTATTCTTTCCCCAATCAGCTGTACACAGCTTCTGTTAGATTGTATGCTAACGGAGCCCTCACACACAGAATGTCACTGACATGAAGAAATTCTAAGAAAAATTTTTAAATGAAGTTTGATTTTCCTGGCAGACATTGCTAAAGCTATTCCAGTTTAGATGTTCTGAGCACAGCCCTGAATTTCAGCACTTCTCCGGTTTCAATCACTTCCACGGGCATATCTTTATTTAATCATTTCAGTTTGAAAGGCATATTTGTTGTCCATTTTAAGCACATTTCTTTCATTATCACTTTGTCACCCAAAAATAGTGTTTTCTTGAGGGCTCATTTTTATTTAGCAAAAATGACCATAATGCCCTTTAAAAGTTGTGAAATCTTCTTTTGAATATTTTCAAATACCTAGAGCCATAGACTCAAAGATTCTCAGAATGATTTAACTTGTATTCGTGTATCAGGCTAAAATATGTTAAGAGAAGAAACAAAACAGTATGTATGGTGGGGTGCCGATTTCTTAATTATAAAAATTGGTACCACTCAAAGTATTTTGGCAAAAACATCTCCCGGGACTACTCTGGTCATTTTCTTGAAAACATGTTCTAGTCGAATGATTAATGACTCCCTGATGCAGAGAGCTGCCATGTTTTATCTGGTTTCTCACTCTTCTTTTTGTTGTGCTTGATGTTTGGAGAATGGCTGGATTCAATAACTTCTTTGATAGCTATAAAATGTCATTACACCCAGATGTAATGAAAAATGTAATTATTCTCATTATATATAACAGTAGCAAACTCACATTTGGGTTCTGGAGGATTCTGAGAAACTGAGGAAGGTTAAGGTCCCTCTTCCAAGAACAATGAATGTACGAACAAACACTGATGGGTTGATAAGGCGTTTCTTCTATTCCACGAAGCCCATTAATGGACCGCTCTCTAAGTTCAGTGTTGTCACTGTAGTAGTGATCTACTGCTATGTAACAGTATTGTCACAAACTTAGCACTTAACACGACACACATTCTTTATCTTACAGTTTCTATTGGTAGGAGTCTGGGCTGAGCTTAACTAGGTTCCCTGCTTTAGGGTCTCACAAAGTTGTAGTCAAGGTATTGTCAGGCCTATGGTCTGAGGTTTGAGTAGGATCCACTTTCAAACTTGTTGGTAGAATTCAGTTTCTTGCAGGGCCTTCAGGGCCTAGTTTCTTGCCAGCTGTTGACCAGAGGTTGCCCTGAGTGCGGTTCATGACATGACATTATCGTTGGCTTCTTTAAAGCCAGCAAGTGGGAGGAATCTAGCAAGGCTAGCTTATAATTTTTTTTTAGCTTTATTGAGGTATAATTAACATATAAAAATTGCATATATTTAAGGTGGATGACTTGATGTTTTGATATACATATACATTTTGAAATGATCCTCTGAATCAAGCTAGTTAACATTTCTACCATATCACATGATTTCCGTCCTTCCTTTCTCCCTTCCTTCCTTCCTTCCTTCCTTCCTTCCTTCCTTCCTTCCTCCCTCTTTTCTTCTCCTTCTTCTTTTCTTCTCCTTCTCCTCTTCCTCTTCCTCCTCCTTCTCTTCTTTCTCCTTCTGCTTCTGCTGCTTCTTCTTCTCTTGTGGAGACAGTACTTAAAGTCTCCCTTCTTAGCAAATTCAAGTATACAACCTTTTTTTTTTCCTTCTGGCTGGAACTATGCAGGGTGCAGCAGAAAAGAAAAAGAAGGTTCCTGCTATGTCAGAGACCCTTAAGAAAAAGCAAAGGAATTCTGCAGAGTTAATATCAAACATCTGAGAAAGAAATTTGTCCAAAAGAGGCTTCAAAAGGCATTGAGGAAGCTTATTTATGAAAAAGCTAAGCATTACCATAAGGAATATAGGCAGATGTACAGAACTAAGATTCAAATGGCTAGGATGGCAAGAAAAGCTGTACTTGCAGAACCCAAATTGGCATTTGTCATCAGGATCAGAGGTATCAATGGTGAGAACCTGAAGGTTTGAAAGATGTTGCAGCTTCTTCGTCTTCACCAGATTCAATGCCACCTTTGGTAAGCTCAACAAGGCTTCAGGTAACATGCTAAGGATTGTGGAACGATATATAGCATGGGGGCCCCTAAACCTGAAGTCTGTAAATGAATCGATCTATAAGCATGGTTATGGCAAAATCAACAAGAAGTGACAGATAACATATTGATTGCTCGATCTCTTGCTAAATATGGCCTCATCTGCATGGAGCATCTGATGGCTAAAATCTATACCACTGGAAAAGACTTCAAAGAAGGAAACAATATCTTATAGCCCTTCAAATTATCTTCCCCATGAGGGAGAATGAAGAAAAAGACCACCCATTTTGTAGAAGGTGGAGATGCTGGCCAGGGAAGACCAAATAAATAGGCTTATTGGAAGGATGAACCAAGGTATCTAACCATGATTATTATAATAATCTGGTCAGTTAATACATAACTACTTTCAAATTGAAAAAAAAATCAAGTATACAATATGGTTTTGGTAACTATAATCACCATGCAGTACTTTAGATCTCCAGGACTTATTCATCTTACATAACCAGAACTCTGTACTTTTTGACCAACATCTCCCCATTTCTCCCTGTGCTCAGCCCATGATAACCACTAGATGCAACTCACTGCATCTATGAATTTATTTTATTTATTTTCCTCATATAAGTGAGATTATGCAGTATTTGTCTGGCTTATTTCACTTAGCATGATGTCCTCCAGGTCCATCCACATTGTCACAAATGGCAGGATTTCCTTCTTTTTTTAAAGGCTGAATTACATGTGTATATATCTCACATTTTCTTTACCCTTTCATCTGTCAACAGACATTAGGTTGTTTTCCATATCTTGGCTATTGTGAATAATGCTGCTGTGAGCAGGGGGGTACAGATCTCTCTTTGAGATACTGATTTTACTTCCTTTGGGTATGTACCCAGAAGCAAGATTGCTGGATCATATGATAGTTCTACTTTTAATTTCCTGAAGAACCTGCATAATGTTTTCCATGGTGGCTGTACCAACACAGGACACAGGGTTCACTTTTCTTCGCATGCTTGACAATGCTTGTTGTCTTTAGTCATTTTGATGTAGCCATTCTAAACTGTGTGATGTTTTAATTAAAATAATAGTAAATATTCTGAATTTCTTGTTACAATAAGAAGTAAAAAAATTAATGGTTCTAACAGTGTTTAAGTGTGCATAAGATTACCTAAAGTTGTATTCTATATTCCAAACAGCTAAGTAGTTTTTATATAGTTGATGAGTCACTACATATTTCCTCACCATATTTTTTAAAGAAGGGGTTTGACTTACATTTGTTATTTTCAAAATGAAAGAATCTATTAATTCCAAGCCCTGTGATCTAGTTATTTCATGGATAAGATGATAATATTTATTGCATAAGGGGTGCCTGGCTCAGTCATTGGGCGTCTGCCTTCGGCTCAGGTCATGGTCCCACAATCTCTTGTGGAGACCTTTCAGCCCCACCACGGGGTCCAGCTTGGCGGGAAACTTGCTTCTTTCTCTCCCACTCCCCCTCCTTGTGTTCCCTCTCTCACTGCCTCTCTCTCTGTCAAACAAATAAATAAAACCTAAAAAACAAAATTATTGTATAATTTAAAAATCAGACAATGCAGTGATTTAGGAATTGTTTTCCCAGCACTCCTGTGGTCAAGACAGTTGAGCAATAAATAAATTACCACTGGAGGTGAGAAGAGGGAGAATTTTGTGATCACAAAGGACTTAAAGAGGATAATCCATAAAATTTTTTTGAAACTGGGAGAAAACTATACGATCATTTAGTCCAATGACATCATTTTATATGTGTAAAGACTGGCATGCATACTCCTACGTCATATATATAGCTGGACATTCAGTCCCAGTACACGGACACTCTACTCTGCCCATTTTGGTATGCTCTATTTTTAAGGATTTTCCAGGCAGAAGTAAAGGGTTTTACTTGACTCATGATTTAAAAATTGGGTGTGGGAAAGAGTTTTGTTTTGTTTTTTTCCTTATCATAAATGGAGTTCATTTATCCTTCCATCGAAACTCTAAGCTTCTTATTTTCAAAACAAGAGAAATCTTTTCTGAGGCAAAATGAGCAGAGGTATGGAGTAGAGGTCCAATTGCCTTAAAAGAAGGGACGATCTAAAATGGACTAGACGCAAAAGAGATGTAAATTGTATGTTTTCTGTAAAGAAATTTGGCCAGAAAAATATCAAAAATTCTGACCTATTAATACCTATAAGGAAATAAAAATGTACCAACAAAGATTTATATACATAAATGTCCACAAAATTATTTACAAAACAAAAATTGAAAATTATCTACATGCTTGATTAGAATAAGACATTCCTTGATATTCTGAATCTTTTGGGGGGAGTTAAGTCTTCCTAAGTCTTCTGACATAAATGAAGTAGGATGGTAACTTATCAGGTGGAACCTTTCTAGTCTAAATCAAGGCTAGCCCGGTTGTGCTGTTTTTTTGGCAATTTGGGGAACTACCACAAACAACAGAAGTGAATTCCTAAGCTGCCAAAAAATTACTGGCTCAAATGAAGGCAGTTTCTATTTGGCTAAACTCTTCAAGAAGATTGTCATTAACATTTTTAACTTCCATCATTTGTTATTTCTGAAGTTAAAAAGGAAGTTAAACTGAAAACTTTATGAAAAAATTCCTATATTAAAATAAAGCAAAGTTTTGGATTTCCCCCCGCCCCCTTCTTCTCGGTTGTTTTTATGGGACTAGATGCTTGGAGACAAAGCAAACAGAACAAGAAATTTTAAAAACATGGTTTCAAAGAGCAGCTTCACTGTCTTATTGATAAACTGATATATTATTATCAAACCAATTTTAATTCAGTCTTCAAAATGTAATAGTTCTTTCAGAAACACCAGGAGACACTTTAAGAATAATGCATTTTGTCCATCATTTACCTTCATCTGTCATTTAAATACTGATTTTTTTTTCCCCATAGGAAAAAAAAAGAAAGTTTTACCATGTTTTCAACATGCTGTCAAGGATGTCTTTATTGTCATCCCAGGAGATGTCTATGCAATTTCCTCTCCCTGGAGGGATGATATACCGACCTTCCTCATTCAGACAGAATAAAGTGGGTTATGGTGGCACTACCCACCTCCTACATGTAACTTCATTTCTATCAGCAAAGAGACAAAAGAAACTTTAAGAATTAAAATCTCTTCTACTTCATTTTCTCAGTGTTCCTTTCAGATGGAATTTGGAAACTAACTGAGGTTGAATGCTAATTAAGGTCTAAAGATTTGCAAACTTCCTCTCCAAGTCAACCATTCATAAGTGGTCCTACTTACTGATGAAAGACAGAAAGGCAGAAAGTATTTTCTGAAACCCCAGAGACAGAATGTATTCAACACAGATGCCCAGGAGAAGTGGCATTTCCAAAACACTGTATCAGGGAGACACTTAGTGTGTCTGACTCCATATTGCTTCTATGTCCCTTGCTGCTGTGACCTAGAGCTCAGAGACTTCGGCTTAACCCTGCACACAGACATGTTAATCGTCAAAGGAATTTGAAAAGGAATTTACAGCTGAGATATGAAAAAAAACTGTTGTTGTTGTTGTTTTTACCCCAACTTACCTCACTCAAGGAGATAAAGGAGTATGTGCAGAAATGACTATGCTATGTTTAAAGTGTGCAGGAACGACATGACCAGATTCCTGTACCCAAAATCAACTGACCAGGGACAAAATCAACTGACCAAGCACAACCTTCCTCAGATATCAGTCACCTTTTCACTCTAACCCCCTCCCACATTCCCCTCTTTCTAACATAAAAGAAGCTCAAATCTCATGCTGGGGGAGATGGTTCTTTGAGAGGATACCTGGCATTTCCTCCATTTGCTGGTTTTCCAAATAAAGTCACTTTCCTCACCCCAAATCTTGCCTCTTGACTTATTGGCCTGTCGTGCTGCAAGCAGAATGAGCGTGGAATCGATTACAACACCTGCTTACTCTTCTTTAAGTAAAAAAAAAAAAATGTATATATTATGAAATGCTATGAAGATGTGGTTTCTGAGAGCAGGGTTTTGGCTTTTTTTTGTGTTTTTGCTGAAGTGGTTAAAATTATGTCTTACTCGTTCAATTTAATTTTTTAGAAAGTTAAGAATTAGAGTATACTCCCAAAATTAGGGGGAAAGATTAAAGGATATATAACGAATTACTTCCTCAGATTAGGTTAATGAATATAATAAAAATGACCTCTAAGACATTAATAGGATCAATGCCTGGAGGCTGTGAAGTAGTTTGACCAGCCCTAGGGACAAGTTATCAAGTGTCGATCTTTAAAAACTAGTAACAATCCCACTAATGTCGTTAAAATCTTTTACTTATTTTAAGTTCATTTTTCAAGCAATTGCTCTTGCAGATAAGAATAAAATATTCATTGGTATGAAATTATGCACCAGACCTATTTGCAAAGTCCCCATGTCCATCATCCATTCATCTATTAATTTATTATCTTATTTATTCTGCAAAATTTATTGTCAAGTGTGATGTACTATCTTAAGACACTGAGGATATAGAACAAAAAAAAAAAAATACCTTCCCTTCCCTCAAGGGAGTTCACAGTCTAATTAGCAAAAGAGATTTGCAAGATAATAAATACAATATTGTATTTTAAATAATATCTTTAAAAGATTTATTTATTTGAAAGAAAGTGTGTGTGTGTGTGTGTGTGTGTGTGTGCCTGTGCATGAGTGGGGGAGGGGCAGAGGAAGAGAATCTTCAACCAGATGAATCTTCAAGGAGACTCCCACTGAGTGTGGAGCCTGATGCGGGGCTCGATCTCACATCGATCGCACTTGGGATCATGACCTGAGCCAAACCAAGAGTCGGCCTCTTAACTGACTGAGCCACCCAGGGGCCCCTTAAATAATATTTTTAAAGTATATGCAGCTTTGTATTTTTCAAATATAAACAAGAAGGGTAAATTGTACTACAGAGGGGGAAAGTTAGAAAAGATTATATGGAAGATGTGTAAGTAGGGAACCATGGCAAAATTGTGCTAAAGTGATACAAATTACTCTGACCTTGAATCCTTACCCCCCCCCAAAATTGGGTTACCATTTCCTAATAAAGAATTGGAGCTTTGAGAGATCAATTAACATGCCTGAAGTTGCTTAGTGACTAGAAGTTAAGATTTTTAATCTAAGTCATTGTCTAAAACCCATATTATTTCCTCGACTCAACATTACTCATTCCCACACCTCCTTGTCTGAGACCTGGTGTAAAGACTTCTCTCCTCCCTCTGCTTGTTTTCAAGATCATTACCACTCAAGACATGTCTTCCTTTTTTTGGACCCTCATTGTATTTACTTTCGAGGAACTAGAGAATCATAGAAATGGAAGGGATAGTTGAAGCCACCTAATTCAACAGTTCTTTCATAGCAAGGGGAAAGGAAAAAATCCCAGCAAAGTGACGTGACTTGAACAAAGTCAGAGAGCTACTTAGTCGCAGAGTAGCTCCAGAACCATCTAGTCCAGGCACATTCCCTTATGCCTAGACTGTCCCTTCCCTGGGTGGTCGTAATACCCAGTGGATATAGTTTGTTTTAGGGAAAGAAATGGCTTTCTTCTTTTTATCCTCAAAAATTGTGCTGAGTACATGGGGGTGGGAAGCCAAGAGCCTTGAAATGAAAGGTCACAAATAAATAACTCTGTTCAGTATAAGAAATGGGGGTGTAAAAGCATAAGAGGAGAAACAATAAGGCAGAGCATCCAAGCTAGAGCCCCAGATTGTCAAGTTCAGAGAGCATGATTTTTGGAAGTGTAAGTGGGATTTTTATTGTGTGGTTAGAAGTTGAAGTCCTCTTGAAAGGACTTCAACTACCTCTATTTTGATGTCAGTCTGTACTTTCTAATTGATTAAGTTCTTTCCATCTTATCTCTTAACTCACACAAAAGACCCTGCAGGGCAAAGCATCCCTGGAAGGGAACTGAAACTACCTCCTCAAGCTGCCCTAATGCCAGGGAGGCCCCGTGTGATTGCCTCAAATGACTGAGCTGACCTTTACTGCCTCACTGCCTGTACCCAATGACCTTTGTCCGACACTTCCCTTATATAAACCTGGAAGTATTTCCAACACTTTGGAGACAGTCTTTGAGACTTTAGTCCACTGTCTTCCTGATGTTGGTCTCACTGAAATAAATTCCCTTTTCATTTCACCACCACTTGTGTCTGTGCCTTTGGATCTTGCTAGCAGTGAGGGGCCAAACTTGGTCTTTTGGAGGACCCAGAAGCCAGGTGCACTTGCATCCCTATGGCCGGTTTACGCTCTTTGTCTTCAACTTTCAGGAAAACCTACTATAGGCATTAACACCTTATAGTATGGAAATGAGGGAAAATGAATTACATTCCATTTTTGGGATTACATTGTGAAATAAAAACAAATCCTGATTTAATAAGGAGAGACTAATATTAGAAAGGATCGTCACAAGAGGGGGTAGGACCAGGAAGGGTCCATCGCAGGGGGAAGGGGGCTATGTCAATAGGGAGAACTCTGACCATAACATAGGCAAGAGCCTTAAGAGTTAGGTACAAAGGGTTGTGCGGTTTTTGTCTTTGTTTTTAATAAGAGGGGAATAAACAAGCCTAGAAAGAACCAGGTATGGGGGAAGTGGGATAAAAGGGTGGCCTGATGGGAGAGTAGATCAGAGTGTTTGATCCTGAGGCCAGGCTGTTCTCAGAAGGGGCTGTGTGCTGCTCAAACTGAGGGTGGGTCAAGTTCAAGGGAAGGAGAGAAACTGAACCAATTTGATTAACAAGTATTTTGCTTCCACAGATCAGGGAGCACAAGTAGTTCAGCTAATCATTGATGGGGCAAAGGATGGAAGTTTAGATGGCCTTTGTCTGGCCCTATCACAGGTAGAGGGGTGTGGGAAGGGAGCATCCATGAGTCTTAGTTTTACCATAAAGGAAGGGTGGTTCCTTGGTGTCAGTCTTTTTCCAGAACACAAAGGATGGTGGGGGGATTTCTTAAGCTTTGCTGATTTCCAGGAATACAGGGATCAAGTAAAATTGCACACTGTAAACTTGGAGCAGAAAGAAGGGGAGAAGGAAGTACCTGTGAGAGGTGAGATGAAAGTCAGACACGGGTCCTGTGCATATAGAAATTCAAAGTCACCAAAATGGTATCTGAAGTGTTCAGAAATGCAAAGAACTCTTGAGCAAGCTCCATGGAACAAGTCATCACGGCTGGTCATCCTCCATCACAGTCAGAGCACTTGTCTGCCTCATGGCCACACCGGATGATAATTGCTCCTTGAAGACACATCATTCGCCTCTCTTCTCTGTAAGCATCCCTAGCAGCAGACATCAAGTAAGTGCCAGAAATCAGTTGTGTTTCTAGTGTTTGTTTCCCTTAGTTCACATTTTTGTAGAGAAAGCTCAAGGATTTTTCTTGATCAATGTAAAGATCACTTTGGTGTGTGGATGCATCATGCAGCATGGGGAGCACCAGGGCCACCGAACCTGTGGGAGGCAGTGCAGCTGGAAAAGGGACTGGGGCAGGTTGCCTCAATCACAGGAGCAACCCCAAGTTGCTCAGGGAACTCAGCAAGAGTCATCAGTGGTGGAGAAAAGAGGAGGACGCTCCACGCTCCCAGGGGGAAAAGGATGTGACTACACAGATTAAAAAATCAGATGAGATCAAAGAGCTAATTGTAGTACAGAACATTTGAACTGTGGCTAGGCGTGGCTTCTGTTTTCTGCACTTTATGTTTAATAGGATGGCAGATGACTCACAGATACTGTTGCTGGGATTCTTGTCACTTAAAGTCTTTTCTTCCAAAGTACTGACTGATGGAATTTTTCTGAAATGGTCCCAACCATTAATGTACAACAATCTATGTTCAACTTTGGAGGAATGTCCACCTTCTGTTGAGTCAACCAGATCACAGTTACACAGGGAGTGCTTGCACCTGGATATAGCCTCGCCACTCAGTCCTAAACACGGTTACACATGGAGGAGCCCAGGCCACCACCTCCAAATGAACCACGATGGCATATTGATCTTTTTGAATTGAAGCTACTTGAGAAACAACCAGTGCAAAGACACTCAGACCCTCCTCTGTCCTCCTGAGAGCAAGAAACAGATCTCCCATGTGAAAAATAGCCTCCCAGTACTAAGAAGGAAAGAGACATCTTTTACATCAGACATAGGGACTTTTAGACAAAAAAAGCTGTAGAAATAAATTGTTACTTTTTTTTAAAACTAATCTACTACCTCAGCCCAAATTCTGCTTAGAAATCCTTACTAATTAAAGCTCGAAAACATCTGTTTTCCTCATCCCAGAAATTCCTCACAAATCTATCATCTTTTTTGTCTAAAATGTATGAAAACATTCTCATCCAGCTGGAAGACCCTGGAGGGTAGAGGAAGAATTCTCTCTCCCCAACACACACATGGTGGATATTTGTTGGGAAGAGATGAAGAAAGCTTCACAGCGTTGTTACTCAGAAAGGAAAGTGAGTATGGCCTCATATGCCACGATAGTATGAATTAGGGTATTCTTTGTAGCGTGCAATAGCTCTAGCTGATTGCACTAGTGTGAACTCAGACCTCCCGTTGCCATGATTGAAGTCAAGATACAACTGGAGGTTCCTAAAGTCTTGTTTTCTCTTTCATACTCCCTAGAGTTTGAAGAGAAGGTAGAGAGGAAGAGAGAAGAAGCTCAAAGGGATATTCTGATTGAGACGAAACCCCACAAAGAATGTGTTGGTAAAGTGGCAAGAGCTATATGCGCTGTAAGAAAGCAGATAAAAGCAAGGGAGGAATTCATACTCTTATTGATCTATGACATTGTTTTATTTAGATGCAGTTGGAATTTTTCTAGTTAAATGTTAGTTGTTTGTTAGTAGCTCAATTCTTTTGGGTTAGGAAATAGTCTATCCTGATTTTTTTAATGATTCACTGTCTTGTTGATTGTGGAAAATGTTCCACAGGCACTTGGAAAGAATGTTAATTCTATCATCATTGGGGGAAATGTTCTATACATGTCCATTCGATTGTGTTTGTTAGTTAATCGTAGTGTTCAGCCCTTCTATAACTTTACTAATTTTCTTCCAGCTTGTTCTAATAGCTATGGAATGTATTAAAGGCCTCTGTTATGCTGGTGGATTTCTGTATTTCTCTTTTTAGTTCTGTCATTTTTGGCTTGTTTTATAACATTCAAAGTTATGATTTTTAGTACATAAATTTCAAAAATTCTCCTATCTTCCAATTGGATCAACTCATTTGAAATATATTTATCTTTAGTAATGCTTCTTATCTGGAAGCCTCCTTTGTCTGATATTAGTAAAGTGATCATAGGTTTCTTTTCATAGTATTTGCATGATCTATCTTCCTCCACCATTTTACTTTTGACGATTTTGGGTTATATCTCTTGTGGTAGCATGCATTTTATTTTATTTAGTCTAGTCTCCCTTTAGATTAATGTTTTGTATTATTCCATTTTTTTCTATCAGAAAGTTGGTTATAAACTCTTTCGCCATTCTATTTTTGGCTACTCTAGAGATCACCACATGCATCACTGACTTCTTGATGCTGCCAGGCAATTCGATTTTTAAAATCTATTTATCCTCGTCCCTTGTTTCATCATTGCTGTCGTGCATTTGCTTCTCCATTTATTTAAAACCTGACAAGGCATTGTGTACAGATCCAACTCACTTATATTAACACACGTGTTTTGCCGTCTCCGGTGCTCTTCATTTACATCTGCAGGTGCATGTTTCCACCCAGAATCATTTTCCTTCAGCTTGAGGAAGTCTCTCTAATTTTGTAATCAGATCTGCTGATGATGAATACTCCAAGCTTTTGTTGGTCAGGAAATGTTTCTATGGCAACTTCATCACGCTAGGATAGTTGTGGTACGCAGAAGTCTAGTTTGGCAAATTTTTCTTGCAGCACTTTAAAAAATACGATTTCATTGTTTTTAGATTCCAATGTTTCTATTGAGAAGTCAGCTGTCAGTTTCATTGTCCCTTTTTGGGTGATCATGTACTTTTTCCTCTGGCTGCTTTTAAGAATTTATCTTTGTCATTGGTTTTCAATGGTTTTACTATAATGGGTAGATATGTGTTTTTTTTTTTTTTTTTTTTTTTTTTTTTTTTTTTTTACTTATCCCACTTGGATTACATGAACTTCTTGAATCTGTGTGATATCTTTTATTAATTATCTATTTAAATACTTTTTGGATCAATCTCTGTATATTTTTAATTAAACTCTTTTCCTTTTTACTAATCTTACTAAACCTATCCTCTTGTGTCTACTTGATTATTATTCATAGATTTCACCTCTTTATTTTGCCCATTTTTCATATATTTTCTTAACTATATTAGCTAGAGTTATGTTGAAGTCTTTGTTTGCTAACTTTAATATCAGTTTCATTTGTGGGCCTACATCTACCATTTGTTTTTTCTTTGAATATCAGTCTTTTTTTTTTTTTTTTGTCTTTTCCTGTATTTAGAATTTTTTTATTCCTAAATTGTTTTTGTAAAAAAAACTATTAAAAAACCTGTTTGATTTAAAATTCTGCCAGAGTGGAGTTTCCCATTCTTGCTTTGCACAGACAGGGTGAAGGGCTGGTTATTCTACTCCTACCAAGAATTCAGCTGTGTCAAGGCCACTTGGCAGTTTTAAGAATACTCGGGTTACCTCTGTCTTGTCTCAGAGTGTGGTTTTCCAAAACTTTGCTTATGAGCATGATGGGTATTTGTCTCCTCAGCCATGAAACACTGCAGGGGTTTCAGTTCTGCCCTTCTAAGATACTGAGTCCAACTCTCCAGAATCCTACCTTTTGAAGATAAAATCTGTCAAACATCTTGAAAGGGAGACTAACTATGCACATGAGGCAGGTCCCATATCTCTGGCTGGACTTTGTTTCCTAAACACTAAATGGTAGCAGGAAACTTCAATCTTTCTTTGAGAAACTTTTACCATAAATCTCTGAAATCCCACACAGCCGTAGAACTCAGAAAATAAGCCATTAGTAAACCAGTCTTGTATTTGAGGTCCCTCAAGTTTCTAAATTGTCACTGCAGTTCCACACAACTGCTATGCTGGTCTCTCTTTCACCCAGGAGCTGCCAAGACTTTAATGGCAACCTCCAGGATTTACTAATGCCTTCGCTAAATAGAAATGGCTAGAACCATCAGTTTCACCTAGGACAGAATCTTGCTTTTCTGAAATTGGGGTTCATCTAGTCTCTTTTCCTCCATGGTTTTCTAATGTCTTTAAAATACAATTTTTGTGATTTTCTAGCTGTCTCTAGTTCTTCCAGTGGGAGGGTGGCCATTCACCACCTACTACATTTATTTGGAAGCTGAAGTGTTGGTAAATATTAAAATGATTCTTGTTCTCATTTGAAATCCTGTATCACTTATAGTCTTTGATGCATTAATCATATTCTTATATTGTTTTATTGCTTAATGTATGCTAGTCTTATTTCCTTGGCAATTACAAATGTTGAGGGAAGAAATATTGTTTTATGTCTCATACAGACCTATGATAATACTGAACATAGTATAATTAAAAGCCAATTTGAAACATCTGATAGTTGAAAAAGCTAATCTATGAGACATGATAAATATTCATCACAATCACAATTCTTCCAGCTTTATCCTTGTAAATCCTTGTCTAATCCATATATCCAGTTATCTATTCATATGTATACCCTCTCTCTCTCTGACCCCCTGCAAATTGTCTTCATAAAACTCTTCTCAAAGACTGATAGAGTAAGCATATATGAAACAAATCTACAGCTTTTGTAAATCTGCTTACAAAAAAAGTGGCTTTTTGCATTGTTTCTTATCCCTTAAGTGTGAAATCCATCCAAGAATTTAGGGCAATGAAGGTTTATTTTTCATGATAAACTCGCATGCTTCCTTCAATTAAGCAATAAGAATTCTCTAATCCATGTAGTTTCTTCTTTACCCTGACTGCTATGAAAATAAGGGCTAATTTTTTTGTTTAGTTATTAGAGCTGCATGAGTGTATGTATAATCTGTTTTTATTCTTACTCCTTACCCCTTGTTTCTTTATGTGGTATGTGTTAAATGTACTGGCATTTTTATAATTGTCTATTTATTACAAGCCATACCAAATTTTGAAAATGATTAAGAGTCTATATAATTATACAAAGCCAATAATGGACTAGAGAGCAAGAGGCTCATCAACTTTGACAAAGGTTAGGCTTTTTTTATTGCCAGGAGAACCAGCTTAGCATCATTCACTCAATATTTGCCAAATATTGAATGGCACAACCTCATATGATTATCATTCATTTTTTCGGACTTTTATTTTTAATTTATAAAAAGGTTAGAATATCTTTCCACAATACAAGCTCAGGCTTTGTGTGTTTAAAATTTACAGAAAAAGAATAAAATTTCCAAAACTTTCTAAAGTGTTGCCAACATAAGCTTTGGGCATCTTGAAGTATTTGAAAAATTAAGTTACCTTTAAAAATTTTACTAGAACAATACGAGACGAAGATAAACTCCACCAGAGGGTTTTATGGGCAAGAGTCCAAGATTTGGGTGACATAATAGGCTATAATATCAAACCTTTATAGATGTGTGGAATTAATAGGTTAGGGAGAAATTGATAACTCTTTAATGAGGACAATCTAAAATTTTCTTTTCAAAAACTGTAGCTAGCATTCGTGCCCAAACGTTATATGACTGGCAATTTCATTTCATTTTCCAGATGTCAAATAAGCTCTGCCCATAAGAAAGCAGATTGTTAATTCCATTCGTGTATGTTAAGCCCGTAGAAGACAACCTAGCTTGAAGGATCATTTCCAAATAAAAAGGACAAGCTGTGTAATTATTTGGGGCCTACTAGTCATGATTATGGTCCTGAATGAAACCTAAGTTCATGCAACCACAATCTGTAAACTTGTGCTGTAGTCAGTTGTAGGTTTGGTGACATGAAGGGAAAATGAACGCTCACTGAGGGCCAGTGTTGGAGCAAGTTGAATAAAGTCAGTCCTCTGTGTAAGTTAATTAATTACCTAAATATGTCCTGTGGTGGTTTCTCCAACTTTCTATCAAGACCACACTAATTTATCAAAAAAGTTACCACGACAGTGATTTTTATAAACAAAAGACTTTATTTCAAATATATTTTACAGTTTGTGTGTAATTAGGATTGTTTTCCAGACTCTGAAATTTAATACTAAATTGAACAGGCAGGTACAAAATGGTGGTGTTTACTCAGGCCTACTGAATTCCTACAGTTCTGGTAATTCTTTTTTTTTTTTTTTTCCTTTTTAAATTGAATCAGTAGAGACATCAATGATAAAACAACTTTCGTCTTCTTGGTTATATTTTGAATAGCAACAAAATACCATTCCATTCCATATTCGCCAGGGTATTTAGAAAATGGCAGTAATGGGGAAGTAAAATCTCATGACTCCAGACCTGACTAACTGAAAATGATGATTATTGTGATCAGAGTCAAACTGGTTCATTCTTAGTGGTAAAAATAGTTTGCTAAGCAAATTGGTAGAACAAACAAAACGGTAGGACAGATGTTTAGCCTGTTTAAGAAAACATAACTATTTTTAAGAACTTTTAGTAATACTATTGCATACACTTTACATACTAATTACAATGCTTACTTATAAAACAGGTCTTCTCAGCTAGCTATTAGGTTGCTTTTAGCAACTCAAGAAAAATAAATCTTTTTTTTTCATAAATATTCTTTAACTCAGACATCGGACTAATTCATGCTTACCTTCACCTCCATTGCTATAACTGAGGTTTCAATGATGATGTTAAGTTATAAATAGGGATGACTGCCGAACTTCAAAATTTGGTAAGAATGACAGTGTCCTGATTTCTTAAAAACACACATGTGAACGTCCTCAAACACCAACAACTGAAATTGGCAAAATTGAGATAATTGAAAAAAAAGAGCGAATGGGTTTCTTTTCACTATTGCCCGTATTTTTTTGGTTGTTCAAGGCATTGGCAGTAAGAAAACAATCCATTATTGCATGCTAGTCCTAAATATTCCATCAGAAACTAAAAAAACAGAAAGGCCAAGAACAGAATGCTTCTAAATGGAAGTATCACAGGACAAAACTCAGTGAACTTTATTTGGTAGGAAAGAGGGTGGTGGTTGGGACTTCAGCCCTTGAAGGAGCAGGTTTCAGAACGAGACAAGATTTTCCCTGTCCACATATCTAGCATATCCATTATGATAATGCCGGTGGTGTTTTTTTTTTTTTTTTTTTTTTTTGAAGGGGATGAGACTGTGACCAGTGTAGCCGTAGGTGGTCTATTATAAACACTGCATGGAATGTTTATCTCTTCACTTCTTCAATGGCTATTTTCCTTTCAAAAGAACCTCAATTTGTTTTGCAAATACTAAGTGGGTGAGGCTTTGTGTGTTTCCGTTGTATTTTCACTGTGGCGCTCACTTGGGAGTCTCTGAAGCCTCCTGCTTCGCCCGTGAACTACGCCAGAGCAGAGAAACAGGGAGAGCGGGCGAGCATGGTGCTGGTGGATCAAACACAATCACAGATTGAGAGCTCTTTCCAGTCTTAAACCCTGGCCGCTCCCTGACCCTAAACTTCAAGGTTTTCACAGAGGCTGAAGGTTAAAGGATGGTAGGCCGCAGGATCTGCAAAATTGGACATGCCAAAAGTCAATAGGAGAGGAAAATAGCCCCACCTCCTGGTTGTTTTGAGATACCAGCGCAGGCCGCATGATTACCTGGAGCCGTTAAACGGCAACAGCTTTTATCTCTATCCCTAGAGGTTCTGATTCGCTACATCTGGAGTCGGGCCCAGGAGTCTACACTGTGAACAGTTAATTCTGAACCAGGTGGTCCATGGCCCAGACTTTGTAAAATACTTCGGTTAAGGGATATAACGGGCAAAGTGTTAGTAGAATATATCCTCTTTATATACTTACTTTATACTCATTTGAGCCAGATGCTATCTGACCCAGTGTCTTCATACTTACTTAAAAACCAAGCAAGCAAGCAAGCAACCAAGGAAACAAACAAAAACCTCTACGGGAACCGGTTACACATAGAACTATCAAGATAGAAAAACATACTATGGTGGAAAAGATGAGCAAAAATGCTCATCAGAAGGAAAGGAAGCTTCTCGTTTTTCACATTTGCTTAAAAAGTTGAAGGTAGAATCCAGAGGCTAGTGGGTATTTAGAAATACCCATTATTCTAAATTAGATGCCAGCAAGGTGAAAATTATAATTCTTAGTAATTTCACAATCTGAAATTTACATTTTTTCTATACAAACAATAGGATAAAATATAATTTTAAAGTGTAGAAACCCTGCCCCAATGATAGCATCAAACTTAGGAAAAGAACATTAAAAGTGCTTCAGGTTGAAGGATTTTACAGAGTATTAGACTCGATTACATATGAGAGCGATATCTTTTGACATTACAGTGAAGCTAGATCCCTGTATGATGAGACACATTATAAGGTCTGGTGGTCCTTCTTGCAATGTCCACTGCTAAGAATTAAATCCTTAGCTCTAAGTTCAAAGTCCACTTCAGGAAGTGGAGTTATTATATTGAAAACTAAATTATTTTCCTTACTTTTACTCTTTCCATAATAAAGCTAAAGATTATACCTTCATAACAAGAATTGTGAAAAGAAACACAGTATAAGTAAAGAACACATTTGCTGTTTTTATTGGTGCCTTGCATGGCAGTAATACTGAAAAAAGAGAATGCAAAAACAAAAAACAAAAAACAAACAAAAAAACAGGTTGGTGGCAACCCACATCTTTTTTTTTAAGAGTACATAAGCTCCTGTTTTATTTTTATTGTGGCATGAATGGTAACATAAAACCAAAAACATGAAAATATACAACTTATATTACACTATGTGTTATGAACAAAATATAAATCTATAACTCTATGTTATATTTACATAATTATTTATTTTATTAAATTTCAAGTGAGATGGTAGGTTGCACATACTTTGTTTTAAGCTCCAGGCATTTGATTGTCTCTTTTCTACTTTTTTCCCATTTTTACTCATAAAATCCAAAATGTTAGAAGGACTAAGAGCTTTAGAGCCAGTGGAGCTGTATAAATACTGTTTTAGTGAACCAGTGACAGAAACACTGGGAAGGACAGGAATCAATCAGTAGAAAACTTAACACAACATCATCTTCAACTTGGGAAACTGATAGTTATAGGAAGCTTTAAAATTAAATACTGTAAAAGCCTGTCTAAACAAAAACTTATGCCCTAGAAGAGATATCTGAACCACTTTAAGTGGGCTTCATAATTTTCCTTGCAGACCCCATAATTTTTATTTTACTATTAACTTGATAGACAAATATTTTATAAACCTGTTTGTAAATATACAGTTGTTTATTACAATTCAATAATTTACCCATTAGAATGAATGAAAATTATTTTTTGATGTTTTAAATGTGATAAAAGAGATTTCCTCTGGGAACAGTAACAACTTCTGGATTAAGAAAATATCTGAAATTGGGACCACAAAATAGTTAAAGATAATTTTCTTTAAATGAATTAAGGTAAAAGTCTACTCCGAAATCAAATCTATGAAATAATTTCATCAAAGAAAACTCTTTTATATTCGTTCCTTATAAGAGGATTTGGTTTCAATAATAATTATGTTCTTTGGGAGGGATTTTATACATGGTTAACTTTTAAATGCAGATGCCAAATAAATGTTAAAAATTGACTTAACTAATTTAGGTATAAACATACTGAAGAACAGTTTTGTATTTTATCCGGTTGCAGTAACTAGCCAAATTATTAGTAACTTGTAAATGAGCAACTTTAACCTATTTTCTCCAGTGATGTTCTCTTAGATTCATATTTAAACATGACTATTTTTGGAGGAACTGATTACAATAGCCATAAAATGAGAGTTCAGTCAATATTATTCCTCAGTACTGGGATGAGTGTGTGCGTGTGTGCGTGTATGCATGCGTGTATGCGTGTGTATGCATGAGAGAGAGAGAGGGAAAGAGACAGAGGGATATGTGAACGGGGAGGTAGGAAAGGATAGAGGAAGGAAATGTTATCTTCATTTCAGTTTGATCTTACTCTCATCTCCTCTACCTTAGCTTTTTTGATCATCATGGGGCACAGAGAAGAATACAAGGTTTTAGGATCCTTTACAAAAATGATAAACCAATCGAATGCCAAAAAGGCAATGTGTTAACACAGTAAGTTGCTATTCATAGCACCTTTTATCAGATGACTTCAAAGCACTTTAAACATCAATATAATTTTTTTGTCGTTGTTTTCTTTTGGGGAAAACTAAGGCAAAGAAATTGCGATACCCAGTGAATTCTATGTCAGAACACGAGAACAGAACGCTGGGCTCTGGACTCTGTTTTCATCCACGCACGGTGTAGCCCCTCTGATATAAATCTGACTAAATAAAATTAACTTCTGAATTTCAGCAGTTAAAGGTCACCATTAACAATTTTGTTTTCCCCTTCAAATAAAACAAAATAAAGAACAAACAAAAAAAGACCAAACAGAAGTGTTTTGTCAATTCACTGATAAGTGTGTTAGAATCGGTTTCAGCTGTGATTGCCCTCCGTGGCATCTACCTGGAGCTAAAACAAAGTATTCTTGTAGCCCAAAGTCATGAAATGAAAACAAAGCATCTTTATAACGTGGTGTAAAATAAGTATCCAGCAAACGTGAGAGGTGAACCCACATAAGTCAGAAAGAATTTGTTAACAAAGACGAAGAACAAATTTTTAAAAATCTGTTTTCACATTGTACATAATAACGATATAAAACGAGTGTCTATTTTTTTTCCTTATCCAGAGTGCTTAAAAACAACAAACAAAAACAAAAAAAAAAAATTGGCTCTAGATGACTGTGGCAATTAAATAACTAAATGAGTGATGAGAGCATAAGTTAATTAAGATTGAACATGACCCTCCTATTCACTCCTTTGTATGAAACACCAGAACTTGACATTGTTGGGGCCAAATTTTTAAAAAGGAGAAAACTTATTTGAAGGAGAAGTAAAACTGTGTGGGTGAATGTGTGTGTGTGTGTGTGTGTGTGTGTGTATAAATATATATATATATATGAGTTGGAAGATGGAAATTTGTTTTAAATATCTAACAGCTTATTGGCTGCACTTCCAAATCAGAGGAGAATAAAATAGAGAGGGAGAAATAAATTATACATAACTTACTAATCTGGGAACAGTTGACCATTATTATTATTACTATTATTATTATTATTATTTTATCATCATCATTACAACACTAGCAAAAGAGGCAGTTCAAATGAAAATACAGTCATCAAAAACAAACAGAAAAACAAAACAAAATCTCTGACATGCAGGATATGATCAGCTCCTCCAAGCAAAACCCCAGAGCAAGTCTTTTGAGAGAGAGAAAAATAAAAAGGATTTTTTTTCTTATTTATATGTAAAAATCAAACTTGTGGGTCAGGTTTGAGGGGTGGGATAGGAAAATGATGACGGGAGTGAAAACCATAGCACATCCAAGCTACTGGTTGGAGTATTTACCGTCTGATGCTTCAGCACAAATAATGGCAATGGACTTTAAATGGTTTTGCATTTATTTGTACAAGCCTTATAACTGCCTTGGCATTTGGCTGGCAAAATCTAAATAAGCAGTTCTGTCACCGTCAGTTGTTGCTCTATGCACATATTTTACTGGAACCAAAAACTGGACTTCGGTGGATTCATCTTACGGCGAGGGAAGAGTGGTGGCGAGGATCACTGGGTTCAGCCAGGCTCCATTTTGTTGGGCTGCAATGACTTTTATCCTGCTTTTTATGGTATGGGATGCACATGGCCCATAATTGTGAAATGCAAATGGCCTCTGCCTCATTTCAAGGAGAGATGAAAAATACCTTATAAAATCATCAGTTCCATTTCCTGATCAGGAAAGGATGGAATGTTGAAGAAATAAGCTAATTCTGTTTTTCTGGAAAATGGCCAAATATAGTCAAGGAAAACAATGATTGTTTTGCTCGAAGTTATCAATAGGAAAAACAAACAGAAATCATTAAGTAGCAAACATTAGTGGAACCAACTGACCAGGAAAAAGGGACATCTGGGAACAGTTTGCTAGTAGCTTCCATGTTATACATGCACACCTCGATTACACAGGGCTGCCTGATCCATCCAATAATAATTGTATTAGAAATTTAAAAATATAATTTCTGAGCCCTATCTTGGTTGTCATTTGAAGTGCAAAGTCAAGGTCAAGGTTGCTTCCAGACCAGTCACTTAGGAGGATGTGGGATTTCATCCCCAGATGTGGGTCTAACTCACAATGGTTCAATGTTATTCCTATTAGTACCATAATCACACACATACATACACACAAAAATCCAAGATCAGAAAATATTTTTTTCTCTAAATTTCTTATGTCTCTCTCTCTCTCTCTTTTCACCTGAGAACAGCACCTACAGTTTCCATTTAAAAAAAAAAGTCAAATCTCACCAGCTGCTGGTATTTCAGGTTTTTCAAGGGATTGTCTAAGATATAACACTGTCCTAACTTAAGAAGGAACAGGAAAAAGGAAAGGAAAAAAAAAAGGAACTGGGTCAACACTTCAGTACAAATTTGGCACTTGCTCAAAGATGTAGTGTGGTGTGCAATAGATAAAGAAAGTCCTCTGAAGAAAATAATTGCTTACTTTGTGGTGGATAGCAAGGAAGTCAAAAACAGGCTCTTTTTCCCTCTTCCCCCCCATGCACAGACTTCCATCTTTAAAGTATAGAGATGGAGAAGGTGGAGAGAAGTAAAGAGAAATTCATCTTTCTTTTTTTTCTGTCAGGTGCATTACAAAAAAAAAAAAAAAAAAAAGAAAGAAAAAGGAAAGGAAAATCCCAGAAACCCCAAAAAACAAAACAAAACTTATTTCTTTTTAAAAATTGTAGCACAAAACAACAAAACACATTCACAAGCCACTTGTTGGCACTGTGTACCTGAGTGAGAATTTCTAGAACATTGTAGAACAAACAGCCATAAAGTTTATTAAAAAAAAAAAGTTGACGGGTAAGACTTCAGTGCTTGGATGTAGCAGCTGAATTACTGGCATTATTTTACCCATAGCTTATTTCAATCTCTTGTTGTTGATATTGTTGTTTGCTTGTATTTTTTTTTTTTTTCCTTTCCAAGCCTTTTGAGGCTGAGGTCTATTAGTCAGCTGATGTCCCAACTATTTAAGACTAACAGTTAAAGTAACAGTCAGTGTATGAGAAAGTTAATGTGCTTGGCCACTGGTAAGGATGAACCAGCTAGGGCTTCTTTAAGTCCTAAGGTCACAACAATCTTTTGACCCTTATCAGTTGGCTTGTCCTGCAATATGGTTTTCACTGTCACTCCCATAATCTACATCCGGATCATCCTCTTCCTCATCGAACTCATCATAAATTTCTCCGTTGATGTCCTCAGCCTGCATCTCTTCTTTGATATGTGGCTCCTCTCCTTTCACGCCGTAAGTGCTCTGGATAACAGGCATCCCAGGCTCTGGGCTGCTGGACACGCTCGAGTGCTCCGAGGGCAGGTGAGGGGAGGGCATTCCGGCCATGGCGATGGCTCCAGGGTACACAACACCAGCAGTGGCGATGGGGATCTGTGCTTGTTGCCTGCAGACAGGAATTGCCCCCCAACCAAAAAAAAAAAAAAGACCGTGGGTGAGGGGAATACTTAGATGCATGCCTTATTATACAACGAATCTGCTCAGCTTGTCCAATTCTAAAATAGTGATTCTCATCCTATTGCCCAACATTTAAAAAATTGCATCCGCGTGTGATTTCAATACCTTACTTCTGTATAGTGCTTGACAGATTACAAGGCACTTACATGTGTTACCTATTTGATTCTTAAAATAACTGTCTTATTACTATCTTATTTTATGGGGAAAAAACCAAACTTGAGGTGCAGAAAGATTAAGCAGAAGAACTTGACCCCAAGTTCATGTTTCCTTCACTATAACATCCCAAGTTTTTAGAAATAATTAAACTAACGATAATGCAATTTTAATGGGAAAAAAACCCTAAAATATTAGAGTTCTCAAAATAAAACCTTATTGCTCAGAACTCACCAGAACTGAACAGTATCACATTATCCACCTGGTCCCTGCAGTAGCTGGGGGGATAGGAAGCAGGGCGTACAGCTCGGCAGCTCTACAAGGCCCTGGGCTTAGAAAGACCCTGTGCTTGGTTTCAAGTTCTGCTGCCGTAGTCTTGAAATTCTTAACTTTTTAACAGGAACCTCACATGCTCATTGTACACTGGACTCCACAAATTCTGTAGCTGGTCCCAGTGGGAAGGGATTAATAGACGATGTTCACTTAGGCCTTCTTTTATTCATTCATTCATATGTTTACTATATCGTCAGGGTTGGGTTTTGTGCTCAGCTTTGAGAAGAGTCATGCACTGAGATATAAATCACAGGCCACTGGTCTAAGCTGACAGACTCTTTCCAGGGAAGAGGATAGGGCAGACTTTAAAAGTTTCTTTTGAAGGTATCCTCTGGCCATTTTCAGAACAGTATTTATTATTCTAAGCAGCCCTCGGGATCTTACTAACTTCTGTTCCAGATATGAGCAACTTTATTTCTTTGCTTTCTGAGAAACTTCTGCAGAAGCAATGAAGTTGCAGGCAGCTCAACAGGCCACCGTAGCCTGCCTCGCCGTAGGAAGCCAGGGAAAACCTCCTGGGAGCTACGTTCCTAATTCAGAAGAGAGCTTTCCCGCTCACAACCTCGCCGTGCCCTAAACAGAATCTCCACTTTCCGTGATCTACAGAGGCCACACGTGTGCCTTGATCGCCCAGAAATCCCTCTATATTCCAAGCAAGTGTTTCTTTTGAAATCATTTTTGTGTCGTATTCTCTCAAACAAGGATTGTGTGGAACTTGTCAATGTGGCGCCTTGGAAGTAATGAACACTAACAAGGAAAAGAACCGATACTACGTCTCAGTTTTTAATAACGAACTTCAAAACGATTTACTTTCAGACAGTTTCTCTTCAAGCCAGTTGTTAGGAAAGCTCAAGGGAGAGCCAACGCTGGAGGCACTTGGAGTCACTTCATATGGAGGTATTCTTTTTCAGGACCATGTGGGGGGCAGTCTAGACTCTGAAAATAACTAAGTTCAGGTTCTTTTTCAAAATGCTGCCTCGCAGCAAAACAAATATGTCTGACATCCCGTTAAGTGTAACAAGAAGCGCCCCCCATGAAAAACGACTGAAAGGTCCATACCCAACGTTGAAGTACTGTCGCATTTCCTGCCGCCTGTTCCGCATGATTGCCTTGTATTCACCGATGCGCAGCTTTTTGCCATCCACGAGGCAGGTGCGCTTCGGCCTGGGCTTGTACTTGTAGTCGGGGTACTTCTCCAGGTGCTGCTTGCTGAGACGGGCTTGCTCCTCGTAATATGGCTGTTTCTCTAGGTTCGTCATAGCTTTCCAGCGAGATCCTAGGAGGAAAAGAAGGTTAGGATTGCAATTTGCACAGCTGCTGAGGTTCCTAAGTAGATATCACTGAGAACAAGAAAATCTAAAGTAAAAATGCTGGCCCAAACCCAGAAATACATAAAAATGTGTTTGATTAGTGAATTATGACTCATGAGGTGAGATCCCACAAGAACAGAGGTGTTGCTGGCTGTGTCCTTAAGGAAACTATGTACCCAAAGATACAAAGGTGGGGCAATCTCTTTTTTTTTTTTTTTTTTGGTCTGGCCTGAATTAACAATTTAGCCAACCGTGTATATTATATATTTAAAAGCTCACAGATAATTTAAAGAATATACCTTTCATTTCCACATTAGACCATGATATAATTCAACTGTGAACTGAAAAGTTATGCAAAAACTTTTTACACATTTTCAATCTGTGGCTAATTATCTTGTTACTGAGTATTTTTATGTGGGGGCACATTACTTACTACTAGGGTTTCTAACATATATTACATATAATTCTCCTAAAACTGTTGAAGTATGCTTTCATGAATGATTGCACTTAAAAATTCATTTCATTAAAAGTTTAAAATTTAAAACTTTAATTACAAAAAATTATATTAATGAACATGCATTGGGTAACTACTGTGTGCTACATATTGTGCTAAAAACTTTACATAAGTTGTCTCATTTTACCTTTCACTGGAATCCTGTAAGGTAGTTTTAGCATTTAGACCTATATCCATAGATGAGAAAACTGAAGTTCAAATAGATGAAGTAACTTACCTAAGGTCATACAACTATTACATTGCAAATCTATGACTCAAACTTCAATTACATCGAACCCAAATATGCTGCAATGTATGTTTTTAGATACCTATACCCACCTGCTACCTAGTAGTGGTCAGAATTAGAAGAGTACGTATGTATGGGATAAGATTTTTCTTTTAATAAATCACTTTCAATAATATATAAAGATGTCATTTCTTGCAATATAGCATGCATTAATATTAATCCAAATTGGTAATCCAAACTGGTTTTTTCCTTCTTTTCACTTTTGGTTTTGGTTTGGATTCAACTAGGATCACAAAAAAAAAAAAAATGTTTGCAGCTTAATTAAGAAATAGTTATGCTAATTCTCAAAATAAATGTGATTTAAAGCTTTGGTTCTATTACTGTGGCTATATGTAGTAGTAAAAGAAGTAATAGTAATAATGTTTACTTTTTATTAAGCATGTGAGGAGAATCTATTTGCAGATGAAGTGTGTTTATCAGCAAGTAATCAGCTCAACTCTACCCAGATGTACAAAAAACTGTATTTCCAGTTCCTTTGGTAGTTCTCTACCAAATATGTTTTGGTACGGAAGCCTTTACCTGCCTTCCAAAGTCATCTAAGCAAGATCTTAAGGCTTTCAAATGGGTTCATTACTCAACCATAATTCCATATCTCAAATGCAAATAACTCACTGATGAACAGTTCTTCCCTACAAATGCAGACAATTCCTCAATATGGGCTGTTACATACATTAAAGGAATACGGTAAAAGGGATGATACTCTTCCCTTAGAATTCTTTCCTATCGGAAAAGATGTTGTCGGGGTGGGTATATCCATGTAGACGTTGCAAAAATTTATGAACAGATTTTTTTCCTATCTAGACAGCCAATATGATTTTATTCTATTTACCACAGAAATCCAGGTTACAGTTCAAATAATAGAGTTTGTTTTTCTACTCCTTTCTCAAACTTGTGTTTAAATAGCTGCAACCAATAATTTGTAGGTACAATCTCAAACTCTATATTGCCCAACATTATTCTCTCGAGGTACTGGAAGCCATTATGTTATTCTCAGGATAAGTATAAGTACAGATACAGCTATAATGCTATTGAAATAGATCAATTCTTTTTGGGAAGTTTCTTACAAGTATGGACAACAGGATTTTGAACCTCAGATCAGGGAGTGCAAAAGTGAGCTGATCAGAAATAATTTACTTAAGAATTAAAGAAATACATTGAAAAAAGGACCTGTGATGGTTGACTTTAAAATTCCCTATCTTTATCATTAGATAGAACAAAGAAAACAGCATTCTCAATTAGAATGGGAATTGCTAAGCGTTCTTCTCTGAGTCTAAATGTTCCATAAGCTCCAAAAGAATACATTTCTCTAAGGAAAAGGAATGTTTATGCCTCATAGTAACCTGCCTCAGAATGTGATAGCTCTTTTTAGATTTCCTACTATGTGCATCAGGCTGTATTAATTCCTGGATATGCAGTGGTGAATCATTATGTTCCTTATCTTCTTGAGGCTCATATTCCAGTGGAGAGGAAATACATTAAGCAGCTAATTAAAAAATTTATTATTTTAATTACAATGGTGGAATGTACAGGAAGCTATGAGACCATGACAAGGAGCTGGGATCAATCTTTTGTAGGCCAGGAAGGCTTTGCTGTGGAAATGACTCCTGTAGGAATCAGAAAGGGAGAGTTCTCTGTGGAGGAAGAATAGAATGGTCAAGCGGGAAGGGGTATTAGAGGAACTTAAAAAAAGTGATCTGGCTGAAATGCAGAGGAAAAAGGGATACACACACACACACATACATATGATAAATAAAATGTATATTTATGCAAAGATAAAAATAAAGATACATATATAATAAAAGATGTATAAATTCTCAGACAAGTTGGCTTCTAAATCTGGCATGAACTGGAATCACAGAATATTTAGACACTTGATAATATAATTTTTCTGGAACAATCACTGAATCCTAAATTACATTTTACAAGATGGCCATATCATAGGTCTTTTTAAAATGAAGAATTAAGGTAGCCTAAGCACTGTCTATAGTCGGCAAAATGGCTAACTATTGCGTTTTACGACAGTGCAGAAAACAGTGTTTCCATTTGGTGGCAACTACAGTTTTCATTCTTTAATAGTAACTCTTGAATAGTGTTAAACCAAATGACAAGTTTGGTTTGGTTTTAATGGCTTTGCAGGTAGCGCACCCACTGTATGTAGCTACGATGTGAACCCCGAGACACAGCAGATGAGCATTTGAGGTCTCTCCAAAAGAGACGGAAGCATCTGCTTGATCAGGGTGGGGCAGGTTGCTTACCCTGGACCATGTACAGGGAGTAAGTTCCCTGCATTTTTCAAAAGACTGGCCTTTTACAATGGAAAACGGAGAAGGACATTTGGGTATTCCCCCTGATGACAAAGAGGAAGATTCAATAAAAAAAATCTGATGTTCAAAATAAGAAAAACAAAACCCAGTCTTGAGAGTACTCTTTTCCTTTCTAATCTGGCAATACAATAAAAATGAGGAGTTTGAGCTGAGCAGCACTGTCGTCTCCACGGGGTCTGTAATGAATTTGCACAGTTTACTCCAACTACTGTATATCTAATCAGAAAAAGATGTCCCCCATCCCCTGATCTAGCGCCAAACAGTAAAAGGTGATTCCTTATGTTAACAATTTCAGCAGAATGGCTTATTAAAACCAGATTTTAGGGTATTATAAAATGCTTAGAAGCCCTTTAAAATGTCAACTAGGATCCCCAGAGACTACGTAAAATGTCAACCCAGCTCAAGCGCCTGTTTTAAGCAGAATGAATTAGCGGCATGCTGTCGGAGGCTGTTACCCAAAACAATCAGTAAAGAGGAAAACATCAAGCTTTCTTTGTACTTTTATATGAAATGGGCCAGTTAGAATGATCTTGTGGATATTTGAAGATCACTTATTTATTTGAAGCTATGACCAAATATTGAGATCCCAAACTCTCAGTGGTTTTTTTCCCCTGCTATATCTTCAATGAACACTATTCTATTGAAAGGTCTAAAATTAGACAGCACTCTTTTTCATGTTGGCCCTAATGGTATAATCATATGGTCATTCTAATATTCTTTCCTTCGAACCAGAAAGAAATGCTTGTAGCTAGTCACGTCTTTCCCATAAAATCTTTTGCTGCATTTCCTGAAGTATTACACATCATCAAAACTGATATTTCCCTGATACTTAGGATAAAGTTTTAATCAGTGAGTATCACTTTTCCAGTATTCACACACAGGAATCGAATGATATACAGACAGTTTGAACAATCTTAGTATTCAGTTTGTTTTTTCATTTTGACATTTTGGGATTTCTAATTTTGTGATAACTGATACATTAAGATACAGAATATGCTTATGTAAAGTATTTTATTCTTTTCTAGAGTTTTTCCAAATGGAACAGGTACGATATTTTTCAAAAATAAAAGAGAAATTTCACATGGAAGGTAAAGTATGCTCATAAAAAGGAAAAATAGATTGGAAATAGTAGAGGTGTAAAAAATGTGCATTTCCTTTATCCATATTCACTTTTTCTAGGCTTCACACTCTTATCTTTTGAGATAACATTCATTTAAAGATCTCAAAATCATTTTAGATGAAAACCAAGCCATAAGTTCAAGCGGTTAATGGTTTTTGTTTGTTTGTTTTGGTCTCGTTACAAATGCATGCTGCGGACTGGGTAGCATCTACGCCCAGCCAGTGATATGAGCATTTGAGGATATGGGAGCATAAAAACACATGTGTATGTTTAGTAACTACTTTTGGATGATCAGTTCCTTAATGTAAAGGAACAAGCGGAACACCTACTTGCACTAAGTACATGTAATTCCAAGTGCATTATGGATTTTTAGTAAAGCTTTAATAACTTGGGAAAATGTTACTTATTTGTTGAAGCCCAAATTCAGAGTTAGTGTTCCTATTCTTTTTTTGTTGTTTAGCTCTTAGAAGTCAGAGAATAAATAATCAAAATTTGCTTAGGTTATCCAGTAGCTGGCCACCACACCATCTGAAGATGAAGAAGACGATGAAGATGTCAAGTGGAATCTTCCCTTCCTTTTTCTGGGATTTAAACTGGTATATAGTAGGTCTCTTTACAACCACTACCCTTACCTCTCACCATCTCTTCTGTGTACTTCAGTATGTACATACGTAAGTCAAATATGTACTTTATCTGTTAAGCTGAAAGCTGCAATAGCAGGAAAAGTCCCTTTTTAAAAGATGCTGAAAATCTGCTTAAAAGGCTGCAGAAAGTGTAAATTAAAAATTGCACCACATGCCCCATCTTCTTGTGTCCTGACAATCTACACTGATTTTCAGTTATAGTACCGGAACAAACATCACCTATACCTCCATCCCTACCACGCGAAGAATTCTGTAGTTCAAAGGAAAACAACAAATAATGGTCAATCCCATTATCAAGTGGCTCACAGGAAAAGAACTTTTTTCTTAGTCTTGGTACGAAATATTTCTAGATCTTAAAGAAGAGAAAATATTACAACGATTAGTATGGAGACACACAACTAAATGAGCTATAAAAACTGGGCACATTTCTCAATGAACATGAAATGCTTTGTCATCAGAAGAAAAGCCTCAATTAATGATGCTGATTTTTTCAGATAAGCACATCACAGGAACTGCCCAGCCTCCAAAGCCCAGTACCTTTCCACAACTGCAGAAAACAGAGCTGTACATTTAGTCCACAAATCACATAACAATTAACACGTTTCTTACCCAATATCTTGCTGATGTTGGAGTTGTGCATGTCGGGAAAGGCTTGAAGGATTTTCCTTCGTTCATCTTTAGCCCACACCATGAAGGCGTTCATTGGACGTTTTATATGGGGTTCATTGCTCCCACGCCCTCTGGATTCTCTATAAATTCTTGATTCTGAGACTCCAGCACTTCCTAAAAACAGGGAACATTGCTTTGTGTGAGTGTTAAGACCTTTGGTAATTCTCTTCTTTGTACAGCTATTGAATGTTTGTCTAGTAAAATATCTATTCTAGTCTATTACAATATGACTAAAAAAAGTACATCTGATAATTGTACTTCCAGTCCTTGAGACAGATGCTTGTGCATGAAGTTTCTGTGATAGGCCCTGTAGTCACAATTGGCATATCTGTATTTTTAATCCATTTCTCATACATTTTTCCTTTTTTCGAGGGACTATGGACTGTTTCACCATTTACTTTCAAGAGGACACAAGAAACTTGAATATATAATCTTTGATGCAAATTGGAAAGAGAATAGTTGGGGCATACCAATAGGCATGCTGTTACCATGGAAATATTAAATAGGTGAAGCAGCTCACAAAATTGTGAAACACTAATCTATTTGGCACGATGGATGACCATAGGTAAGGATGTGTCCCCGCTACCTAAAGACGGTCGGAACACACAGTAGCCATGCCCTTTGCCTCTCTCCGAGGTGATATAAATAAAAATGCAGCTAAATAAAAATTTGAGGTTAAAATACAATATAGAAATTTTTCTGCAATGAGTTTGGCTTTTCTTTGCAATTTTGTGCTAATAAATAAATGAAATACGCTGATGAATTAATGATAGCCTGCTCCCCAGAAGATCTTTGAAAATGGTAGGGGAAAAAAAAAGAACAGTTACACTACTATGGTTTCTTTAAAAGTCCACAGCCACAATATTTATGGTGAAACAAATATTATATTCATTCCCCTGAATTTTCTCCCTCATGTCTAAAGTTACCCAAAGAGATCCACTGAAAGTTCCATTCCAGTCAGCAAGACTCATGGTGATAAAACATAACCAAGAGCCACGGTAGAACCCTTGGGAGCTGCCCTCACTCCTCTAGGGGTCATGTGACTTTGTGGAATAGTTTCACCAGATTAAACAGCTTCCAGAGATACTCGAGTTCAGGCAAAGAACATCAGGAGAAGCAGAAGGAAACACAGAAATGTGATACTAAGTTTTCCAGGGTTATCATTAGAAAATATGGCAGAATGTATTTTGGTAGCATATAAAATTTTAAAATAATTTGGGTATTTCCAGAACTTTTATCTTTAATAAAAGCACTGTTTTTTATTTTTTTCTTCCTTCATACTCCTCTTCCTCTCTTTTCTCAATTAGAAGGAATAGGAATCAACCAAAATTACCCAGACTTGAAGACCTCTAGAGTAGCAAGCAAAAACACAGCATACCTGGTGGTGGAGTTTCTCATTATTTCTCATTCATGGTATGCTCTTTGGTCTGATGAAGATTGGAAAATATTTTGCATACAAGCATGACTGAATTTAACAAATAACAGCAACAAAATTTTGATGTTTTAATGCTGATTGCTATGGGTATATTTTATCATGCTAATACAACTTAAAATTTATGAAATGTGTTATTACCAGTAATTGTCTTTTTATTGACAAAAATGAGTGCTAATATATGGCAACATCTTTCTGAAATGGGTTTGTAACTAGCGAATGATCATTTGCACATCTGCTTTTTCTTGTTCTTACACCTTACAGCAACATAAGCAATAAAATGAACATTATGCAACTTCATCAAAGCTAAACAAGCTCTTTATATTGTACTTAGGCCACGTTTATCTTAGCCAACTGAGATAGACAAGGAGAAGGAAATGTTTGGATCCAACAGGCCAGGAAAACACTGACTTTGGTTGGATATCCAACTGAACAAAATTCAGTTTTGATAAGATTATCTGGCTACATGCTTAAGTTTGGCTAGTTTCTTGGCTAGTATAGAACTAGACTTAAAAGTAGAATTGGCCCAAGGCACAGAGCAGACAGACTAGAACTCAAGGCCATCTCTTCCGTCCTAAAGTATCCTTCCTTTGCTCTGGTGCACTCTTTTCTATATGCAGGGGACCTTCTCTACCATAGTAACAAATCTGAGGACAGTGTTCTCAAAATGCATATATGGCACTTTACACTGGGCGGAGGTTCCCAGCTGCAGCTCAAGGTAAGAGGAATAGCACTTTCTTCTTTTTCTCTCTTTGCTGTGCTATTAAAATTAGCGTGTCAATTTAATTGGTTGTCATTGGGGATGTTTAGAATGTTCAGAGATGATGCAGAAAACAGAAGTCTCGAGGCATGTGAAGAAAGCATGAGGCTGAGTTGCTGGCATTCTAGTTGGGTTATAAAGGGGAGGACACTTGACTGAATGGTAGGCAGTATAAGAGGGAAGTGTCCCAAAATGCAAATATACACACACACATTTCAGGAGACACTTGTCTCCTGAAAATGTCCACTTAGCCTTGTATTTTGGTCAGAGTTTGACAAATGAAAACTTGAAAATGAGCTTATAGACACAAGTTTCTGAAGTTTGCTTTGGGTACAAGAAATAGGGAAGTGAGAGATAAAATTGACAGTGGTTGGGAGTACTTGTTTCAGAATCATGCCATCTTGAATCTAAGACCTGCCTCTGGTACTCACAACCCTGTTATCTTGGGGAAAAATGATTCAAAATTCCCAGGGGCCAATCTCTTTATTTGTAATAGTATTTATCTCACAGGTTGTGCTAGAAATTAATGAGATGATTTATGCAAAGCCCCCAGCAGATTGCTTGGCATGTGGGAACTGCTCAGTACATGAGAGCTCTTATTCTAATGACCAGGTATAAGGTGGCCATCTTATATACTTTTTTAGTAGTTTTAACTGGCACTAAATAGACACATCTGCACACTTATCGGAATATATATGAACAATTTTCACAAACCATCAGAATCTCCACTCATATTGAAATCCATCATGGCATGGCTAAATTTTGCTTCTTCATTCTGTTTAACTGCCAGTTGCTGAGTCAGACTCTCCAGTGTTGTTTTTTCCTTAAAAAAAGAAATTTATAATGAGAGCTCAATCTGGAAATTATAATTATTCAAAGACATTTTTTTCTTGGGCCATATATAGTACATTAGCTTCTGGGAGGGACAGAACATTGATTTATTCACCTTTGCACATTCAGCACATTATGCTGAGGGGATTGAAGCAAATGATCAGCAGGGTTTTTGAAGGAACTCTGATTCTTAGAATTCCCTATACAGTCTTGGCATTGGGGTTTGGTATGCCTCAGGGGTATATGCCGGGATCCTTGGAGACAGTCTTACCAAATCATAAAATGTGCAGAGAAATTTCATGAAAGCAACCTGTTTTCCAACATTTGGAATGCCTTTATTTTAAGCCAGACAGTAGAAGTATAGGAGTGGCATGGGGCCCAGAGAAAGTCTTCCAATAGTCAGGTGACCAACTGATAGAAACATAATTCACAGTAGTGCCCTCTGGTTGCCATCTCCCTAAATGCCATCTGCATTCCTCATGCAAGGGTAATGAAGACGTTTAAATATTCATTGCTAATTGCTTGTCAAGTCTCTGTACATTCGATGTGAGTGCCTGCTACTTGGACCACAATTTGATTTGGATTGCTAAGCCAAAATATTGAGTTGGCGAATTATTTGAGATACAAATACACCAAAATTAGATCTGCAAAGACATCAAGTCATTTAAAAGCATGCAGTGCATGATTTGAATTCACGGAGAACATGGCATTACAAACTAAATTATTTTCAAGGAAAACATAACGTTCATGAGATATTAAACTACTTCCAATTAAGTAATTAGGTGATTTTATGAAAAGAAAAAGCATATAATGGAAGTTTTACAACTTTTTCTAGCACTTTCCATCACTGCTCTGAGGATGACTTGGTTCCAAAATAGTTTTAAGAAAAGCATCTATTGGCTTTCATAAAATTTGCTCAGGTTTCTTTATAATTATTCACCTCATTTTCTGAGGAACACCGTCATGAACTGTACAAATGAACCACATATACTGAGGGATAGCTATTGACCCAATAAAATGTTCACAGAAAATAATCAACTACTTAAAATAATTGTATTACAAGTAAAGGGGCCCAACTAATGTTCCCACCAAGAACCATTAGGGTATTGATATTCTTAATATAGTACATGCTTTATCTCTACAAAATCTCTGACAGTATTACACTTGTACATACTAGATAAAAAATTCTCTCAATTTAGTGGCCTTGGAACTCCTTTTCATCAAAGTCTATACATGATTTAGTAGCAAAAGTATTTAATTGTCCATTAGTATAAAACACAGCAGGGAAACTGGAAACAAGATAGTTGATATCAACTCGAGTTCTATAGGATTATATAGTACTAAGTTGAAATAAATTATATATTTAAAAATGTAGAACCTGATCCAATTAGTTTGTGTGAAATTGGTACTTTCAGCTGTTTTATATGCTCTGGATTTCTTTTGCAGAGAGTCTGCAGTATATATTCAGCTAAGAACAGGAGCGCCAAGGACACCAGCTTAACAGACTCTCTTTATAGTAAATGTAGCTGTTAAAATGGAAGACAGTTACATTAAACACACACACACACACACACACACACACACTCCATCAACATGATCTGACCATCTCCAGTCAATGAAGACTTTACTGTACTATCTTTGGAGAAAGTACTAGGCATGGATTGCCTCTCAGGTTTTGATTTAATGGTGGATAGGGCAATAAATGCTATATATTTTAGAAAGAGTTTTCCATTCTGAAGCAAAGTCTTTTAAGAAGAAAAAGTGAAATGAAGGCAATTGGAGTAGAAAAAGGACAAAATGCTGAGTGACTTCTAAGGTTCTGAGTTCAGCTGTATGAATCTTGTGCCATCTTACCAAGAGGCTAAAATTAGCTAATGATGGACAGGAAACTAACCATCAGTTTTTACAGTAAGTAACCTCTACTCATCTACCTCTAAAGTACACAATATAATAAAATTCTTTAATTAGTTACCCCAAATAGAATTTACAATACTTCCTGAGAGCATGTCAGTGCAAAATAGTGGAAGTCAACAGGGTAAGCTGCATTGTTTTTGTGACTTTTGGCATAGCTGATTCTCAGACATGTGAACAGGGAAATGAGATGTGACTGGAGGAATTAGAGAATGTGTGGTGTGCCTTTAATTAAAACACCTTACAACAGCATGTAAATCAAAATGGTAACACTGGCACATTTTAAAAACCCTTGCTGACTATAAATTCAGAAGACTTAAAGGAACTGAGGTAAGGGGGCTATACTAAAACCCAAGTGGTTATATGGTACATACATGGTCTATAAAAAGTGGCTCCATGGCAAATAATTACCATAGAATTTTGTATGAAAATTGATCCTATAGTAAACAAAAGTTAATGTTAAGTTCTTTTTCTTATTTTAAGATTCTACTTATTTATCTGAGAGTGAGAGAGAGAGAGAGAGCACAAGCAGGGGGAGGGGCAGAGGGAGAAGCAGACTCCCACTGAGTGGGGATCTCCATTCGGGGCTTGATAGATCCCGGGACTCCGGATCATGACCTGAGCTGAAGGCAGACACTTAACGGACTGAGTCACCCAGGTGCCCCATATATTTAGTTCTTAAGTATGGGGTATATATAAATCTTTATATGGATAGTTGTCTAGATAATATATTGAAACATCAGAAGAATGAATTGAATTTAAGAATAGTTCTCAAAAGTTTAAATTCAATCTATTTAGGTATATAGGAAGAGAAAGAATCAGCCAAATGTTATAAAGCACAAATGCTGGTACTTGAGAAGATTCCTCTGATCCTACTCCTTCCAATTCCACCATCCCTGGCTGTCCCCTTCCCCAAAAAGTCCATCTATGCTCTATCATGTCTAAAATTCAACCATTTAAGATTCTGTTCCTTGGATTAAATCTTTCCTGTTCTAAAAGCCTCTTTTCAAATGTGCCAAGGTTACTCAAAAGGTAATATTTTGGTTCCCAAAGTTCCTATAATTAAATTAATCTTTTCTAAATAGAGGCAGCTGAGGGTGCCTGGGTGGTTCAGTGGATTAAGTGTTTGACTCTTGATTTCAGCTCAGGTCACGATTTCAGGATTGTGAGATCGAGCCCTGCATAGGGCTCTGCGTTCGGTGTGGAACCTGCTTGAGATTGTCTCTCTCCCTCTTCCTCTACCTCTCCCCCCACTCTCCCCCTCTTTTAACTAATTAGTTAATTAATTAACAGAGGCAGCTGAAACAAAATGTGCAGTTTGATATCAGGTAGAAAGGGGGTAAATGGGAAGATGCTGAAAATGGGAAACACTCAAGAAATTGAGTTTGTGGAAGCAGAAAAAAATGCTGATGGGCACAAGTGACAATTTTTACCAAAGTTAGACTCTTAGTCCCATCTGGCTCCAATAAAAAACAAATTAGCCAAGAATTTGTACAGAAAAAGAACACCTCATGTACAGAAAAAGAACAACCCATTTTAAGATCAGGGTTCTTGAATACAAATCCAATACAGCGCTTTCACTTTACTGCCCTTCAATGCTACCCAAATGCTGGTCTGAGACTGACAAGATTCACTGGTTTACTCTCCTCTACCTTTTTTCTATCAGAAATAAAGCAAAATTTAAAGAAAAATAGACACATTTAAAGAAATACTTGCTAAAATTCTCACGCTCTGAGTCATCTCAGAGTAGAGGGTGTGAACATATTAATTACTACAAAGTAGTCAAAACAAGTCTTGAGAATTTATAAATAAGGATCAAATAAGATGACCTGTATGCTTTCTCTCTTGAATACAAATTAGCAATTGGGTAACAATAAGGTTTCCTTTGGAAAGATGATTCCTACCTGGCTAATCAAATCTTATACAATACTGTAGGTTTACAGAGATCAAGGGGCAATATTAGGTAAAGTCTATTTTTACTTGAAAAATCTTCTGATCCTATGTTGACCTGAACAAGGATCCAAATGAATTATATCTCATCTACAGAAGAAAATAAAGTTTTAGATCAAATAGTTTTTTGAGGTCAAATAAATGATTCTAAAACCCAGCATTTAAAGAAGTATTATTACTGTGCTAACATTCACTTAGGTAATTTGGCAGCTGGTCTTGGGCTCTGGGGCTCATTCAATTGACTTGCTTAGTAGAAAACAACACAGGTATTGTTTGTGCATGACACCAGGCTATGGTGGGAATCAACAAGGAAAGCCAAGAAATATCTAGAGATGTGAGCAATGAGCTGATTAGAAGTAGTCAGTAAAGATCTGTATGTTCTGAATGACAAAAGACCATAGGGATTAATGGGAAGAAGACATATTTGAAAATACAGAAAATAACCCATATGGAAAATAATGGGTTTGGGGATCCAAAACATCACTTCTTAACCAAACTCTGCTGTATATATTAGCTATGTTACTTTAGACAAGTCAATTCTCCTCCCTGAGTCCCAGAATCTTAACTTGTAAAATGGGGTTTAAATATAACAATAGACTCTCATTCGCTTAAAAAATTAAGATATCTATGCTTTTCATATTAGGGGAAAGAGTCAGTGAGGGAAATTGAAAAAATAAAGATTCTTCCTAACATATTTTAATTACAGGAATAGAAGAGTTAGTTCAATATCAGTATTAAGTAACTTGCCACAGTTATGACCTTTTATTTTCCATGGCTAGAGTAGTGGACAAATCTGCATTCACAAGGAGAATTTTGCTAACAACTCTAAAAATTGTAGACATTTTTTTCATTCCTCTTGTCTATCATCTACAGCAATGTATTTAATCTTTTTCATTTTCCATTTGATGTTCAGGCATGATAGTTTATAAGTCTAGTACATACTTAAATTGAAAACTCCTATTCCATTACTTCAACTTACACAGAAAATAACTAAAAATTCACTATTTATAGAGGCTCAAACGAACATCCTGTGTTATTTCATAGACCAGTCAAAACAAAACAAAACAAAAAAACACACAAAAATTCTGTTTTAAAAGAGGTAGATATTTCCTTAGTTACCTAATCCCAAATTAAATAATGCACGAGTAAATGGTTCCTCTGTTACTCCTTGAAATTGGGATTCATATAAGTGATGAGCTTTGCTCCCCAGCAGACACACATACACAAAGAGAGATGGGCTGTGGATCAGCTATCATAATGGACATCCCTGAAATAAAGCTCACAAAGCTATAAAACTCATAAAAAGCACATGCATGAAATGACAGAATAGAGTGTGACTGTCAAATGTTGACTCAGTTACAGTTAAACCCCTTCTGGCTGCACTTTTTTTTATGGTCTACTTATATACTAATGACACGGGAGGAAGAATGAAACAAAAAAGGTTTTTAACCCTCCAATTATGTGAACCTCACAGACCACCAAAGAAGATGAAAGATTATTTATAATGTCATAATGATTTATCAGTTGGAGATTTTTCTCATCAGCTTAAGTAAAATACAAAGAAATAATGCATATGTCCACCCCCTCAACCTCTCGGTTCCACCCTTGCTTATTGAGAACGCCATTTTCTAAAAAATAACCATCCACCCACATAATCTAACAGCACAAATGGAAGAAAAGGCTTTCTTGTAAATTGTATATAAATTATATACAAATACATTCTCTCTCTCTCTCTCTCTCTTCTCTCACACACAGGCACACACATACACTTCCCTCCAAGACTAACAAAAATGCAAGTTGAAGAAATCATTCACTAATTTTACTCTGGTCAAATGTAAATGTATCCAGTGGGGTATTTCCAGACACAGTAGTACTCTGAAATCTGGTATCCCTTAGGAATATTTTCCATCAGAGGATCAGTCATAGAGATATGGGAACTAAGGGTTTGGAAAGGTCCATAAATGGCCTCAGGTCTACTCATCTACAAAATAATCCTTATTTAATCTTGATGTTTCTTTTTCAAAATCCAGAGATTCCCCTAGTGGAGAAAATCATGAATTTGAACACATAATTTTGTTCACAGTCTAATTTCCTTTTATGACATTTGGTAGCCACCTTCATGAAATGTTTCCTGAAGTATACTTTCACCTAAATTTCTTAGAAACTTAGTTTCATCAGGCAATCTGGTCAAACTGAAATGTATTGGCAGATCAAGTATCTTAAAAAGTATTGTGAAGCTGAAGAAGATGGAGTGGTTTTGAAGGAAACATACAGTTTCTATGAATTCAAGTCTTAATCCAGACGAATAATTTTCCAAGATAGCAGCATGACTTGTCGATAAAACTGATGACTCCCTATCTATGATTTTTAAAGAACTGATTTTAAAGTAGGAGAAATATTAGAAAGTTAATGACAATTCATTCTGATTAACGAAAGAAGAGACAAATTTGAGGAACAACGACCTGAGCACTTAATGTATGTTCCAGAAAAGACAGAGCTGATGGTTACAAACTCTGGCTAAGAGCACATAGTAGAGGATGTAGTGACAACAAAAAGCCAGTATGGATTCATTAACAAAAACAATATTATAATGGCCTTAGTTTATTTTTCTATAGGAATTGGAATGCAGACCAGGGATGCTCAATGGCCATAATGTTTTGGGCTTAACTCAGCTTTGGATTATGTTCCTATCAATATCCCTATTGTCATGATGGAGAAGTTGCATAGGACCCTGAAAAAGAAAGTTGAATAGGATGGGAAAAGCAGGTAAAAATATCTGTCTTTAAATATCTTAAGAATTAACTTATTTAAAAAAGAATCGAGCCCTGTTCTTTGTGAAAAAGGTATAGAATTTGACCATATACAGTCAAGAGATACAACACTGACCGACGGCTCTAAGTTATCGGGTGAAATATAATGAACCACAAAGAGCTGTCTAATAGTCAGAGATGTCTGTCCATTACATGAGCTGCTTCAAGATGTAAAAAATTTCCCCTTTCTGGAGATTTCTGAGCATTGGACATAGCACTACCTGTCTGGTGTATTTAAAATATTGAAGAGGAAATTCAAGGCCCTTTTCATTGTCTTTCAAACCCACAATTCTATGTCCTACTTTACTGGGCACTTCCTAAAACAAAACCAAAAAATTGTGACCAATGTATAAAACTATACATATTTTCTTTATCATAAATGACAGTTTTCTCAAAAGTTTTTAAGTTTCAAACCTAAGGCCACTCCACTTATAATTGACAATTCTACCATCATTTTCTTAAAGTCAAGGAAGAGATTTCAAATTATTAAAAAAAAAAAAAAACTAGAGGGTTATTGAGATATATTTTGTGAAGAGACTGTCACATTCAGAGAGACAATCCGATTCACTGATCCAGGTACTTTGTGAAAGACACAGTTATGTGCCCCAGTTCAACGTTACTAATTTAGTCTTTAAAACAGAAAACCACTGCCAGGGACAGGAAGAAGTCACTGAGGCCTGGGGGATTCATGCACAAAAAAGCCACTCAAAGGAATCTGTAGAAAACAGATCAGTCACAAAGAAGGCACACATGAATACTGTCGGCAAAATACTGGCCTTTGCTTGTTTGTCACACTGGAGCTTATGGTGTGTACACGTGGAAACGGGAAAGCAGGAGAAGAAAAAACCAAGACCCGAGTTTTCAAATGTTTGTGTATGTGGTCAGCATTCCACCAAAGTCTAAAAAAAGACCTTGTTATATTTCAAAGCAGTCCAGATAGAGATACTGTGCGCACTGAGTTGAATCAAAAGGAATAACGTGAGAAAAACAGGAGGCCAACAAAGAAAAACAAGAGAATTAACGACCGAGGCAGGACGTCCGGTAGGTGGGAGGGATGCAGAGATGTAAACACAAAACTTGAACGTTGTCTGATGATAATTGTTCTATAAACAATGAGTAACTCAGTTATTGAGCTACAGAAATGTATAGAATTTTTCTCTTTAATTTTTCCTTTTCATGGAATAAAAGCTATAAAACTGTTAGCTTTCTTATGAATGTAGCCTCAGTAGCCAGTAGTCACCTCAGTTAAATAAATATAATTGGACTATTTTAAAGAGTCATGGCTTGGTTCAGAAACACTGGGTCTGACAATTAGAAATGGGCACATTGGAGTTATAGTTCACTTTCCAATCATCCATGGTTGTTTTAAGGGAAAGGAGAGAAAAATACAGATTAGAACAGATATTTAGAACCTCAGTTTAATCAACAGCTAAAACTTCACATGTTTTATCAGCGCTGCTTACGAGAAGCTAAGCAAACAAGATGGAACGTGTTCTTTTGGTTCTTTTGGCTCTTCCTCTAGTGAAGCGGCTGGTGGTGAAGGCTGGTGGTGAAGGGAGAGAGACCGAGGAAGGGAACAGATGCGGGAAAAACAAATGGGAAGACAATGTACACATTATGGAGATGGGGACTGCTTAAACGAGATTTTTGTAATAAAGCCTCGAGACCGTACTAACTAATACACATGACCAATGCTGGAGCACAAGGGAATCATCCGGCACTGGGGACTTTCTCAAACTTCTTCAGCACAGTCCATTAGAAGAGAGACTGAACTCCAAGCCAGAAGACCTTGGCTTAAAAACGGATCTCCTACCGGAATTCCTGTGATCTTCTCAAATCTCATTTTTATTTTTAAAACAAAGACTACTGCTCTGGTCATACTACGGCAGGAGGTTGAAAGCAGACGTGAAATCACTTTGGAAAGGGTAAAGCACAAAATAAATAGCAATAGCCATTATTATTCCTATGACCCATAAGCAAGTCTTTCTCATTTGTAAGAAAAGGAGAAGCGGTATGCCTGGAGAGATTCAATGAGACCCTTTGAAATGCATGCTCAATTCAGAATATTTTCCTCATAATTTTTAATCCATATTGGTAATTTGCAATAAATGACAATAGAGTGCAATACATCTAGTAAATATAAGAGGGTAAGTGAAAAACAAATGTCTCTAATTATTTCAGTGCTTTAATGTTTACCTGTCTTGAAGGCAGCTATTCGATCTTGGAGATGAGGATAGGAGCAAGGGAGAAGAGAAGGAAAGACCATACTTAATAGATCAGGTTTTTAAAGAGAACACTTCTGGTGCAACAATAAAAGTGATTCTTACTTTACTTATAGGAAATTAAGAAAAATCAGAATGTGGGCCCGTATATGCCAATTTACACCCCTATCACCTTGGCATCACTATACTGTATTATTGTTCTAGTGTTTTATCTATGTAACATAGAACTATAATTTAAAAATATCTGGATCATTCTCTACATGGTGTTTTCAAACTTGCTTTTTTCAGGAATACTATTGTGAGCATCTCCTCATGTCTTTAAGTGAATAGACAATTTCAATCATCAGAGAGGCCTGTGGGTGTCTATCCGAAAGCCCAATTTGGCATGCCCTGGGTGTCTCATTTTATTGGACCATCCTGCACTAACCCCTCTACCAGAATGATGTAAAGAACACAAGACTCTCTGTTTGAAAACATGCACAGCTTTTCTAGGCTTGAAAATTAAACCATAAAAAGTTTACTGGAAAAAAAAAAACCTTTAAAAAGCTCCTTAAAAACTCACACCATAATTGCTCCCCACCAAGCGTGGGCACTTGCTAGCTGCAGTAGTGGCACTGTGACAAATGTAGCAAAACTGAAAGCGGGCTATACTAAGAGAAAGAAAAAGTCTTCCACTGGCCATCTGTGAAAATAAGGCATGTGGCCATTAAATGCAGAGGCTGTAAATATACACAAACTCCATGAAGCAAATGGCAAAAAAGGACTAAACTTCAAGCTCAAACAAATCAAAATGTTTAATGCATAGTTACCACTGCTGGACGAAAACAGCTCTGATCTTTGCAGTCTGCAAACTCGGCATGTATTTCAATTAAATACCCCCAAAAAGAAAAGAAAGAAAAAGAAAGAAATGAAAAGACACAGAAGAACACCATCTGGAACAAAAGGCTATAGACAGCCCATACTCAATTTCTAGAAACAAACAGCCCCTTTAACTTGCACCAGCCTGTCGAGAATGTCGATTGGAATTATTGAAAGGCTGACATCTAGAGTGATGGATGGGTGATGACATAATACCTATTTGCCTTTTTGTCATGGTCTTTGAAAACTGGCTGCTCTGTGCTGATAATATTCACTAAGGGGTTTTCCTTTCCCCTCCTGTCCCATAAGAAGTGTTCCCTAGCTAAGACACTCAGAATTAAGAAGGTTTTATGAATGAAAAACAAAGAGAAGAAAACCTAAGGATCAAATGCCAACTTGCACATAAAAAGCTGGTCTAGATTTCCTAATAATCAGTTGCCTAGAAAGCAGTTCCCTATCCATTTTATATAAATTTTCAGAGTAGAGAGACTCCAATAATAAAAAGGCAAGCATTCAACATCAGATTCGTGTCTTTTAAAGTCGTGAAATAATTAATATGTAAATGTACAGATTAAAAAAATAACATATACTCACTTTTATAAAGAAACAATATTCATGATTTGCGTCACTGTATTTTTTCCTAGACAAATTCCAACCAGCAGACTTAAAAGTTTGGGGGCTTTTGAAAAATTACACACTCATGCTCACACACAACTGCCTCCCCTCCCCCCAAAGCTCCTGCTTTGCCACTGTGCAGCAATGATCTATCTCAAGCCCTCCCGGAGGATTTACCTAACATGCCTTCCTCCTTCATGAAGTTTTTCCTCTAACCACTGAAATATCTAGTTCTAATTTGACTTCTCTAATTCATTTTGGCTAAAAGCAACATCTACAAAAGCGATCCACAAATCACTAATTAATTGTAGTGTCTTCCACTGAATGCAGAGCCATGAGCTCCTTCATATTCACTTTTTCCAAGCGAAACCTGTAATTCACAATTCCTCACATGCCTTGTCCTTATCTGAGGGAAGGAGCATGTGTTAGATAAGGCTGAACTAGATACACCGTGTCAGTTTCTGAAGAGTTAACACTGCTGGCCCCATCCATCAGATGGCCAGCGAAGCATCAGGAAAGAATGATGGATGTAAAATTATTACAGGGCTGCCATCCGATACACTTACTGCCATTTGTAACTAATGCTGGGACTGACACACTTTTTTTCATTATTAAACATCCACATTAAGTCAACATTGGTCACTGTCATTTCATGTTTGGCACTCTGTTAAAGGGAAAGAAAGAGGTTGACAATAGCAGAAAAAGAAGAGGTTGTAGCGGAAGAGTTTCCAAGTGGCAGAGTGATAAAAATTAACCTCTATTTACAAATGAGTCTATATAGTATGTGGTAAGGCTTCTTAGCAGTATGACTGACAAGTGAAAAGAGAGACTACTATCATTGTTGAATAAATTACGATTTAAAATATACCTCTAATTCTCCAAATTTTCACCTTATTTTACGAAAATTTGCAATGAATTTTCACTGAACCTCAAAAGGAAAAGTAAGGCATTTTGCCAGGTATTCTTGCTTGCAGTAATAGAGGAATTCATAACATGTGTAGGCATTTAGATTTTAGGTACACTGTAGGCAATTAATGTTTGCTTAGTGGGTGAATTCTCTACCGTAAAAAATAGACGCACGCATCTGCATGTTTATTTTTGTGAGGAATAATAATAATAAATAATAAAACATCTGTTTTATATGTGAAAGTAGTACAGAAGTCGGCCTTAACATGTAGAAACACGTGTAAGAACACACATTCATTGGTTTAATCTGTCACCCAGGCAATGTTGGGGTTTGTGCGTGTGTGTGATTCTGTGTGTGTGTGTGATTCGGTGCGCTTTAATTCTTTAACAACCACAGACAAGGTGTAAGGCCCTGGACATGTAATAGTGCAAGAACAAAAATAGTGAGATAGAGGACAACAAATATAACACAATCAGAACAAACCAGCTTCATGAAGAAAATATTTGAGACCGTTGATATCATTTTTATCATGTAGCTGTGGCTTACAATGGTTTTTTCCTTCTCAATAGCCATTCTGGTCCTTTTCTTCTCTGCCAATATAATCTTTGATCTTAACATATCCCTTGATCTCCAGGAGGATAAGCTAAGGTCTCTAATTCAGTCCCCAAATATAATTCATAATCAACTTAAGGCAGGTTCTCTTCCTTTGGGCAGTAATTGTCTGAAAGGTATGCATTCAACCCATTTCTACCCAAAAGAGATGTTTGTGGAAGTCTGCTTGAGGGGTGCAGTGAAACATCTCTCTGTGAATAACGTAAGAAACACCCCTATGTGAATGAAGGAGGAATGAAACACACCTCTACGTGAAAGAGGACTGAAAATAGCAGAGAAACTGCTTTTCCTTCCTGAGCTGGCCTGCCTTCAGGGCACAGTTGTAGGTACAGCAACATTTTATGACCCTACGGGAAAAGCTAAGAGAATCGCAGAGATTTCAACCCTGATATTGCTGAGCCGATGAACTAATGCCACCAACTGCCTCTTACAGAACTTTATCATGTGCTAAAAATTAATCATCTGTTGAAGCTACTGTACTTAGATTACCTGACGTGTGTCATGAAATACATGTCTAACATATACTACAGCACGGGCCTCATTCCCTTAGGATAACTGCGTTGGGGGTGAGGCAAAGGAGCAAGGAAACTTCTGGTCTATACCACATTTCAGTCAAGTGCACTGGGTCTCTATTATATTAGTGGGGCCTGCCTGGTGGTATCAGGACAAAAACTGAGGTCTTTATGGTTTCCTATTAACTATGGCTACCTTCACAAATGAGGTCAGAACCTGAGTATGCAGTTGGTCATATGGTCAAGACTGTGCCACGTGGGTGTTAATGAAGCAAAGTGGGTGGTTTTGAAGAACTAAATGTATGAGGGTCTTTCTGATTCTCTCTACCTGAGAAGATTTTTTTATTCATCCATAACACTAATCTGTGAAGAGCTATGTGATAAAAGATAACATTACCCGAATATGCAATCAGGCTATAATTAACCTGAAATGACAATTATAAATAACACTGTGTCCCAGAGTTTCCAAGAAACCTGACATACACAGTTTTTGGGTATGTTGAAACACTTCCAAGAAAAGTAAAAAATGAGAAATCTTTTAGAAGTCTTCAATTAAAATGTGTTTTAGTAAAAATGACTTTCATTATGTGTTTTGGTGCATATTACTAGAAAACATTTGTCCCTATCTTCACACCTCTAATTGTTTTTACTACCAATTACAGCTTTTCAGAATTAAGACTTTCTGCTTAGGACAACCATGTTGGTCATTTGAAATGTGGAGAAAATACCACGTATGAGGTTTGTGTACTCAAGAAAACAGATCTCCGGTTGTGCTATCACCTCTCAGACCGGTGGGAAGCACTAGGCTGGATTTCTTCTCTTTTTCCGTTTCCTTCCTCCCAGATCCTTTCTATCTGTTTCTTTCTTTTATCCACCCCTCCCCCCCCATCCTTACACCTCACACACTTTCTGGGTTTAGGAAGTTGGGAGTATTGTTTTAGTGAGAGAAAAGTCCTTCTTTCGGTATTCAAATGATGTGACAGAATGCAAAAAATTATATATTCTGTTTATGTCTTTCAAACAGAAGCAAAATTTCAAACCAATTACTGATCTACCTATGCTCTGGCCATGGGTAAAGTTGGGCAATTATAAAAATCTATGAAAAACTAGGTATTAGGAGAAAAACAACACAATAGGCATAGTGCTGTCACTTTATGTGGAAGAATAAGCAGCCGCTTTTGTTAACTCAGGTATAGAAATGGTCTGATAGGCTAAGCAAAATGGGTGGGGCCTTTATTCACTTCCTACAAGTAGGCTCACACACATAAAGATGCCATGATTAATAGTCGAAATAATAATTTGATTTAAACTATAAACTTTATAAAGGCAGGGGACTTATCTTCTTGTTCAATACAGTATCTCAAGCACACAATACTACCCCTCATACGCAGCAGGTGTTAATTAAAGGATATAAATTTGACATTATCTGATACCCATGAGTTGCCCATAGATGAATCATTAGTATTACAGAAATGGCACCCAAGCTAGTTCAACAGGAAAAGGCAACAACAGTTAATATCTGCTTCTCAGAGAGCTTCAAAAATCACACTTTCATTGTCAGGTAGCGAGGTGTCGTTCAGACCCTTCTGCTGAAAAGATTTACTTACACTTTACCAAAGTCTTCCATACTATTGTAATAATGGAACTGTTTCACTTCCATATTTTAAGATTTTCACTTAAAAACCCATGAAAATATAAGACTGTAGTTGACGGTGTAACTCAACTGGGCATGTGAAGAGATTTGGGAATGACAGCCTTCTGGAGAATGGAGACATCTTAACTGGCCAACAGGTTTTGGCAAGTATCACTCCAAAAATTGATTTCTAAAAAGTTATAATGCTAGAAAAAAGAAGCGGAAATTGAAGGCAGTAGTGTTCCACAAGAGGCAACTCTCCCTCCTGCAATACAAATGGAGAAGGTGCTAATCAGAGAAATAAAATAAAGTCTGATTGTAGAGGAGGAGCACGAAGTGGAAGTAAAGTCCCCTAACAATGGACAACTATGGAGTAAAGTGAATGCAGATGGCTCCACTCCTGGTACTTAATCAAAAGGCTGAGCAGAGTCACTGGAGCCGGCATAAAGTCATGTGTTAGAACAACAGCTGATCTGTATTAGAGGAGATTAACTCGCAGTGCCATGGTGGAGGGCCCGGGATTATTTTATGTACTTCCACTGCCTTACAAGCCGTCAGCACAATTATTGCCCTCCGATCTGAATGAGCGATCTGTAACCACAGCTAAACAGCATGCTGCTTAGGGGCCTAGGAGCTTCATGAAGATGAATTTCCATACCATCAAAGTGCTTTTAATGGGCTCCCTGATCCAACCACAAGGCCTGTTTTGCAAGTATATAGAACTCAGGATGAAGGCTTCCTGTCCAAAAGGATTTGGTCGGTTGTCACTTGACAATTCCCAGCCAGCACAGGGGAGGAGAGGGGGGAGATAGGTAGAGTTGTCTCTGCTTTGGAGGATTAAAAAAAAAAAAAGGGTACAGATGCTTGCTGAATGCAACCAACTGCTGTATCCACAGCTGAATTCAATGCGCTTAACAAATAACGGCAATTTAGCTATGCTTGCGAGGAATAGCTTGAGTCACTTTGCATTAGCATCTGGCTGAGTGTTAAACTCATTTCTACATGGGGAGCAGAGAAAAGGAATTTCTGTTCAAGCATCCTTTCAAGAATGTTTAAATATTTGAATATAAATTCCTTTATGCTTGCTATCAGTCCTTCTTAGAGCTGTCACTTTGCTTTTCCCCTTCCCTTCTGGTGCTTAGCTAGGAAAATTTTGTGCCCTCCTCGCTGCACCAGTATCGCTCTTCTTATGCTGTGTGCCTGCCAGGGATGTATCCCTCTCCCCTCCAGGAACAGAGCAGGATTGGAGTCATTTCTCCATCCTTTTGACCCATGTTTGGACCAGAGGAAAAGTAAGTTGTGACGGGATCACACACAGATTTCACCTCCACTGTGCAGACTGTAAGCTTCTTAGAGATTGCACACCAAATTCCATATAAAACCTGGGAAACCAGAAAGCTATCCAATTAGCAATCTGCTCATTCTGGACACCACTGTTTGACTCGCAAGCTTCCCAAGAGGGTTAACTTTCAAGTTACTGCTAAGTAGCTGATCATTTTTTTCCTCTTTAGCTACAGGATTGTAAAAACAAGACTCAGTAACATTTTAAATTTTCAATTCAAAAATTTCAAATATGACCAAGGTAAGTACATCATTTGGAGCATTCTGTAATGACATAGTATTTTTCTGAGTAAAATACAATGTAGCTTAGACAAAAGAGTTTGACATTACTACATCTCAGATAAATTCAGCAGTTTCACTGGGCTTAGGTATAATAATAATGTCCAAGTTTTAAAAAGCACATTTTGTTTTATAATAAAGTCAAAATTTCCAATTCTGCAGTCATCTAAAACTTGACAGTGCTTTGCATTGGAAACATATTATGACAGGCTCAGGATCCTAGTTACTTAGGCTACAAGCATGGGTATCATCCAAGCTTATGCTGATTAAAGAAGATTCAGCATTTTCAAATCCAGCTCATCCCCAAATACAAGTTAAGCATCTCTGTAAAGCAAAACTTTCACTCCGACTCAGATATTTCAAATGCCATTCCATTTTAATGCAAACTGGTGGCAGAAAGGGGGATATTAATTGTCAATTTGGAGATGGATAGAAGAGAATTACAACTCTTCTCATTTCCAGATGGTTTTGATTAGGATGGGCATGAAGATTTCTGTACTGACGGGGGTGGGGTGGGGAAACGGAGGGGGAACCCTCATTCTGAGGTGGTGAGAAGATGAGAAAACAAAGAAGAAAAAAAGCATTTAGGCAATTGAAGTGTTTTTGGAAAGTCCATTATTTTAGGAACTAACCTTTTCTGTCCGGCAGTTATTGAGACCTAGACTATTCACAACAGCCACCTTCCCGTCAAGCACCTGCTGCTCCCGCCGAAGCTGCTCCTTCATCTGCCGAGCCTCTTGGATTGCCTTGGTGACAGCATCATGGTCATTTAAATAACCTGAGGATGTGACAGAACAAAGGCTATGTTTTGTACAAATGCATGGTGAGGTTAACCTTTAACCATAAAAAAACCACAACATGCCTTTTTTTGCGGGGGAGGGGTAATGGCTAGTGTCTGGCATATAATACTTTCTCAATTTCATGAGTCTAAAATGAATGAATGAATGAGTAATTGATAATGCCTGACTCAGAGTCATACGTGAATGTGTTGCCAAGCATCTGTAATGCAAATGGAATATTTAAGTCAAATATAGTTGTTTCCACATGCTTGGAAAGAAGTATAAAATATAATTTTGAAATTAACTTTTTTTTCAGTTATCTGAATATTTTGTAGTGCAAAAATAAAACCTACCTTTGATTTTTTTTTCATGTAAGGATCATTTGAATGTTACTATAGGATAGAGGTATGATGATTATTACTCTATTGACATTCTCATCGTATTGGAAAGGTCAGTTCAGAGTCTGCATACAGCACTATTAGGGTTGTTATATACAGAAGGAATAAATCATTATTAACTAAGTGAAAGGAGATTGTTCCCCGCCCCCCCATCCATTGATGATGAAGGAAACCACAGGTGGCACTGGTTTGCTATGGATACAAACTTGTAAGAGTTAAGGGGCCAAATTTCAAGCACAGAATGGAACCAAGCACCTGTGAATTGTATGATAAGAAATTGTGGCTACTGAAAACTACAGTCACACTTAATTCACACTCCTAACAAGATGGTCAAATGACTAATTTGTCTACAGCTCCACAATCCAGAGTAAGTAAAAAAAAATTGTCAAAATATTTCTTTTAAAGAATAACAGGTATAAGGAACACTAATTTTTACCTTAATTTTAACACTGGTCACTTATTTATTTGATGCACACTATTATGATCATCCGCATGACTTTAGGGTAGAATACCGATGGGAAAAGACTGTTTTGTAAATATTGAAAGGAAAGCTAATATATCATCTTTCACTCTCCCTATCTTTTAACTAGGGCATAAAATGGCATAAACTGAATCTATAATATGAAATTGCCCAGAAAAGGGACTTGTTTGTGACATGAGGCTAAATCTAACCAGATCCATTGGTGAATTGTGACAGATGGAGGGACTGTGAGACAGAAGGCAGGCACTAATCACACATAAAATGACCGGCTTGCCTCAACATGTTCCATGGATTCCAGCAAACTTTACACCCTAATCCATTTTTAGAACAAAAAACATCTGGGCCATAAATCCTCTAATCTGCCAAAACACGCTATTAAATCCCATGATTTGTTGAAAAACACTAAGATTAAAGAAAGGAAATATAAAATGGCTAACTGCTGTGTTAGGAAAGTGTTATTAATACTCTTTCTTTGTCTCAATTATGAATGTTCTGGTACTACAGAGCCTTGTCTAATCATGTCAGATTACACATCCTCATCGTATTGCTAGACTTTTCTATCTGATCTGTTGATTGCCAAAAAACATAGAATACGTTCTTACTGCTTAAACGTTTCTATTGAAGAAACTGGTGTCAGATTAGGGCAGTGCTTCAGTGCTGGAGGGTTTCGAAATGATCCACGCTTCCCCCAACCCCCCGACATGCACAGACTAGACCTCATCCTCTGATCTCCTTGAGGCAGAAAGATAAGTTCCAGTGTAGGCAACAGCAAGAGGAGCCTCAAGAGCGACTATATGTTTTCCTTTTTCAGAGCTCAATTCATTGGAACGTATTCAAAGAACAAAACATCCTTGCTCATTACAAATATAATATGAATTGGGAACAACTATTTAGACCTAGGTCAAGCCTTTAGGGTTAATGTTTACTTCAAATTACTGTGGTTTTTAACCTTATATTATCCTCAGCATCCTGTCTTCGTTCTGCTGAACAACCTTCTTAATATATTATTCTTGAACTGATTCTGTTCATGAACACTACTACTCTCGAAAGAAATACAGCTCGTATAGGAGAGTGATGGTCTCAGGATATGTTCTCATTTAGTAAAAGATCTTAAGAGGATCAGCCTGATTTTCCTATGCTCTAACCCCTGTTTATATACGGCCGGGCATCATGCATTTTTGCAGTCTATTTAGCTTCTCCAGAGCACAAATACATTTTGAAATGGTTTGGCACATGGCGTTGAATAAAAGTATGAATTCTTTATGTCTTTAGGTGCTGCCAAGATAACATTGTGCAGGAAAAATGATTAATATAGATGCAAAAGGGATGCAAATTATATGGGGGTGAATAACTGACAGACATATGTTCTGTAATGTCTATTTCCAGTTTGAGGTGTGTGTTCTTAGGCAGGTGGAAATAGGCGTCCACTTTAAAATAAACATTCTTGCGTTTAGAGACTCTTGAATTTTAGTTAAAATGCTTTATGAAATCTAACATTTGTATCTGCTGTGTTAAATTTTAAGGCCATTTATATGTTACAGAGTTGAATCATAACAGGATTGTTTGCTGGTTCTTTCCATTTTGTTCTCATCACTGTCACTAAATTACCAGTCTTGCTGATTCCCTCTCTCCTGCCAAATGGCTTAAACTCCGATTTTGGAAACTCCTTATTGGTCAATAAGGCTGAACTTTCACCTTCCTGCCCCACCCCCACCCTGACCCCTACTCCATGCTAGCTTCAAATCTGTCTCCATTTCTGCCCATTGCCTCCTCCTGCTTTAGTGAAAATGGTGTCTCTACTTTCATTCAAGGCAAATCCCCCCAACTTGTGCTCTAGATTTCTATACCTCTCCATTGGTCATTCTCTTTCACATTTATGTCATCCAGATCTTCTCCACCATCTCTACCACTTCAGTTTGTAAGTACTTAAGTTTCTCCACCTGAGACGAGCAAATAAATTTTCTTTCAACTTTGTGTTGCATTCTCTTTACAACTGTCTCTCTTTGCCGTCTAAGATTCTTATCACACTCTCCCATTCCTTCCTCACTCTTCCATTTCTGCTATAATCTTGTTTCTGCTGCCCTTGCTCTTTTAAATTGCCAAATCCAAGGGACACTTGTCATGGCTTGCAGAATGACCTGACAATCCCCTCATTATAGAAATTCCTTTCTTCTTTGTTTCTCATCATAACGTGGATCCCCTTTTCTCTCTGCTTCCTCCATCTTCATATCCTTTCCTGGGATCTGTTCTTCATCTCCTCCTTAGATTTGGTCCACAGTTACAATCTTCAGAAAAAGTTGGCATTTTGAAGTTGGAAAAGCCTGAATTAAAATAATAACTTTGCCACTTATAAGCTCTATAAATTTTACATGTTCGTCTTACCCATTTAAATCTCAATTATCTTATTGGTGAAATGGAGATAACACTCACTAGATAACATAAATGAGTTAATACAGTCTTGCATAATAAATGGTCCACGAAAATTATTCACTGTCAGTTTATTTACAAAATGGTATAGTGAAATAGATAGGATTTAGGCATTGGATGCTGATGGGTCTGGGTTTCTATTTCTTGGGAAGTGTGATATTTGCAAAATTATAACACTTAATTTGAGTTTCCATTCCCACCAACTGTAAAATAAATGTCAGGTTGATGGAAGAATTAAACAAAATAACACATCTTGTGAAGGAGTAGATAGCACTTGGTACCTGAGGAGGCAGTAGAAAATGTTAATTCCTTTCTTTTCTTTTCACTTTCATTTTCTCTGTATGCTCACCCTCAGCAGTCTTATTGTATGGCTTTGTCAATAATGATAAAAGCTGTGAAGGGATATCATTTCTTGTTGGTACAGAGGTTCAAGGAAAGGGAGTCACACCATACAACCCCACAAATGATCAGTTGATAGATTTTATTCAGTCTGCATTATATATTTAGGCACCAACTTCATCATAAGTTAGGGTTTGAAGGTGGGTATTTGCTTAGGAGAGGTTTGGTGAGCTTCAGTCTAACGAGGGAAGTGGGAAGGCAATGGTCAATATGGCTTCCAGTTAGCACCTCGACTGAGATTTGGAAAATGTAGGTTAGGGATCATTAGTGTAAGAAATCTGCAAGATTCTGTAACTTTGTTAAATTCATCACAGTTTGATTTTTTTGCCTTGGTGTTTCCTTTTAATCACTACCACAAAATTTTCAAAATTAAAAAGGCCCTTTTTATATATTTTCAGGGGCAGAAAAAAAAGGGATAACCTGGAAATAACGTGTTATTTCATTTAATTCTTCCATCGACCTTACATTTGTTCTATTACAAAAATGGTAAATGGTATAATATGACATCTATTTAAAGTTTGTATTTTTAAGCGTTGTTAAATTCCATGGTCAGCTTAGGAAACTCATGAGCAATCTTAGGATAAAATCGAAACAGAAAGAGTACTAGTTGTTCCACAAGGCAAGAAACTGTTAAAAGGTAGAAGGAAAAACAGGAAACCACTTGTAATGGTTGAATTGTGTCTTTCAAAAAGATATGTCGGTGGCCTAACCCTAGTATCTGTAAATGTGACCTTATTTGGAAACAGAGTCTTTGCAGATGTAATTAAGTTAAGGATCTTGAAATGAGATCACACTGGATTTCAGGTGGGCCTTAAATTCAATGACTGGTGTTCTTAGAAAGGAGAGAGAGATCTGACACAGAGACACGGGGGAGAAGGACATGTGAATATGGAGGCAGAAACTGGAATTATGTATCATCATAAACCGGGAACACCAAGGATTACCAGTAGCCATAAGGAGTGAGGTGAGGCATGGGACAGATTCTCCCTCAGAGCCTACAGAAAGAACTAACCCCGCTGACACCTTTACTTTAGATTTCTAGCCTTCAAATAGTGAGACAATCAATGCCTAGTTTAAGCGACCCAGTTTATGGTAATTTGTTGCAGCAGCCTTAGACACCAAATACCACAAGTGGTCTAAGCGTGCTCCAAGAGTCAAGAAGTGATCCCAAGTACTATAAAATATCTGCTGTCTTCCTCAAATCCTTCCTGATTTTTAGATACACATATCTGTCTACCAAACTTCTCTACTTGAATGTCTCATGAATATCTGAAATGCAACACGTCTAGCATAGTATTTGTCATTTTCCCACTGTCTTAGAATTAGACATCTTCCCAATGTCTTTCTACATTCCATATCCCTTTCTAGTGGCCCATTCAGTTACCTGGGGGTCACCTAAGAGATCTTTACCCCATATATGTAATAAGCACCCAAGCTGTGACAGTTATGCTTCCTCCTCAGCTTTCAAATGTGTGTCTTCTTCATTCTCATGGTCCTCACTTTCACTAAAGGCCCCTCATATCTCACCTGGGCCAATGTCCTAACCTCTTAACTGGTTTCCCTAATGTTAGACTTACAATCCTTGAATCTATCTCCTTTATCTGCTTCCAGGTAAAGCATTCCAAAATATCCCCCCAGAAGGAATTTGGATCATGTCATTTTACCTGATTAAAAACCCATCTCTCCATACCTTAGTGCTTAAGATCATAGGATCATAAGATGAGATGTAATATTCTGTGAAAAAATAATTCCATGTTCAAATAAGTGTGGGAAATACTAAATTAAAGTGAAAAAGGTTTCTTCATTGCATAAATTCCCAAGATCTTGATAACGTTAGTGTGCACTGTGAATCTTCAAGAGATAACAAAAATATGCAGCTTTTCCCAGATATATTGGAACAAGAAACCCTGTAATGTTCCCCCAAAAATGTCATTCTGGGATAAATTCCAAACACTTTACAATGGCCTGAAAGTCTCCTCATGCTATTGATTCTGCTTATCTTTCCCGCGTCACTTCCTGCTGGTCTCTCCAGAGTTCTGTGCTTAAGCTGCATAGGACTATTTCCTATTCCAAGCACTGGCCTGTCCCCTCCCACCCCCACCTCTCTCTCCCAAGCTCTTCTCTTTTATTGAAATACTCTTTCTTGCTAGTGTGTTTGGGACTTTATTCAAATGTCATCCCTTCTATAATGACTTCCCTGATATACCCCAGGCACGCTCCTTGGCAACATTAGAACTTCTCATCTCTGTGCTCCTTCAAAATCTTATATGTGCTTTTACTGTCACATGGTCTTCCATTTGTTTAAGTTTGTCTTTCATACCAGTCTTTGAACTACTCGAGGGCATTCAAAAATTTTCAATCTCTTATTCCTTTGGCCCATGGCAGGGTCCACTGAAGGAATAAATGCATATTTCTAAGTTGAAAGTATCTACCTTTATAATTCCAAGTTGATTATCTGTGTCATCACATTGATGGAAGCCTGTAGCATGACGACACAAATTTATTGAACTCATGGATTTAACAGATGCTATGAAGGCAATACAAATTCTTATTTACTACATATTTATTTTACATAGGACTTTTCAGCTAGAAGTAAAAGTAAGGGCACATGTGTTTCAAGTTATTTTCAACAAATACTGATTTTTTTCTATTGTTGAGGTCACTTATCATCATCAAATTTTGGGCACCCTGATATGTAGCCACTTCTTCATCTGTGAAAACTCACAAGAATTAATTAGATTATAAATGTGAAAGCAATTTGTAAATTGTAAAGTGCTATGCAAATGTTAATTGCCAGATGTTGAATAACACTGTCAACTTCCTGACAATCCACTGGCTTTCTATTAAACTATTACAGTATTTTTGTTCAATAACCTACCCTCATAGAAGTTTTTCTGATTAAAATTGTAAACTAATGAAACGTCAAGGTAATATCCTCCTTCATGCCATTATATTTTAAATTAACAAGTTGTAGAAATAAAGTACCAAATTAATGAACTGGAAAATATTTTTCCTCATTCTATCTATCATTTGTTAATGCCCCCGAAGAATAAAGGGTAAGCATAATACATTCTAGTATCTTCCAAAGACTTAATAGAACAAGACTGGAGGCTATCTAAAGCCTCTATCCAAGACTTTCATCTGCTCATCCTCCAAACTTCCATCTGCTCACCATTCTGCAAAATGTATGGCATAGAGAAGACATTTAATACCCATTTATTCAATGAACGAGTGAAAGGCTAGATAAATGACTGAGAATAGCACCGAACACAGAAAGCCTACCAATAGGCAACGACTGAAAAGGGAGCATGCCAACCAGAGATCATGAATCCCTATGGCCTCAACCTCCACTGGCTGTGAGTCTGGCCAAGTTACTAGGTTTTCTTGTACAGTCGTTTTCTTGAAATTAAAACAGAGGAAATAAACATAGAGTCACAGAACTGTCTACCCTGTGACAGGAACTTACTTAGAATCCCTGGGTAAGCACTTAGCCTCCTTAGGCCCCGGTTCCTTATCTGTAAAATAACGAGTTTTGACTGGATGATATGAATATCTGCTCTATCTATTTTAGGGTCTATAATTCTAAAATTAGCTTCAGTGAGAACTAGATTAAAAATGCTTCAAAAAATGTTAAAAGTATTATACATATGTGCAACATAGGTGAAAAAGGCCAATAAAAGAAAGATAGCATTTGGCCAGAAGATTCTAAACTTATCCATCATTCTTCTGAACGACTCATACCTTTTAAGGATTCCCCTTCTTTTGGAGCAACCTACCCTTTGCACACCATATCAAAGGCATTCTTACAGAATACACCGTAATATTGGTCACCCACCGCAAAAACTCACTTTCTATATTTGTAGCTAATAGATATATAGCAAAGAGCCCATGTCATTAACGATAACTTAAGTTATCTTTTAGTTCACAGTTTTCCTTGGTTTATTAACGGCATAACACATTAATTCTTCTTTCAGGGGTGACCTTTATAACACCATTAATGCACACAGCTTTTATCCAACTACATTATTACTCATTACAGTTTCAGCTTTCAACATCTGCATTTGCTGAAAAGAGAAAAGAAAATTGTAGTGGCCTCAAATCCTTGGAAACTATGAGGGATGTGTGGATGTGTACGTGGTGAAGGGATTTTTCAGGGAAAAAAAAAAAAACTAAGGGAAGTTTTAGTAGTGGAGAAAGTCAGATGATAAATGTCATTAAATACATTCTTGCCTTTTTAAAATATTTTGTCATACTTAATCCCTGGAATGCTGAAGTAAAAAATCCTCATATGATAAAAATGCAGATCTATCAGTTATTTTGTTAAAAGCTCTAGTTCTGGTGACATTACAAAAGTAGCTCACAGACCAGCACTGTGATATTTATGAGCCCTCATGTCTATTATGGAAGTGAATCATTCCTGCCAAATAAAATATTTTTTCTTTTACATACTTAAGACATGAAAGCAAGTCTTATCTTGGAGTCCATTTAGGACGTGGAGTGGAGTAACGGAGTTAGGCCATCACAGAGTGGTGCATATGATAAAAAGTGGACGTGTACCCCAACCTTTTTCAAACTTCTCAGAACTTAAGTTTTCATAGTGTCTGCTCTCACTGCTGTCCCACTGCCCTAGACTGGCTTCCTCTTGGCAAATAATCTGGAATTCTGCTCTGTGGAGACTGAAGCACTTGAAATACATTCCTTCAGTTTTTTGTTTTTTGTGTTTTTTGGTCCATCCCACAATTTCTCTGTAACTTTACCCTTTTTTTCCCCTTCGTTTTGTTCAGTCTCAGAAAAAAGAGGGGCTTTGCTCCTCTCCAACGTTAATCCTTTCTCATGATCTCTTGTGTCTTGTTCCATCATCATCTGTGCTCTCTTTCATATCCTTATCTGTCTCTGACTCTTCTTCCCCTTGACTTTATATATATATATGACTACATATGTGTGTGTGTGTGTGTGTGTGTGTGTGAATGATTGCCCTATTTTAAAACCTGTCTCTACACAGTCCTTTTAAAATAATCACTTCTCCACACCAAGCTTACAAAAAGACTGGTCTATAGATCAACTGCATTTTCTCTCCTCATAGTCTTCAAATCATTGTGATAGAAATTCTGTTAAGGCATTCTCCTAAAACTTCTCTGTCAGAGTTTACCTCTCCATGAGCTGCAGCTAAATCATAAGCCTTTTCTTTTTCATTTTTTTTAACTTTTCTGCCAAGTGGGACATCATTAAATAACCCCTTCTTTTTTGAAACTTTCATTTTTCCTAGGCTAGCATGACACTGCCCTATCTTCATTCTTATTCTAAGATAGTCACTTGCTCCTTATCAGTTTCCCCCCTAAAAAAGTGTGCTGGTTTTAAAATGTGCCAATGATACTTTGATATTCCTCTTCCCTTGAGTTGGGCTGCCCTTGTGATTCTCTTACAATGAAGAGAATAGAGCAGACTGGACTCTGTGTGACTCTTGAGACTAGGTCATAAAACGCACTGTGGCTTTCTCCTTGCTCTCCCTCTTGGAGCACCTGACCCTCTAGCCAACAACCATGTGAGTGAGACATCTTGAGCAAGGAGATCTATCCCTAGTAAAGTCCATAGAGGACTATAACCCTGCCTAACACATTGATTGCAGCCATAAGGCCTTAAGCCAGAACTACCCAGCTAAGCTGCTTCCAAATTCTGACCCTTAGAAACTATGAGATAATGAATGCTGGTTATTTTAAGCTCCTGAGTTTTAGGTTAATTTGCTTTGCAGTAATAGGTAACTAGTACAGTAGGTAATACCTGAGATTCTTTATCCCACTTCTTACTATACATTCTTTTTTGGTGAACTTCCTTTTTTTTTTGTTACAGGTCATATATCTTTTCATTTTCTTTATTTCTTTTAATTCTAGTATAGCTAACATACAGTGTCATATTTGTTTCAATATGGTGATTTAATAATTCTATACTTAGTTTTGATAGTGATTTAATAATTGTATACATTACTCTGTGCTCATCATGATAAGTGTACTCTTAATCCCCTTATATCATATAATTCTACATCTAAAATGTTAGCACCCTTTAACATATTAGACTTACATTTATAGTTTCCTCCTGAATACCTATACCTAAATGGCTGCTTGTGTTTCAACACTTACTACATCTTTATACTTATGTCTTCCAAACCTGCTTCCACTCTGGTCTTCTCTTTCAGGGAGGTATCATCCTTCTTATTTTATGTTAAGTTAAGGGAGGTATCATCCTTCTTATTTTATGAATTCAAAATCCTAGACTCCTCTGTCTCCAACCTGAACTTCACCAGGTACTCTCTATTCAGGATAGGTTGTATCAAGTCTTTCTTACTAATATCTCTTCAATCTATTCCTTCCTTTGTTTTATCATTGCTTATTTCTATTTCACGTAACTCTTGTCCTACACTAAAACAATGGTTTCCCTGATTCCTATCTGTTCCTGCTGCCAATACTCCTCTTTCTTAAAGTTCTGATCAGATTGCTTTCTGGAGAAAAAGTCAAAATTTCTTAGGATAGCATTCAGTCAGATTCCATCTGCTCCTTTCAGTTTTAGCCCTGATCACTTTTCACTACACACTCGTTCTATACTCCAGCCAAATCAGTGCATTTCTAAAAAATATGCTATTTTACTCTGGGTTTTTTCTTAAAGACTAAAATGCCTAGGAATGTCTCTCTTCCTCAAGACTTCACTTGCATTAGGCTATCCCCAACTTAGCCTTCCTTGATCGTTCCCAAATAGAATCCAACACTCTTCTTTTTGATTACAAGATTGTACCTATGCTCTGAAATAGCACTTACTATGGCTGACTAGTACTATAAGAGGGATGACTTTTCCCCTACTAAACCCTGAGCTCCTTGAAGGCTTGTCTGTGCTAGCCTCCTTATAACCCTATGCAAATGATAAACATATCAATAAATGTAGGTTGAAGTAAGTGTTTCCAGTCTCATTTATGTGTTACTGAAGCAAAAATTATTGGAATTTTTTAAAAGTTAGCTTATGGAAGCATTTTCTAGTGTTTACTTTACCAAATGACAATTGTGGAGAAATGAAGCCAAGTAATTTTTATAATACTTTGGTGTATTCAAGGAAATCTCAAGCAGTATGGAACTAAACAAACTTCATATCCTGATGGGTGACTGCTGATCTAGGTAGAATGTATTTTATCATTATGTATAGTTTGTACACATCACAAAAAAAATGGAAATTTATTTCAGTAATGGGAAAGGCAAGTCACCTAACAATAACATTCTGGAAACATTGCTCTCTGCGATTAAGTCATTTAGACTCTTTTTTTATAAACTTAAGAACATCTGTTACATCAACACACATAACCAGTTCAATTAGCTTTTCAGGGGGACACTGTAACTTGGATTTCAGTTATAAATTTCATTTGCATGTTTAAAACACACCTATGAGGTTCATCAAATTGAAACTCTCCTATAGAACTAAAACCATGCACAGGCTATGCGTGATTCGCCATTAAAAGATGATTTCATTCAATTGCCATAAACAGAAAATCAGCAAGAACAAAAGAAACAGAACTTACCTATTGTGCTAACTCTGGCTGAAGGACTAGCTAATGCTGCTGGGACAGAGGCTTTGAGGGGGCCTGCCCCACTGTTTATTCTCAGAGCTGGCATATGGGGAGAGGTGGGTGATGTGGGTGATTTGCCATCAGAGGTCTTGGGTTTAGCTGATAGGTTCAGTGGCTGTGCCACTTCATCCTGCAATGATCATTAGAACATGAGCTGTGATAAGGCAAGGCTGATCAAAAATGCCTAGAAAAACACAGGTATATAGCCTGTCATTTCCCATAAAATTACTCTACCAATCAGTGATCTTAACATTCAACCTGTACATTATGGTGTTTGGTTAGCTGTCAACAATGTCACTTTTAACTACATATTATGAAAAACCTTTAGTATAAGAGAAAGTACACGTGCACTCAACTATCCAGAATGTATAGAACTGCTGTCATCTGTAAGAAATAGTCTTAAGCTATTCCCTGTGCTATTTAGTTTCATTGAGAGACAATGACATAATTCATATAAAATTATGATGTAGGTAGGCTTTTTTTCAACCTCCGAAGAACAGGGGTTGAGTCCCAAGCACCTTTGTTCCCTGGTGCTTAGACAAAGTACCTGGAACATCCATGATGGAGGAATTAAATGGTGTGTATCTCTGGTCAGAACTCCTCTCTAAATTAAATACAAAAAAAGAAGGAAACTTTCTAACTTTCTTAGAAAATAATCTTTTCTCCTAGGTTTCACACAAACAGTTTGGACTTGATCTAAACATGAAAATAAACATCATTGACATTATACCAATAAGTACTATTTATTTGTATGCGACACTATTCTAAACACTTAGCATTACGTTTTTAAATCTAGGTTTGTTTTCCAGATTTTCCTTACAACGTATACCACAATCAATACACTGTGGTATGAGGATCTTTATGTGGTTAATTCAGCATATATGGTGAGTTCCAATTGTTCAGTACTTGAATAGGTCAAGTTTATGTAGCTTATATTCTATTTTAAACCCTTCCATATTAGCCCTTGTGTAATTTCATACATAAAATTTATGTATACAATATCATTAAAATTTCTACCACATCATTTATTAGAATAAGATAATATTAACATTACATCACTTTTTTCATCACAAACTGAGAAATTTATTTCTTTTTTGTGTTCTAAAATTAAAATATGTCATATGTTAAACCTTATTGTTTATAGTATCTACAATTTTACAAAGTATTATTGTAGAATAAAAATTTAGTTTCCACTTAGCTATTGTTCTGTCTTCATGAGGTAAGAACATAAAATATCTACCAGTATTAGCGGGATAACTTGCTGAAAGTGGAACAATTTAGAATCAAATGGTGTGCTTTGATGGCATGGAAACATATTAATGCGTAGAAAATCTTATATATGTATCTACCAAAAATCATTGAAATCATTCACTTTATAAAAATGGTAAAATGGCATAATATGACATCTATTTAAAGTTTATATTTTTAAAGTGGTTTATTGTTATTAAATTTCATGGTTAGCTGCACTCAGGAAACTTACGAACAAACTAGAAGAAATTACTCTTTAACACGTTTTAAAAAAAATTCTGTTTTCTGTTTCAGAAAGAAAAAAGAATAGCTATCTGAAAATCTAAGAGAATTCAAATGGCAACCTGGGATCACATTTGATGTGCAGGAAGTTGATAATCAACATACCAAATTTATATGGATTCATATAGTCTTAGAAGGAGGGAAGGTAAGCTAATTCCATGACTGGTTCACTATATAATTAAGAAAAGTTTACTTTAGCATTTTAAAAACTGCAGGGCAAAATTATTCCTAGATCTTTCAGTCTGGAACATTTGGTTGAGCTGGTGAGCCATAATCTTTACATGTGATGTTATGGTTGACAGAAAGCCAGAAGTATTGTGCCCTTTTCCCCCCATGCCTCAGTATGGGTGGGTAGTTCACAAATGGGATCCTTGGATCAGTACCGTCAGCACCACCTGGGAACTTATTAGAAAAGCAAATTCTCTATTGTAGAAACTTTGGAGGTGGGTTCTAGCAACTTGTTTGAACAAGCATTCCCAAATGATTCTGATGCACACTAACATTTGAGAGCCACTACCATATACAATATAAAGGGAGAAATGAAAAAAAAATTATTAAGCTTCAAAACCTTAAAAAAAAAAAAAGCTTCCTCAACGTAAAGAGGTAGCATTAAAAAATAAATACAGTTGTGGTGGGGTGCTGGGTGGCTCAGTTGGTTAAGCATTCGACTCTTGATTCTCTCAGTTCTGGTCATGATCTCATGGGTCGTGGGATCAAGCCCCATGTCCGGTTCCACTCAGGATCTGTGTCTCTCCTTCCCCCTCCTCTCTTTCTGCCCCTCCCCCTGGCTCACGCTCGCCCGTGAGCTCTCACTCTCTCTCAAATAAACAAATCTAAAAAAAAAAAAATACCACCATAATGTTATCTTAATCTTTAAAATTTTATCAAAGCATAACATTTGCTAATAATAATAATAAATGAAAACATGCATATGCATAATGAACTAAATGCCACCGACATTCAGTAGGCCACTAAAGATTAGGATCCAGATTTTCTTCTTGTTATTTCAGCCTAAATATCCTGTCAGATAGGAGCTTTACTGACTATGCAGCCGTAAATATTCTAGACCTTCTTCCCTCTATCAGATGTACCTGCTTACTACTTTCTGTATGAAACTACTGGTTTTTGTCATGACAGCCTGAAAACTTCCTTGGACAGTACCCGCAACTCTTGAAAAGTTTTGAGGGGAGACTTGGAAAAATTAAGGTGGTTGTTTCACTTGACTGTGCAGAGAAAAAGAGAGGAAGGAATATATTCCCAGAGTTGCAAGAGAAGAGATTTATGAGCACGGAGGAAATAGAGCATGAGTGTGTACGTGTGGGGGGAATGATGGTGTTGACGAAGATGATGCAGATGTAGGTGCTGATGGGATATGAAGCATATGAAATGTCATAAAGCTTAGCTTTAAGCACTAAGAACTGTTACAGGCACGTACTGAAAAATGACTACCCAAAGCATTTATTAGAGCAAGAGACCCACTGGAACTCTTAATATTCTCCTCCATTCAAGGCAGCACAGATGTCTGAAAGCCAAAAAGTGCAAAGCCCCAAGGACATAATAGAGGTTGACAGTTCCCAAGTTGATAGAAATGTCATTCAAAATTGCCCTTTCGTTCTCTTTCATTGTGTGACCAGGCTAATGGTATATTAATAAGAACCCACATGCTTGATCCTTATAGTAGTAACTATATAAATAATTTTGACCCATTATATGATATTATTTCACAATTTGGTTCTTCTAATAATTTACTATGGAGCTACTACACCAAATACCTATTATTCATCAAGAATACAAAAATTACAGTAGTTTTCCCATTTTCTATTAATTATTTTTCATTTGACTAGATGAAAAATTTAAAACCCTAACCATAAAATGAAAGTGGGCTATTTATTTATGACCTGTATTTCTCATAATTATGAATATGTGCAATAAGTGCCAAGGTAAGGTTTTTTTCCTAAAGGTTTTTCTACTTTGTTTTTTTTTTTTTTATTTGCAAGAACTTATTTAGGAGAAATTTGAAAGCTTAGCAAGATTAAACCCTACTCTTAGAAATAAAGCATGCATTTTAAAATTCTAAGTAAATAATTTTTATATAAAAGAATATAAGTAATATTTAAGGTCAAGAAAGCACTGGAAAAATAGCATTTCTATGAAATAGAACATAAAGCAATAAGGAAAGCAATTTCTTTTTAATTACTTGTCCAATCATTAAATGATGCTGCCATTTGAAAATTTTGAAAATAGCATATTTCATAATTAGTTAATTTATATACAAAGTGATAGTTAAGAATCTTATGTACCTGTTGAATAGTTAGTTCCAAAGTTGACATGCTAACCTAATATAAATACAAGGCAAACATTTAAACTTAAGAAAATCTGTAAGCTAAGGGAAGTGAATTTTAACTAATAGGTCATTACTTACATTTATAGAATTCATTATAATATCTCAAATCATTTATTTAATCTTCAATTCTATGAAGTAATTAACAATCTCAGAGGTGAAACTAAAACTCACAAAGTCCTAAAGAAACCCAAGTTGTTGGACTCAAGATACGATATTCTTTTTAGTTATATAACAAATTTTAGAATTTCTTAAGTTCAGACTTAACCATATGATTCTTCACATAAAAAAGCCACATAAAGGTCAATACACGTGCAGTAAAATGAAGTAATACAAGCATTCACTATTTATATACTAGGTTAAAACTGAAGGCACAAACGATTTATTTTGGAGATTTTTTTGGTGCTTCTCTGTTCTCTCTACTACATAGCCTCAAAAAGGTCCTTTGGTAGTGATAAAGAGCTATTAAGTTAGGCTATTTTTAAAAAAAAAATGCCAAGGGTCCGTGTACAGTATGTCAGAAAATACAATAATTTGTACAATAATGTGTAACAGAATAATATTTCATATATATATATATATAAATGCAAGTTTTAGGAACCTATTTATGATTATAACTTCTCCTTATAGAGTCTTGTCTAATCTTAGCTGTCTGGGACAGAATGCAAAACAAGTATAATCTAAACAAACATACAGTTTCAAGCATGTTCAACTTACTCAAAGTTACTACGACTTGTTTAAAAGCAAACATTTCACTTAACATCCATTTGTGGTCATGGTAGTAGAAATATTGTGGAGGTGTAATGAATTTGTGTCCTAGTCAACGAAAGGGAACACCCCCCACAGATAAATAATAGATTTGGATAAAGAGAATTATTTGACATAAACATATAGCCTTATATGTGCTGGAGGAATACAAATGTCATCACAAATCAGTTATTCCACATAAAGTTAACAAAAACTGTAAAATTATATAAATTTAAAATATATTTTACTTAGATGATTTTCAAATAATAGGCTTATTCTAGGAAAAACATGTTAGTCTAACATAATTGTATAATATTCTTAATTTTCAATGTGCAAAGACCAAATCGCTCATAGAAATCAAACACAATTTATCAAAGAAAAATCATTTTTCAGAATCCTGGAGGTTTAGTTCTCTCTCCTGGCTCCTTAGGCCTTCTTCCCTTTTTTATTTTTATTTATTTTTTTGTGCTAAGGAATTTTAATAGAGAACTAGAAAATAGGGATACCAGTATCCTAAGGAAATCTACTCCTATTTTTGTTCTTCGCAATAGAGACTATATCCACATGCAGATCCCTGGGCCACAAGGTGCAACACTCAGGATGAGCAGATGATTATATTCTCCAGAGTAAAAATTCCACCTTTATTTATATCTTTACTCATTCTCACTATCAAAATTTTTCTTTAAATAGTTACCTAAAGTCATTATTGAAAATCAAATATTTATTTGGTAGTTAATAAATTTAAAACATTTTAATGGCAACCGGCAAGAACATATAAATTTATGCAATCATCCATTCATTCTTCCATTCTTTATTGAATGAAATTTCAACTATTTATTACTTGCTGTTATATGTTGGGCATTTAGGAAAATGCAAATAACCTGACATCTAGGCCTCTGGCTTTGAGGCTTTGGTTTTGTGTGGTACAGTAATAAAGGAGCAAAGAATGTATTTACTTTGTATTTAAGCCTGCAGTGAAGATGTATGTGGCATTGTGTTTCATTTAAACTGAATTATTCGAGGACAGTTTGTCTATGTATTTAAATGTATTCTTTCATTTATAAATATGATTTGATTCCTTAATAGCCATACAATGATTGAATAAAAAAATAAGGAATTTCAGGCTACTTCCTCTGCACGATTTGAAAACTGTGACTGTCCCCATATTTATCACAAATACTCATGTGAAGTAAGTAGCAATAACAACATATGGGGGAGAGTAAAGCATTCATGAAACATGTTGCAAAATTAATCAGCTGGTTGCTATTATCCTCTCTGATGAAATAATCACATTAAGTAGGGAAGTACACTACAGGTTGAATTGGATAATGCGCATTGTGGCTGCACCTCTCTTCTCTAGCTTGGCTTTGCATTCATTGTCTGTTCCTATTGTTCACTGCGGTAACCCTCTTTCACCTCTTCCACTCAAATAAGGCATTTCTTTCTACAGTTCACTAGAGATTGACGAGAGAGAAAAACAAAACAAAACAAAACAAGACCATCTTTTTGGAGATCCGAAAGTCCCTGATCTTTCCTTCATGAACTTAAGAGCAGAAAAGGTTTGCATTTATGCGCAAGAGTCAATCAAAGTAATATAAGAAAAAAACTAACCAAACATCTTAAATTATTTTCTTAGCCCCTGAAGAATAAGGGATCCCACTCATGCTGCTACTGCAACTCTATACTTTATAGTAGGCTCTTGGCACCTAAAAATCCAGTCTATCATCTTACAGAACACATGGTCCTGAGGTCCCTTTCATGATCAAATGTTTGCTTCTGGGCTTACAAATTGCAAGATGCCTAGTTAACCAGACAGGCAGAGCTCCAGGAATTCTTTGATAGGTATGCTTTTGTTGTGCTAATGCTACCATTAGACCTGATTGCCATTTAAATACAAGTCTTAAGTTGTGTCGCTGAGGGTAACGTACTCGTGCTTCTCATTCAGCTCCCTCATTTTGTCAGTTTACACTTTTAGCTTAATGTATCCTGCTTTCAAAAAGAGGGTGCCAGAGGTGTAGCTGGGGGACACTTGCTTCATTGTGATAACTTCATATTGTTTTTACATTTAAATTGCTGGCATTTAATTAACTTACAGGTATTCACATAGTCTTCATCATTTAATTCAACATGCTCCCTGGTCCTTCCCCGTTAACATTTTATTCGAGTATTTCCCTCGTTTTTTTGCTTTTGATGATTTAATGCCTCTGAAATGTCAATTACATCCACAAACACACACATATATATTTGAACACAAATAGAGCAAAGATTAAAAGGAGTGGCTTGTGGAATATCAATAATATTTCACATCCATTTTTTAAATTAAAAAATGGCTTTGAAACATCTAAGCCAAATAATGCCATCCTTTCTACACACGAAGTAGTTCTTCACACACACAGTTTAGCCAGCCTCCAAGATGGCCCCCCCAATAATTCTTGCTCCTGGCATTTATGCCCCTGAGTAGTCCCTTCCCACAAGAAATAGGACTGACCTACATAACCAATCGGCGATTGCAGAAAGGACAATTTGACTCCCGGTGCTGGGTCATAAAGGACATTGTAGCTTCTACATTCCTCTTTCTTGGATCAGTTACTCTGGGGTATGGTTTCTCAATCTCAGCACTACTGACATTTTGGCTGAATAAGTCTTTGTTGTGAATGACTGTCCCACGCACTGTAGGATGTCTAACTGTATCCCCCTCCTCTACCACGAGATGCTTGTACCACTCTTGCTCTGGCTGCAGCAAGTGAAACTGTCTCCAGACGCTGCCAAATGTTTCCTGGGGGACAAAATCATCCCCAGGGGGGAGCCACCTGCCATGTCACGAGGACACAGCCCATAGAGAGGTCCACCTGGCATGGATCCGCGGCCTCGCGCCCACCACCAAGATGTGACTTGTTAGGCATGTGCGTGGACCACTTTGGAAGTGGATGTACCAGCACCTATCAAGCTTTCATGAGACTGCAACCCCAGCTGACAACCTGACTGCAGCCACATGAGAGACTCTTGGCCAGGTCCATCCAGGTAAGCTGCTCCCAGATTCCTGCCCTGCGGAAACTGTGTGAGAGAAGCGTTCACTGTTGAACGTCACTAAATTGTGTAGTATTTTGTTAGGTGGAGAGAGCTAATCCATCCTCCTCCGCAAGAAGTAGAGCCTACACTTATTAAGTTCTTCCATGACTCCAAAGCATTTTTCACAGTGACTTCATTCTGACGCCTGGAAAAATACTTGTTTCTCATTCTTCAACCATAATATATGAATGCATTTCATGAATGTCCCTCAGTTTGACTTATTTCCTTTGCAGAGCTAGATGTCATTCCTTTTTACTTTTTCTTTCCGTCTCTTTTAATATTTCCCCTCCCTTGTCTTTCACATTTCTAACTTAGCTTTCGAAACTTTCTTTAATTTTAGACTATCTAACGTCTTCTTTTTATTTTCAAAATGTGCTAAAAATATACTGTATGAATACAGTTTCTATGTATTTACTTAGAAGAATATCCTGTGAGAAGACCTTTAGCTCACAACACCAAATGAAAACCACTCATGGAAACTCTGCAGAGTAAATTTTTCAAATGCAGAGTACATTTGAAAAGAGGAAGAAAAGAAGGAATACGAGTGTCAAGAATAATATTTGATGAGAACAGTTACAACATGAGCCAGTGTAAAATGTATGGTGTTTCAGATTCAACTTTGTTTAACCTATGGTCCCTAGACAACTTCAAATTCCTAATAATAGTGGTTATTTTGTCCTCTGGTGTTCATTACATCTGGATGATTGCTATTATCTTTTAAAATGATTAATAGGTCTTCTACCAAGAGGCTAAAAGAAAGCATAAAGCAGTAAGATTTGATGTTAATAATCATATCAGTTCTTCTTATTAGCCTTTTCTAAATGTAAACCTCCAAAAGCTTTTTAAAAATACTTTAGAGAAACTGAAATTAAAGAGTTGGTCACTCCATGTATAGAAAGAACATAATGTTTTCTTGGCACCTCCTGATCAGTCCTTAAACACATAACCAAAAAACATTTGTCACTGTTACTTTCCTGTTAGTTTCCCTTGAAGATAAGTGAAAAAGAACTAATCAAGACTACAAAATTATCAAATGATGGAATGGATTCACAAAACAATAAAGCAGAAGCTCCCGGAGCAATACAGCTTTACAAAGTAAACTCTAAGAAAATAGAAGCCACGCTGATCAGATTCTACTACCACATGCATTTGGGGGGCGGCACCTCTACCTGGACCTGAGTGTACAAAATGAGCACAACCACCTCTCTGCCTGAATCTACAAAAGGAATTAGTATCAAAAGGACAGCAGAGCAATATAAATAACACCAATACAAATGAGTATAAATTCTCTGTTCCCCCATCCCACTTGGAGGTCTGTTACTCATGGGAAAAAACATTGAAAGAATGACTGGATCTTGAAAGAAAACAAACAAAATTAAATACTTTGGAAGATCCTTAGAAGGCTAAAAAAACTTCTTTTCAAAAATACCTGTGGTTCTTTAGGGATTTAAGTTTTTATAGATACTAAGAAAAGTTTGATCTGGTTATAAGCAGATCAACCAACTTTAGATGGCCATCCTGGGAGAAAAGGGAAAAGAGCGAGCAGGCATAATCATGTGTATGTCACTTAATAGTCACTCTCATTTTATTAAATAAAAGCCTCATTACCAATGCTTACCTATATGCATGTACGGATTCTAAAGGGTACAAATCCCCCATAGTCTGGTGGACCCACTATTACTATTTAACAATTAATGACAGTTGGGACAGTTAACCAGTGCATTGTGTCTATTTGGGAGACTTGAGTAAGGGCCAAATTGTCTAAGGCATAGAACCTTGGGGAAAGATGGATACGTGTGTATGGGTGCATATATGTGTGCACGCAGGTGTGCAATGGATTTGAAGGTGAATGAGACACAAAGCAAGAAAGTTAGGGAAGACTAAGGCAGCACCCTATTACTAACAAACCATTGTATTTCATTTTATTGAATTAGTTGTTTTCTTGAAATGTTGATTGCAAAATAATCAGAGTTTAAATAATTTCAGGAGGCTTTATTCTTTAAAGGGATGTTTATGGATGATCTGAGCACTCATCTTTACAGTACAACTTTCTTGAGGGCAGGCATTAGTATATTAATTGTTTTTATCATGCACATACAGTCTTAAGTGGAAAAAATACTAAATATCAACTCCTAAATCTTAATTACATGGATAGTTAGGACTAATCAATGACAAACCCTTGATAAATTTTTTCTTCTATTGTTTTTTCATAAAGTGTTTTAAAATTTTCTCATAAAGTGCTTTAATTGTCACTTTGTCTAGTGAATGATAGGAACACATGCCCTACTGTAACGTATCCCTCCACATTTAAATCTCTTCAGATGAATTCTTCTCACTACTTGAATTTCATAGTTCTTTCCAGTCTCCAGAGTTTTGCTCCCTTTTCTTCTTGCTTTCCCCTAGAGTTGAAGGCTTGACATCGCTGGGATGCACTGTTTTCTAGTTAGAGATGTCAGCTAAAAGAGCCATTGTCAGGCACTTCTCAGGGACAGGCTGCCTATTAATTTAACTTGAAATTTTACTAGGTCGCTACATCTAAACTACAACTCTTTCCACTCTATTCATTGCAGACAGAGAAAGAGAAGCAGTCACTGAAGATAAAGGGTAAAGTCCAAAGATAAGCAAAGACAAAATTTAAATGCAAAACTCACTTCTCTCACTCCCACTTGCTTTAACCCAGACTTGATTCTCACCCTTCAGATTAAGGGCAGTATTCGCGATTTTCCTTTCTGTATAGAATTAGAAGACTTGTCCCATTTGCCCTGGGCTTGCTTTTTTTCCTCATGTGGTAGGGTTATTCTTTAATTTGTTTCAAAAGTATCTTTTAGGCATTATTCCCAGCAGCGCTAGCCATGGGAAAGAAGGCATTTATATTCCAGTTGGTGAAGCAATATACAGATACTGAATGATAAAACAGTTTAAGGCTATGGAAGTTGATATGAAATTTTAATACTTAAAGAAATATCATTGTGATTAATCTACAAGAGTGTCATGTAGGCAGTTCTTTTGAAAAAAAATTATATTTCATTCAGTCTGGATGATTTAGACCAAGAGTCACTGTGATTGATTTACTAGTCTAGAATTGGGATTTGGATTTTAAATCTTAGACGCTTAACTTAAATGCAATTAAAAAAAAACTTTTTATAACGTTATAATTCCCGTATCCTTGGATCCTCACATCACCTTTTCTGAAAACACGAAAAGGTATCAAGGGCATGAGCTCTTGGAATATTAGGTCCTATAAAATTTGCTATTTGGGATTAGAGGATTTTTCCTAGAAATAAAGATCGTTTTCCCTTCCCCAAAATATTAATCAAAAACAATTATTTTCCAATTACGATCAACTTAAAGTGTTTTTCCTTTCTACTTCTCTCATAATTAACCTATTAGAGAATGAATAAAAGAAAAGGCATAGTATATGTCTCATTGAAAACAGGGATTATGCAACTTTCACCTGGGAACGTCTATTTACTCCAAATGAAATCCTGATTTTGTCCTGAAGAGACCTAATTTCCCAAGAAGAAATAAATGCTTACGGTCCTATATACTATTTGTTACATTAATATTTGCGAGGAGTTAAATATTACAAAACGTACAAAAGTACATCTAATAAGTTTAGTAAACTAAATATTAATACATTTTTAAAATAATTTGAATACTTTTATATCTGTTCGTCTTAATGCTGATTTTCTAATACTGTTCACTTTACTTCCTGACATCTAAATAACTTTACTACTTACAAAGCAACCTTATACATTTTGTCTTATTTTAGTATGACAGCAAGAGTGTAAGGTATCATCATTCTCATTTCACAGATAAGGAAACTGACAGTAGAGATATTTAAAAATTTGTCAAATGGTCATAACTTTAGTAAGCTTGGGACTTGAACCGTCACTGGCATGTAAGCCTAGGCAACTTTCCAGAACTGCCCCTCTACCATCTAAATGTCAACAGAGTAAAGGATTGTTAAGCAATAATTTCTCTGAAAAATCAGACTAACAACTGAAATCTTGTAATTTCTTCTTCATTCTAAAGAAATTGTTATACCCCATTGTGACAGAGACCATGCAGAGCTTAATTTGGGTAATATTAGTCTGAACCCTTGCAAAATGTTTGTAATACTAAATCATGAAATAATTTACCAAAGCAGCTACGAGTAAATTCCAAATGTATTCATATATCTAAAGTATATCATAAAAGAGTAAATATTTGAAGCAAATGTATAAGCATCCTCAACACTATTATTTGATACCTATTTTGTTTCAACATAAAACACATGTCCATTTATGTACATCCAAATGTTGTCCAGTCATTTAGAAAGGAACTAATATTGCAAGAAATGAAGAAGAGGATAGAAAAGACCTTTAGCCCACCTACTGGCTTGACCAAAGGCTATGAATCCATCCCAGGTTTATTTCAAATGAGTTGTGTCAAAGGTTACCCACAGGCCATCTCATAGTGATTTATAGCCAATGTCTGCAAATCTCCTTTTATTTTAATGATAACCTCGATAGAGTCATTAAGGCATTCTTTGTCTTCATGGCAGTGACCAGGAGGGAACTGCTGTCTTTAAAGAATTTTAAGGGGTGATAACTATTTGTATAGAATGTCAATTAGGGCCAGTTTTTATGTTGCGCTCTAAAGGCAAAATATTTTTTTTCTCAATGTATTGAAGATGCTTAGCTTGATTATATATTCTGCCTATCACTGTTATAATATTAAATTCAAGGTATAGGCCAAAAAAAATTCAATAAAGATGAAAAAGCTTAGAATTGAGCATCAGGTAAGAGTCTGATTTTAATTATAATGATCTCAAATTTGTATTAAAGCTCTCACAGCATAATGATTCTTAAGTGTCTGTATTGAGTTAAGCATGTCATGAAGCATGAAGAATTGCAAGATTGATTTACCAGATATTCATTTAAGAAATAGGCAATTAAAATAATTAATGTGTAGTGAAACTCAGCTGTAATGCCTCACGTTTAATTTTTCCCAACCCATAACATTAAAAGAATAATACATTTCACAGTCTGGATGGCATAAAAGATTTTATATAGCAACTGTAATGATATCATTACATAAGAGTTTTGATCATATCTCCTAGACAGAACTAAGGAGAAAGAATAAGTGCATTTATTTTAGATTTGACCTTATTTTAAATGTTGCTTTGGGTCGTGAGTTGCCAAATAAAATGAATGGATATTCTTTTTTTTTTTTTTTTTAAAGATTTTATTTATTTATTTGACAGAGAGAGAGACAGCCAATGAGAGAGGGAACACAAGCAGGGGAAGTGGGAGAGGAAGAAGCAGGCTCATAGCAGAGGAGCCTGATGTGGGGCTCGATCCCAGGACTCCGGGATCACGCCCTGAGCCAGAGGCAGACGCTTAACGACTGAGCCACCCAGGCGCCCCATGAATGGATATTCTTGATTCTTGTAGTAAGGGATGAAATACATATATATATATATATATATATACACACACACACACAGAGATATTTTTATATAGAGCGAATATAAACTAATATATGAGCATGTATAGGTGGAATATTTCTCTGCCATATTTAAGCTAGTTTGTTTGGCATAAAAGAGAAATGGAGAATGATAAACTTAAAAAAAGAGAGAGAAAAACAAAATAATCTTCCTGCCTAAAACTTCATTTAACTGTCAATTAAACAATATAACAAAACTAGCCAATATTAGTATAAAGCCTTTCATTTTAGCATCCACTTAATTCTCCAGCGTCTGTAAGGGAGGTCATTCACTTGAAGATGTATTTATACTAAACAAACCCAAGACGCTAATATGTAAACCAAAATGCCAATTAATTAATTTATACGTGGCCAGAATATTGAGTTTTTTTAAGGTAAAATTTTCCTAATTTGAAGATACTTGAAAAAGCAAATTTAGCAATAAGAATCAGGGCAGAAAGAAATATAGTAAGTGCTTCATTCAGACCATAGTAAGTACTAGTAAATTATGCATGCTTCAACTATAGACCATATCTCTCCAATGACCAGAATGTCCCCATTTCCTATATCCAGTGTTTCTCAAGTAGATTGTCGGGATAAACAATGACAAATTTTACTTTTAGGTTCCATAATCTTCCTATGTACACAGTCTTTCTACATAGTATAATGGCATTGTTAGTTTCATTTTTCACAGGTACAATCCTATTCTTCTCATGCTGCGTTGAAATAATCCTCCAATGATTCAAGCCACTGACTTTTGGATACTTCCACTAAGGGGCCCCAAATTCAGTCACATGTCTGAATATAACATCTTGGTTTATTTCCACAGATGTTTTTCTTATTTGTTTGTTTGTTTATTCTTTTAACAGAACTAGAGCAATGGTTGCATGTCAATTAGTATGCTTGGCGCTAAGAATGAATAAGAGATAGTCCCTATGCTGAAGAGACTCAGAATCACACAAGGGACCACAGTTGCAATCAAGGGTTGATAAGGGCGCTAGGATACAAAGCAAGGAGTCTGTATCCCTGTGGCGGAGTCACATATGACGGAGTAGCAAATTCTACGTAGAGGTGATAGCTGAGACAGATCTTAGAGGAGGCACAAGGCAAGAGGGAAAAGTGGAATGAAGAGGGCAAAAGGACCCCAGAGAGCTGGAGTGGCACAAACATAGGCAAAAAAGTGGAGAAACAACATGATACATGAGGAAGTGACTCCACATGGAGCACAAAACTGCTGGGATTGGGAGAAAGGCAGAAGTAAAAAAATCAAGCTCATGAGGTGAGTGGGGCTGGATCACAGAACGCCAAGGAGGTTAGACTTCATCCTTTGGACACTTTTCCTTACATTTGTGTGCTTCTTAACTACACTCCCCAATGTTCTAGACATGCATTACAGACCACCTTATTTCTTTAGATGAAACCCAACACTCTGTTCTTTCATTCCTACATGCCTTGCTAGAGGCTGTTATTTCCTTCAAAAACCTTTTAAATGGCACAGAAAATGTGCCTTCATTCTCCTATTTCTCCCCAGGTTGTGCTGGAAACTTTCCCCCTTACCTTCATATTATTCTTTGACCAGGACTTAGTCTATAGTATTTTATTTGTTAAGTTTGTTCATCTTCCCCATTACACTGTACAAGGTGTTAATTATATTCTTTTTTGGGTCTACCATACTGTCCCACATATCATAGGTACTCAAAAAGTTTACTGAATAAACCTCAGAAAATATTCTAAAAGTAACTTCTAAAAGTGAATCTATGAACCTCATCTATGAATAACGTAGTCATTATGCAGTTTTTTAAAAAAAAAATTATATAAGCCAGTGAAGAAACATATAGCTTTGTTTCAAGCACTGTAAAGTCTATTGCTTGGAAAATGTCTTTTTTCAAAAGAAGATATTCTCATTCCTCTTTTTCCAGTTGAAGATATCTTATGTAAACTAAGTCATATTTTATTAACCATGTGTTGTAAGTGGATCTTGTTTTTTAAAATAGGATTCAAGTACATCTTGAAAGAATATCTCAAAACCTTTCTTAACTATTTCTTTTTATCTCATTAAATTTCCAGTATCTTATATATGTCCAGAATTCTAGAAAATAACATGGTTACACCAAAAGACCTAAAAGTTCACCTGAAAATAGCTACAAAAACATATTTCTGAATTAAAAAAAATCCTTATACAGATACATTCTCTTAGATCTTGTAGTATTAATAATTTACCTACAAAAATAGACATATTGTGAAAACTACATCACAAAGAGTGATAACTACAGTTTAAATCCATATTATTAAGATCGAGTTGTATAATATAAACATGTAATTTAGTTAACATTTATTGAGCACATATTATGGGCCAGCCACTTAAAATTCAATGGATGAAGGAAGTGTATCTAATATGATCAATCCAATGAAATTGATTTTTTCTCTAATTATTTTATTGCCAGTCCATAAATTATAGTCCCAGATATAACAGACCAGAATTCTAGCTCAGTGAAACTCTAGGAAAGCTAATAGAAAAAAATCCAAGCAAAACCAAGCAAAAATTACCCAGTGGTTCTCTTAAAATTGGATCAGAATTATCATTTTTTAGATAAATGACAGCACTATTTACATGAAAACTGTCACTAAAAATTCCATCAGCTGACCCAAAATTCTTGTCTTGCCCTGTATTTATATAGGATTGACCTGAATATTGAGCTCCTGCTGACTTAAAATGAAACTTTGATCCTCAAAAGAGTTACACGGAGAAGTATAGAAAACACAAATCTGTACTTATTTAAGGACATTCCTATTGCTGTCATAATGCTTTTATACATACTTCACAACAGAATATTTTTCTTATGTTATTTTAAGTGCTACTGGAAATACCACAAGAGAAAAATTTTTGCAGTATTTCATCCTTTCTATTTTTGGTTTCATTTCTTTTTCTCCTATTTATGAAATATCTACACTGCCAAAAGTCATCAAAATTGTACAACAAACCATAACAGCTCAAATTATATAATGAACTAGAAAAAATGAGATTCTTGGTATTGAAAGGCCTAATTTAAATGAAAGTCTCATACAGAATCCCAGTACTGATAATTGGTCTTGCAAAGAACTACAACAGAGTTTTAATAAAAAAATATTTTGTGGTTTTACAAAACTGTAGGTTCTTAGTATTTTCTGGTATTGGCTAACAGTTTGAGGGAAAATGAATTTTTATCTATATGAGTATACGTTTTCCCCCTTCATATTATTTTGGTATTGTAAGACTTGCAAAATGAAAACTGTGGTCTTTATTTTTTTTCTAAATTTAGAGATCCCATCTTTCTCCTTTTGAAAAACAAAAGTCATAAAGGGTATGTTTTTAACTGTTGGGTTCTGAAAAAGTCACTCAGTGGAATTAGCTAGTCCGTAGTTAGAAGTCAAGGGCTAAAAGCTGTGGGATAGTGCAACTGTAAGTCGTGCAGCTCATAAGGAGGGGTGTGTAAATCTAAGAAGCATCCAATTATATTATCTACAAGGAGGTCCAGGACTAGAAAGGGGCACATTCTTCCCATGAGAACTTTACGATACCTTAGGATTCAGGTTAAGGGAAGCTGTTAGCTGGTCGTGATATTTAGACACTTGCGTTTGTAGGCATGCTCCTTTCTAAGCGGTACTCTGTTAAACAAGTTCTTAGCAATACTCAATACTCTGAGCCAGTAAGAATGCACTTTTTAAATTTAATATTTCTAAGATTAAATTTTCTGTGAGAAAAATTCTTATGCAATATAGAAAAAATTTCAAATATATTTCAAGTATAAAAGAGTCATAAAATTATTTCCTAGGTCCAAAAACAAGAGCTATTCTATATTTTGAATGCTATTCTGTTTCTCCTATGTCCTCACACTTTAAGATATGTAAGGTAAGGAATACATGCTTATAAATTCCCCTGATCATATTAAGCAGCCCTTAAACAATAATTCACAATGTGAATTATATCACTCATTGTGTATCTGTTGAAGACATTTTTTTTTTCACATTTAATACTAATCAATTCAGAAAACTTCTGGTCTTTGTTTAAAAAGCTGTAATTAAGAATAACTATGTTTTTCAACTGACTATTGCCAGTAAAGAGAAACTATATAAATGTTGATGGAGAATTTACTTATCTTACAACTTTTTGGATAGGCTCTGGATTAAAATAGTCTCTATTTCTTGTTAGGTACAATTAAGGCTGCTTCCATAGCATATGCACATGAAAAAATGGGAAAACAGGTGTAACTAAAAATCTCATTTTATAGACTATAATCCAATAATACAGATATTAGTAGAACTTTGTATATAAACTCACTATCAGTAAAATAAATAGAATTTTAAGTGCATTATAAATGTGCATGCTTAAATAAACCATAAACTAATTTTTACTAAGAATTTTTACAAGAAAATAATCACATTATTGATAGAAGTTTTATGGAAACTTTATAGAATTTTTTTTCTAAAGATTTTATTTATTTATTTGACACACAGAGAGAGACAGCCAGCGAGAGAGGGAACACAAGCAGGGGGAGTGGGACAGGAAGAAGCAGGCTCCTAGCAGAGGAGCCTGTTGCGGGGCTCGATCCCAGAACGCTGGGATCACGCCCTGAGCCCAAGGCAGCCGCTTAACGACTGAGCCACCCAGGCGCCCCTATAGGGTTTTTTTTAAGTTGGTGGCATTGTATGTTTACCTGACAAGTGTGATTTTAATGAAGTTTTTAACTAGAGAAAGGAAGGAAGGAAAAGGGGAAGAAAGAGAGGGAGAGATAGAGGAAAGGAAACAGGGAAAGAGAGAGAGATTTTCAAAGAAAGCTGTCCTCTCAAAAATACTCAATTCAGGAGATTGCAGGTTTAACTTAATGATGAAAATGATGCTATTCATAATTTAAAAATACTCATTTATAGTTGTTTTAAGCCTGTAGCACACACAAAAAAAGATTGTAGCACATTTTTCACTGATGTTTTTTTAAGCTAGCTAAAAGTCTGCTGCATTTGGCAGATCTGTTGAAATCATACTGGGTTATAAAGTTTTGGGTAAAAATCAAAAAATTTTAAAAATATTAAAAGCAAAAATCAGATTAATTAGAAATTAGGGTCTGTTTTCTTATGTGCCTTATTAACATGATCAAAAGACATAAAGTAAAATAAGAGTTCCAAAACCCTTATGATCATTAGTAAATAGTAATTATAATTTTTAAGGTGTCTACATTTGAATCAATGCTCATGTGTTAGTGTTAGTACCAAAATATCACTCCAAAAACCCAAACTTGCAATTTGCTTCATATAGGTGGTGACAGGAACTATTAAGGGTGTGTGTTTTCTTATATTACTAATGAAAAAAAACCTGATAAAGTAAGCGAATCTGAAGAAAACCCAGAAAATATTTTAGGTTAAATCTACACTCCTGGCACTTACTTGCTGCCTTTAATAGGCTATACATAATTGTCTTTTTCCATCCATACCCTGACCACATACCTCACAATATACTCCATGCTCCATGAGGGCAGAGATCTGTCTACACTATGTGCCAACATCTTCAGGTCCTAGGACTCTGACTGACACTTCATAGGCAATTAATAGACATTTGCCAAATTAAAGTGTCTTGTCTTTCCAATGGCAAGGTTCAATATATGTCATTTAGGCTCAAATTCCACAGTATTTCTAGGGAAGTATTGTAGAGATGCTTAGACTATTAATTAATTGGCCCAAGGGATAAAAGAAAAAAAATTTCCTTTGCCTCAAAAACATAATACCCTAAGAAAGGAAGACAACGAATAGGTAATTACAATTTACAGATTAATAAATGGTATGGTGAATGGAAAGCCTATTATTTCTCTCTAAATTGAATGCACTTAGAATATAGTTTAAACTACTTAACAAGAAGTCCTACATCCTGGTCTTTTTCATTCTCAACCTCATTTCTTATCATTCTCCCTCATGTTCACGGCATTCTACTACTCCAGCCTATTTTCCAAGCCCTGAATTTACCAACCTCACTCACATATTAGGGTCTTTGCAATTGCTGTTCCTCTTGTTCAGAATAGCTTTTCCCCAGACCTTTGCAGGTACTTTTCTTTTCGTGATTTAGGTCTCAGACAGGATTTGCTTTATATCTCAGTCTCAAGAAGATTTCTTTGCTTATCCCCAGGAATTTTATCTTATACTATGTTTTATTTTCTTCATAGCACTTAACAATATTTGAAATTATCTATTTGTTTAATTGCTCCCATTTTGTCTCTTTCTCTTAAGACCGTAAGCTCTTAAGAGGACACACTGTTTTGCTCATAGCTACAGGAGGTAGTTCTCTGGGCTTGAATGAACTTGACACACGATAGGCATGAATTAATATTTGTTGAATCAGTGAATGATACATGTAAGCATAGGGTGCTATAAAACACTGAAAAAGAACACTCCTTTAAGAATGAGAAAAGAACAGAGCTAAGAGATAGGAAACACTTCCACGCGATACTATTTGGGCTCCTGATTAAACCAGGCCTGAAGTCAGGATAATTTTTCTTTTTAATATGAGTGAATACATTTCCTTTCTACTTGATCCAGTTTGGGTTAGGTTTTCTATTACTTGCAACTGAAAGGGTACTAACAAATGTAACTGTCATTCAGTGGAACCACAAGCTAAAATCCTAGAAAGCTGATTACAATTCTATTTAAATAAGAATATTGTGACATAAGAATTACGCTGAATAAAATGATACCACCTCATGGAGTGGCGACGAAGTGACCTCGTGAGGCAGTTACTCGTGGTGGACCGAATTCCGTCTGGGTGTCCTTCTTACTTAAGCTTCTACACATCTATACGTAAAATGACTGATATATTTTGCTAGATAAATGACACTTCCGAATACTCTGGGTTGTGAACTTGTCTTCAGTTTAGAATGGTACATCTCTTTCATTTTTTTGACTCTTACATCTACCTCTAATTACTGTGTTTTCTTTCCACTCTCCATTTTTTAGTGTTTAAAAATACTATAGAATGCTTTGTTCCCTTTAGAGAAAAAAATCTATTGAAAAAATATAGCTAATGAATACGTATTTATGCTATTTTCCATCAATCTAAATAGGACATTGATATTTGTTGTCATTTTAAAAACATATCTATATGAGAGAGACTAAAATTCTTCCTATTTATGAATAAGAAAGATGTGTCAGCAGACGTATTTGATTAAATAAAGAGAATCAACTCTAAGGTCTAGAGGAGTCCTGCATGGTTTCTCTTCTCAATTCTCCACTCAAAACAGTTCCAGCCATGTATGGCCTACAGCGACGGAAAGGGGTCAATAATCAGCTCGAATGAGGCACTGGTCATTTCCTTAGGGTAGAAAATAAAGGATTTGAGCTGATTTGAAGTACATTTTAGGAAGCTGCAATTATAAATGCTTTTCTCAAAAGAAAGGTAACTACAGAAGTGTGCTTTTGCGTTCTCAGTCTCTGACATAGTAATGACTTATCCTTTGCAGCCACGATGTTCACTGAGGTTGAACTAGACCCTCCTCCTACACAGGGACGTCCTTTCATGTTGCTCTTTTTCCTTCCTATCTCTCTTATTTAGTTTTGAACTGCCTGGTTTTAAAATTAAAATGCCTTAATCTCAGCTTTTTGGATGGTGACTCTTCTTTGGGTTGGACCTAGTTTAGAGGGCAACTTGCATTGAGAAAATGTGATTGTGTGCCTCTTCCTGTGTCTGCGCATGCTCCACACCCTCTTGCCTTCCCCACTGTTTGCATTATTAAAAAGCTTTGACGTGGCTCGTCAGAGCTGGCTGCTGTGTTCAAGACAGGTTCTTGTCAAAACAAGCTCAATGTACTGGGGGACACAGGCCAGGCCAGTTGAATTCAAAGAACATTGCCTAAATCCCTCTGTATATTTTGCCTTTTTAAAAAACAAAAACAAAACAAAAAAACCCCAAAACACCACGATTATGACTGGTCCATCTTTTTGTTTTATAATTTTTACTGTTTTCATGTTACAAATATGACCAACCCCTCTGTTCCTGAGTCATAAGAATATATCACCAAATGACCTACTTGGTCATTTAATACCACTGTGCTCAGAAGAGCTTTTGTTTAAGTACCTAGCTGTTTGAGATTCCTGTCAACTGAATACAGATGAAAAGGAAAGGAGGCGGCTCATCACAGGGGTTCTGCTGATAACACTTCATTTAACATATTTCAGTTTAGCAACACGGGACCGCAAAAAGAAAACTATTTTATTTAAAATGACAGGGCCACTATGTTATATTCACTGTACATATGTCCCACCCAGGAAGTGATGATAATGATAATGGGTACATTTCCAGTTTAACTCTATGGGGTGATTCTGCTCAAATGAATTCACCTCTTGAGTATGACACATCCATATCACATCTCAAAGGCTCACAAAATGGTTATTTCACAGTTATTGACATACCGGAGAGAGAGGGGTTTTCGACAGCTATTCAACAAAGCACAAAGCAGCTGTACAGAGCAAGGTATCGGGGAGATTCTAGCATTTAATTGATATGCCAGACAGCGTTGAAAGCATAAGAATAGAAAATGGGCAATTTGAATGTGGTTATAATTAGCTGAGGCTAACATCCCCTTCTGTTCTGAAGTTTTAGGAAAAATGAAATCCGTAAGTACCAAGTCCAACAGTTTTACCACGGATCAGCGATTTTATTTGATCTCATATTTGTAGATGAACAGCAGCTCCTCTCTTATTGATACTATTTAAGTACTCTGGAATAGTTAGAGATACCACACTCAGAGGCCAACTCCAGCCCAGTGTAGTCAAGAATGATTATTTGTGATCTTGTCCTGAAAATGTCTAAGAATAAGTCAAATGGTAGTATTCTAGGAACTTGTGCATATTGGAAATTACATCTCTAGCAACTACTACCACTTGAAACTTTTCGTGGCCAGATAAAATGTGAAAAACACTAAATGAAGTTGTAGTTGTATTCAACAGTGCTTTTCAAACTTTTCGTCATGGACGCACTCCTGTGAAGGCTTTAGCACTTTCTGGGCCATTTAAAACTTACAAAATCGCTTTGAATTTTTACGCTTTATCATTAAAGAATGTTTTTGTCATATAGTTTGTGTTGGTGGTGGTTCAACTTAATTGTGCTTACACTGCAGGTGTACTTTTATATTCAGCCTTTCTCCTCAACTGGCATTACAGAACACTGTCTCAAAGCTAGCAAAAAGCTTTATTTCCTAAATCTCCCGTTAGAACTAATTTTCACTTAAGATGAATCATGACTATCCTCTGATTTCTCATGCTCCCAACATAAGGCTAAATAATCTTGTATGTGAACCACAGGTTGTGACTCATAGTATTAAGCTACAAACTTCTACCCTGCAGACGAGTATGTACTGATGTGATGCTTATCTGACAGCATGAAACTATGTGATTGCTACCATTACAACAAAAAATAGGTGCCTTAATAAGAGTCATTGGCAAGTCTGACATTATTATCACAAGCACCTGGTCACCAAATCAGAAAAGATCTTCATTGCTACACTTGTGAAACAAGATCTGATAACAATATAGTTCCACTTCTTGCTTCTGAACTTCAAGCAATATTTATAAGGATATTGCAGCTGAAAGAATCTGATTGTTGTGTCTGATCAACTGGCTAGGGCTGTTTCTGGCTTGTTGGAAAATATTTCTTTCCCTTGTCATAACTCCCAGATGCTACTGCTGAGCAAATGGGAACATCACTGCTAGAAGTATTGAAAAGAACAAAAAAGAATTGATTTGGACAATCCATGCGCTGCTGTCATTGATAGAGACACAACTGTGACTGGGGAGTATGACTAGGGTCAGAGCAGAGGGAAAAGAGAAGCACCTAGGAGTTCTCTCTTGTCATCAGCTTTTCAAACTAACTACTCTTGGTTGTTGCAGGCAATATACAAGTTTTCATCAAATGCCAAGAGACATTTAATAGTATTTACAAGTTGCTCTTATAATTTTTCTAAGAGGTGGCTACTTTCACAATGTCAAATCACTTAAAATGGAAAGTTCAGATGGTCAGCACATCTACGACACAGGAGAATCCCTCAGTAACATGGGATTATGAGTCTATTCATTACCAACAGTTGTGTGAGTGGTATTTGAAACTGCGTAAAAATATTCTTCCTTCTAAGATAACTATTTTAAGGCTGACATTGATTCTACTATTTTTCAAAGAAATAATTCATTCTTACAAAACAAATGTTATTGAGAAATTAGTTCCTATCACAGAGAAGGCTACCTAGGTTTTTAAAAGACTGCAACAAATAATTCAGAAAGTAATTTATAAATAAGGAAATATGTTGGTGGGGAACTGAAAGTCACTAATACATTAATCCATCCTGTGGCAAAATGCGAAAGTATAAACAAATCAATTTAAACATTTGTTAAGGAATTTAAACAGATTCAGAGCAGTAATACTGTATGTGAGATTTAAGGACCAATACAGCTAAACAATACCTTAACTAAATAATTTTCTTTAATATGAAAGGTAGTATTTCTAATATTTCTTTTAAACAAGATTCCTTACACAAAAGTTCATTATTTCCTACTTTCATTCAAAGTTATTTACCAATGTTCAGCAATAAACTAGCTGTGAGGACACACGAGCTACGAGAATATCTCTGAAGAGCCAAATATATTTCTTTTAGTTGGTTAATGAAAAGAATGGTCCTGGAATAGAAACCAGAGGGGAAAAAGCTAACATTTTCTAAAGAGACAAGTGTACATGTATTTAAAAGGGTTTTATGTAACACCTGAGAAATTTTAAAAATCTGCTGATGACCTTAATTTTCTAATCGTTGGCAAAATAGATTCTTGTCTTTTTCTTAATAAAGTCAAGGCATTAAAAGAAAAGAAAAGAAAAGAAAAGAAAAGAAAAGAAAAGAAAAGGAAAGAAAAGAAAAGAAAAGAAAGAAAGAAAGAAAGAAAGAAAGAAAGAAAGAAAAAGAAATTAACCAATGACAATATGTTAGGTATTAATGAAAATAGTTCATAAGCAGTAAGTTCAAGGACATATAACTCAACATGCAACGCTACCCATATTCTCCAATGCAGATTTTGAAGAGACCAGATTTCTTTTTGTGTTTTCATATTTACAGAACACAATGCCTGTTTGCAGTTTTTAGAGGTTCATTGTGAACCCTCTAAAGGTTTCTTTATCATTTAATATTATAAATAATTATGTTCCTGGGCGGCAGTTCAAAGCTCAGTACAGCACTCGTACAACACCACAGGCAGGTCAGGTGACCTTTCTCCAATTCTCCTCTCTCTGGTGCTGAGGACAGACAAAGTGATATGTCTGTCATACGCCATTACCATTAGAACAGAATCTTGTTCTTTTATTACAACTGAACTCCGCCAGATTTCTCAGCAGGAATGCTAAGTGAAATCAATGTCTTGGATTTCCAGGCTGAGCTTGGAGGTCACAGCCACTCTATCATTTCTCAGCATTATCCTTTCTCGTGCGCGCACACACTCCCCAAGCCTCCAACTGGCACACAGCAGATTGAAAACAGCATGCATCAGAGGACTCATGCTGTACAATTTTACAGTCTTTTGGAGCCCCCTCCTTTTGATTCCCCCCTTCCATTTTTTGCAAATTGCAAATAAGTTTTGTTTGTGTCCTTCTCTAGAGTTGTGAGTCAAAGGCAAAGGCACACCTAGGAAGTAGGGCAGGCAATAAAACCCAGAGAACATGGATGATTTTTGACAGCTGCCAATAAGATCATTTTTTTACACCATCACCTGGATGTGGCTGACAATTCCACTGTTCCAAACAATAAATATATCTTAAATGTAAACCATTAGTTTGGTTTATGTCAGGTAGGTATGCAGTCACACAAAGCCCATTAATAAAATAATTCTATTTTATACTAAAATAGACATGAAAACTCACCAATAAGCCACACAGAAAATACCCCAGGACACTAAGAATTGATTGTTTAAAAACATAAATGTAGCAATAAATGATAGCTATTTCATATAAGTAAAATAGCTTTGTGAAATGAAAATGTTTATAATGCCATGTATAAATGTCAGTTTCAGGGTACAAGAAACTAAATTCATGTATTGAAATGGGTCCTTCTGATTTACTGTTGGTTGAATCCTTTTGGCCACGTTCTTCATTAAAGTGACAACAGTAATTGGTCTATTTTTAATGCACTAAACTTTACTGCTGAGCTAAAACACAAGCACATTTAAGACATTTTTTCTGACAATAAGAGCGGTTGTAGATAGTATGATTGTGGACACTGAGCAAAGAAGGGACATGTTTTTATTAAATCATGTTATTACGAAAAAAGAGGCACTTTACTGTTGGGCAAACTTTGTATGCATTTTACCCAATTGCATATGGGAAGAAACACATCTACAGCTTTCTTAAACTTTACGTGATAGAAAATTCACAAAGGCTAATTTTTAAAAAGTTACCGAATTTTAAAGATAAACTATAAAATATATTTTAAAATTATGTATAACCAGAGGCATAAAAACATAATTCACTTTTTCACTAGTACTGAAAAATGGAGGTACATGAACCTATAGAAAATGGAAGAAGATTCTCACTGGCATAGATAACCTGTCTGCTCTGCACATAGTCTATAGGGTTCTATGAATGTTTAGAACCATAGAACTCATAAAGCAGTCTTGGCAAAGCTAACCTGCAATCACTTGGGCATTTGCCATGGTTACCTAAGTATCACTGCAGCAACTGCTCAGTAAACCTCTGAATGGATGAATGAATGAATGAATAGACCCGTAAATGGCTGATTGACATCAAAAGCTTCACAATTATTTGAGTAAGTAATTTGGGGAGAAGATACTAATGATAAAAAGTTATTCGAGAGGTAAGAAAAAAAATCTCATTCGTTATTTACAAGTGAAGTTTATACTCCAAAATCATAAAATGAAATGTCCTAATGCTTAGTGTCATTATGAAGCATGATGTGAAATCACATTAATAAGTCAAGGTAAAAAAACAGAGAATAATAATACCTCACAGGATTATTGTGTGTGACAGTGATTATGCTGCTACAGCTATTTACTTGACTCAAAATTAGTCTGTACACACAATACATTAAAACTGCTGGTCCATGAAGACCCCAAAATATCACTGATTTAAATTTTATTTAGCAAAGGTTTAATTACTACCAAGTTTTAAAAACTATGTTCTACTGTGATAATAAAGAAAAGCAGACCTTATCTTTGGTGTACATTAAACACAGAACATGCAAGGTCCATTAAACGGCTGAAATAGATCTTAAAAGGTGAGTTTGTACATTTCGTAATGTCCCAGCAGTGGGGACAATAATTTAAACTACGTATTTGCACATATTTCTGGTGAATCACAGTCTAAGTTATTCGTCCAGGTTAAGCTGTACTTTCAAATGTATTTACCTCTTAACAATACGAAAAACGCCTCAAGAGTTTTGGGGAGATGGATACTGGAGTACACTTTCCCAAATGATCTCTTCTCTTTCCCAATTCACCCTCTGAATTAATAGATTAACTGTGAAAGGGGACTAGAGCAGGATTAAAAACAAATTCCTGGGGGAGTTTTTTTTCTCTTTCAATACTTGTAAAATTTTTTTCTCTGTGTATTCCTTTCAACTACTCTTACCCTGTTACTCTTTAGGGATTTCCAATATGGCATTTGGAAAAGGGAGAACAGAAACAATTTTCTACGTAATACAGCAAAAGACAAAATATTGTTATTTTGGGGGTAAATCACCTGTGTCAGTTTTCTACTTACTACTTTCTAATAGAAAATATGTGTTGTCATTTCCCTGAGTAATCTCAGGGAAAAATACTTTATGGTTACTCTTCTGTCTTCTTTTAGAGAATTTAATACATTCATGCATCATCATCTAAGATCTTGAGATCTTACAAACACAAAAACATTTCAAGTTAAAATTTTCTCCTTTTCTCTTCTAAGACAAGGAGTAAATATTTGAATTCTCTCCCTGCCAATCCTTTTCCATGTTCTCTCAAGAAATGTTTCCTTGGGGCGCCTGGGTAACTCAGTTCATTAAGTGGTCGACTCTTGATTTCGGCTCAGGTCACGATCTCAGGGTCCTGGGATTGAGCCCAGTGTAGGGCTCCACGATCAGCAGGGAGTCTGCCTGTGGATTGTCTCTCCCTCCCTTTGCCCCTCCCCCTGCTCATGCTCTCTCTCTCTAAAATAAATAAATAAATCTTTAAAGCCCAGAGACTCAGTATTCATTAAAAAAAAAAAAATGCTTCCTTAGTTCCCCAAACAAAACTATTTCTAAATAGTCTTACTTCTAACACTATTATTGTCTCCATATCTTTCATGAAAATCTCACTGGATGAATGATATATCTAAAATTATATCCATACTGCACCATGTTGTAACAGTTACTGATATTTAAACAAAACATTTTCTGGATGCTCCGTCTGTACTCCTATTTTAAGGTGTATTTCAGTTGCCCCTTTTTTGGGAAACCCCTCCCAGAATCTCTCACTGAAGGTAACATCTTTGTCCCAATAACTTTCAATGCACTTATCTGTAACTGTAAGATTTTGTATCATAGAATATGGGTATCTATTTTATAAGACTGTAGGCTACGTGAGTACAGCATATCTATCTTATAAATCTTTGTATCACTCACATTTCCTACTATAGCTATCCATGCATGCTCATTGAATAAATGAATGGCTAAATGTATGTGTGTTATCGATCCTTATTAATCCCAGCAGACTCTTATCTCCTTAAAGACCCAGAGGTTAACCCAGTTGCTGCCACATAATAGATATTCAATAAATGCCACTGACTGAAAAGTAAAACTCTAAATGGTAAGACATGCAGCTTCTTCAAAAGGGTACCTTGCTTTTGGGTGGTGGGCTGTTTGTGCTCTTGTCTGTGTGAATGCTGGTAGGAGATACAGCAGCACCGAGGTTGCCTTGGGGTATGCCTGGGAGCTTTCCTCCTGGAGATACCTGCATTGCAGCTAGCTGGGCAGCATATAACTGCTACAGGAGAAAGAGGGAGAGAGAAGGAGAGAGAAAAAAGACTGTCAGTAATAAAATAAATGCACCTCTTGAAAGTACCTCTATTCAGATGTGGTAGTTTTCCTGTGGGTGTTCTTGTTTACTGCCCTGGAACATTTAAAGAAAGAAGTTGTCACCTCAACTTTCACGACTTCCTTCTCTGGGGAGAAATGACAGATACCACATATAAGGGATTTCAGCTTCAGGATGTCCAGGGACTCAAAACAAGTAACAGTCATTCATACTTACTCAATATTTCCCAATGTCTAGGGAAGACAAGTATATCATATTATTTGGTCAACACCTCTTTTTGCTCTATTTTAAAATGTACACAGTGTGTTACAAAGAACGCAGCTTCATACGCAAAGTAAGTCTCTTACTATCCATATCGGTTTAAGTCTGGTATACCTCCTTTTTTTGACCTGCTGCAATGGGCACCTGTAACAATTTTTTTTCCTAAAAAAATTTACAAAAAAGTCATTGATGGGGAATGAAAGGAGAGTATATGAAGAACATTATCTGGTCTACCTACATTGAAAAAATTAACTGGATGCTTGCCAGAAGTCCACTTTATGTCATGATATATAAACACAGACAAACCTGAAATTATCTTGAGGATTAGGGTTTTAAGAATACTGTCTGAAACATGCACTGCTCCACTAAGCCACCACATAGTAGTTCTTATTAAGTAACCGGTAAAAAATTCTTCAACAAATCAATTTAATAACAAAAGAAAATTTCACTTTGATAATAATTCTCATATGATATGGTATCTTAAACAAGGAGGTTGCTTTAGATTCAAATAGTCACCTCAAATGTTTAGATTAATTCTCTTTTCATCTCCATTTAGCAGTTTGTGAAAATTTTAAGATCTGGATGGAAAAGAAACTAGCATGTGTGTGTGTGTGTGTGTGTGTGTGTGTGTGTGTGTGTGTGTGTATGCAAGATATAACTTCTGTAATGGAAAGACTGATACTAAAGGAAAAAGCTCTCAAAGGAAAGTACTGTGACATAGCTTATCTTGATTTTTCTCTGAAAGAAATTTCAAAGGATAAAACTGCTCAGGATAAGCCAGAGACCCTGATAAGTGGGGTCTCTTTAGAAATGAAATATTGAAAACTAAAGACAGGCATATATTTACATGAAAATATACATACACTGTTCACAGTTTCCAGATACTATGGTCTAAATGAAACAGATCATTAAAATTATTGATAAAATTATGTTTTTTTAATGACAACTAACATAAGATTTATTCCAGACAAAGAAACACCAGAGGAGTATATTTGTACTATCAATAATGAGTGTTCCTTCTCCCCAAGTGTGTGTGTGTGTGTGTGTGTGTATGCTTGTGTGTGTGTTTACACGCATTGGAATAATTATATTCTTTATTTCAGTCTGTGAGAAAGAAAAACTAGATTTAATTCATAAGTCTTAGATTGCATAAATTAGAGTAAAAGAATATGATGTCAGATACAATGACTGGGAGTTTATCATTTTTTCAAGTATCAGAATTGATCCATTTCTCACACTTGTGTTAAAAACCTTTCCATTATTTTCTACAATTCAAAAAAGTAGTATTTTTTATCCTCGTCCTAAACTGTTTATGAAGTTATTAAGAAAATAACCAATATCCCAAGATACACTTTGTAAATTTAAATTTTGTCCAGTAAAATACATGTACCGAATTACATATACAGAATTAAAAATATTTTAAAAATAGGCTGTAGAGCTATGTTACATATTATAAATTTCATGTTGTATTATATATTATATCCTTGTCTTTAAAAATTATTTCAGTGGGTATTATCCCTAGAAACTAACAATCCATATTAGTGGTTTAGTATATATACTAAATATAAGACTGCCTCATAATTACTGACGATTGACATGAGATATTTTAATATCTGTAGGTAAAAAGAAAAACGTGAACAAAGTAATTATTCAAAATTTTAATTTGATTATTAAAGAATTATCTCATAATTTGAAAGAATATTGGCTAATTGTGTTATTTAGATAATTATATAGATGGACCAATCACTCATAAAAGGTGATCCAATGCTTAAATATCAATCTCTATAGACAGACCCACAACTTCCAGAGAAGTATAAGAACCACTATTGAAAATACAAGCACAAACATACTCTCAGTTGAATGTAAAGGTTGCAGATGGCATACACTTGGAATGAAAAATGTCATACACATTCTTTCCTCATTCAAATAAATGCATCATTTTTATCTTTTTAAATTATGAAATTAAGGTTTATCTTAATTAAACTGTCCTAAGAGATGCTTTTGAGTAGAAAAACTAAATTTGTAAAACAGAAGGACCCATTTAAATATTTTTACAAGAACAGTGTGGTATCATCCACTTTGCTGGTACTTTTACACACTATAGAGATTTAAAGTAATTTATGATGAAATGTCGCAAGCGTATTAGTCAATCAGAGTATGGTTAACATTAGGTAGCTCTTCATTCCTCTCAGTCTCCCATATCCCCTTCCTCATATTTGGCTTTCTCCTGCTTCCCCGAGGTTTGGAAGTAGGAAATATCTATTTCTAATACATTTTATTTTGTGTGAAATATATGTGTTCCTTAAATTCACATTATATTACAGAAGCTTTCAAAAAGGCCTCAAGTCTTAGAGAATCTAACACACTTCAAGTCTGCACAGGTAAAATAAACCAGAAATTTTAATACTTCTGGGTCCTAATTTGACCTAATTCACAGGTTAAAGGGAAATTTCAGTGGCTTTAAAGAAGCTGACCATGTTTCGCATAGCTGGCTACTATGTAAGGGTGGGCAACTTACCAAAAAGAAAAAAAAATGTTGCTGTGACTTATTTTAACACAACCTTTCAAAAAATTAAGTTCATTTATCTATGCATGTGTGTGCTAATTTTAAAACAAGGGAATCAAGACATAATGGATATTTTATTTCACTTATTACATGCTCTTGAAGCAAGATCAAGAATAACAAGAGTTATTTGTATTGAGTGAGATCTATAATCACACTGGTTGACCTTGTTGAGAGGGAAGGGTCATGGAATGTAGTGGCCATTGGGGGGCCATCTGAAGTAAAAAAGCATCCTGAGAACTATAGAACCCACTTCCACATGATGGATAAACCTTGTGTGTGTTTCTACATCTTAACAATACAAATTTTTTAAACACAAATCTGGCTAACATTTTTTAAAAGATCGCAGATAAACCCAGAGTTAAATATAAGGTGCATTATGATAAATGTATTTTTATGAAAAAGTTAAGTTGTTCTAAACTTCAGAAATAAATTGGGAGATCCTAAACATAAAAAACTAAACCTTAAAGAGAGCGCTCACTTCATGAGGTTAAACAGACTAACAGAATAACTGTTTTGCCTTGCAGAATAACTTTACTCTTGAAACTCTTGTGTTAGGGATTTATTTTAATCTCTAAAACTCCCCAATTCCACAGATCATTAGGTTTTCCACTCTTTATAATTACTTAAAATATTGCATTCCTATTCCCTTTCCCTTCCTTCATTCCTACACTTACTTCAGACAATGATTTTTTTTTTTTTAAGGAAACAATCACTTAAAATTAAGCTGGACTCTTATCCATTGATTACTTAGGGTCTTCCTGGTGCTCATGTGTCCATAAGAGTGTGAGTGTGTGTGTGTGTGTTTAACTCCCTTTTGTTTCAAATTTTCCATAAAACCACATTTTTTTTGTCTCTTTAGCTTCTTCAAGGACCCACTGTTTTCTACTTCTAGTGTACTTCTACTGGAACAGTTAAAGTAAGGCAAACTTCAATTTAATACCAGTTCTGAATTAGTGACCTTGAGTAACTAAACTGAGCCACACAATTCTTTAATCTGCAAATTCAGGATAAATAAAACTGACCTCTTAGGGTTGCTGTGAGAAATAGACCACACAATGTGTATAAAATACTCAGAAACACACATGACGAAGAATGCTTTATCAATAAGTAATAGTTATAATTATTAATTAATTATACCGAGTAAGAAACTGACTAGGAAATATGTATGTGCTGACTTCCTACTATATACTCTGGACTGTGCTAGGTACAGTGGAGGATACAAGCAATGTATAAATATACTTTCTTCCCTAAGTCAAGATTGATAAACATAAAACAATGAGAGTGTAAGTGTACTATAACTGTATGCCACTTTTAAGGGTGTGAAGGAAAGGAAATGAGTCAGTGTGAACTGATTTTTCATAGAAGAGTTGTAGCTAAGCTGATAGTAAAAAAGAAGGTGGCATTCTAGGAAGGGAGACCAATTTAAAGGCACAGGAGNAGGAATGAGGTAGCTTTTGCCAAGGGAATACAGAAGATGGTGTGGAACAGTGAATGGGAGAAAGGACAGTGACATAATTGAGTGCATACTCCAGGAAGAATAAAGAAGCACTGCCTTTGTAGGCTAGTTCACCGTCTAGAAGATCTTCAAATACAGACAAAGAGTTTAAGTTTAATATGTAGGCAACAGAAAGTCACTGAATTTTTGAAAGCAATATACGTGATAGTTTTAGCATAAAGATCTGACAAGATATCAGTTATGAGGTTACCAACATTTAGCAGCAATAATTTTAATGGTACCTTGAGTTGAAGTAACAATTGCGGAAATGAAGATGGAAAAAATGATACCAAGTTAATAGCACAGTGGGCACATAAATGACTACACATTAACTGGGGAAAAGAAAGATGAAATAGAAGAACAGGATGAATAAGTATAATTTATATAGTCTTTATTTCATAGATATAATATGTAAGTATTCACGTATCACATATTCTTATTTGTGTATGTAGTCATTATACTATCTTGTATAACAGCTAAAACACATGTATTTTCTTCTTTTTTTTGAAAGAAAAAACAAAAAACAAAACTAAGTCACACAGAGAGACTTCCCTATAATTCGTATTGTGATAGTAAAAATGCTAGAACCATTCCGTTATGGGTTTCCCCTAAAGTATAGCTCATTAAATTTTTTTAAAAGTATTAATACTATGATGCAATGTATCTACAACAGCATGAGCTTGAATTATACTTATCTTAGTTAAACCTGATCAGTATATTTTTTTCCCGTGATGTACCACATGTCCCAAAGCACTAATAGGCAGTGGGCTGATAGTTCATTAGTGGGCAGTCTTCCTGTTGAGCTGTAATAGTACAGTGTGGGGTCAAAACAAAAATCTGATGGGATGATAAAGGATAGATATTTTAACTTATGCTAATTAATTGTTGCTAATTTTGGGGAAAACAGTACAGTTGTATTTAGACAACTTGGCTTTTAACCCACAGTTAGATACAATTGTATTTTCTTCTCAAGACAGCCATTTTTACTCAGCTATTCTAAGCTAGTGGCTGGTACTTAGTGCAAGGGGTGGAGAAGTTCCACAAAAGAGCCTTCTGAATTCTAAGGTAGACTATTTAATTTCTTCCTTGAGATGGTAAATTCTTGCCACTTCTCCTTAATAGGTTATTTTTTCCCAAATTGTTGAAAATACAACTTCTCCTGTTGCTATTACTCTAGGACCCAACTGCCATCTGGAGTTTTTGGGTCGAAAGCATTATGCACTGACAAAAATATCTATTACTGGTTGGTCCCTCAAACCATTTACTAACTAGTAAACTCCTTGAAGGCAAGGATTTTGTCTCTATTATTTAATGCTTTCTCAGAAAATCCTAAAGGCAAGGAAGAGCAGAAATGAATAAAGGCTGAAATGAACTACATGAAATAATACCATTAATTTTTAACAAACATAGATCTCTAGTATGTATTTAATATATTTTTAATAATGGTAGTGACTATATGTGAAACAAATTTTAAAAACCTGGATGGAAATGGCATGTTTTTACTACTTGAGGAATTAGAGAAAAGACATAATGGTGATGTTGATAAAACTTCCCATTCATCCATTTATTTCATTTACTTAAAGGAACAAAGAAACAATGAATTTCAAAATCTTATCAGCATAATATAGCATATATACTTACTGTAGGCATAATCATAAATGAATAAGTCAATATGGAATTGTGAACCAAAAAAATGGATAAATATTATTGGAAAAAAAAGTTAATATCTTTTAAAAAGACAATAGAATCAAGAGTTTAAGCACAGAGATACTCTTAACTGTTTCGGAAAAGACCAATAGGAAATGCCTTCTTTCTGATAAAGGGATATACACTATTTACTCACTGGATCCTAAATATTTATTAGTCAGAGAATAAAGAGGTATTTAGTGGGGGCTACGATTGTGAGATAGAAGCTGTTGTTTGGGATACATTTTTCTTGGTTAGTTCAAAACCTAATTTTCTGTTTGAACTGGGATTTATTATCAGGTCTCCCGTTCATGTGCCTAAGCAATCTAAATAAAGGCGACACGGAGGATACCATATACTGGCAATTACTCAGGAGCCAGTAGCATAGGACGGTGTATAGTCTGATCCAACTACCTTACATTCCGAATAAGAGACAGGTGGACACTGAGTAATGAAATGGGGACACTCATACCTCATCGGGAAAATAGTGTGAAATAAGTCAGGCCCACCATTCTCTCTCTAACTCTACCGTCCCTTTCTCTGACTGCCCACATCTCTCCTCCCCAAATCACAAACTCCATCATACCAGATAGGAGAGCTGGGTACAAAAAGTGTTAAAAAAAAAATTAAAGTTGTGACTGAAAATGCTGTCTTTCCTAAATGCTATATCATAAAACATACCGATTCTTTAAGTAAATTTGTAAACACTTATACTGCCATTATCTGAATGAGGAGTGTTAACAGATTGCACACCCATTTAATATAATTTTTGCTAAATTAATTGCTTAAAATTATTTCTAGAAGTAGAATCATTTTCTCCAAATGAAATATATAAACACCAATACATGAAAGACAGAAAAAAAGAGGTACATTATATAAATGAATTTTACATATTTTTAATATTTAATCAAATGAGACCAATGAGGTTGTTCAATTTACCCAAAGAATTTAAATAGGCATAGGGATGGAAGTTGAAGTGCTTTATTAGCCTTCGGGCTCAAGAAAGCCCTCACTCAGAAAATAAGTAACAGTCACTTCTAAACTCTCACATACGCAAACATGTATAAACTTAAATTTTCAAAAAGAACATTATAGAGCTAAAAACTCCCTGATTAATAGTCTCTTGAAGTTCAAATACACATACAGAAATGGCAGAAGAGTTTTATCTGAAGTCCGGGGACTGATATCTAGCAGTAAAAGTTAACACATATGCAATGCGTTAACTACTTGAGTTAGTGGTTTTCAAATGTGTGTGTCGTCATTTAGCATATGATTTTAAAAACATGTAGGGTTTAAAAACAGGTAAATGTGTACTTCTAAAGTTTAAGTCAGACCTGAAAGATGTACGTTAGATGTGATATGTAAGAAAAACATTTGTTTGTTTTTTTAAGGGAAGAAACAAGGAGCAACATTTGTGAGGAAAAAATTCAGAAAGCAATTTCAAGGCTCCATAAGTGTTATCTTTATAGCTTAATTTCAGCTTCTTAATGTAACTTAAATGTGGAGTTTAAAGAGAAACTAATGTACTGGAGAAAATCTTTCAAAACATATCAGCATGTTTCAGTGTGAATAAATTTGCATTGCACATTATTTTTCATAATGTTTCCTCACAGAAAATTATCAAAGCAACTTAGTTTAAACATGGACTTCTTTCCCTAACACTGTCAGCTCTTCTTTTTGATGTTATTCAAGTATATTGCAAGAAAAATAGGATAGGCCTTAAATTTGCTGGGTCCCAGGGCAAAAGTGCAAATAGAAACACACATGGCAAATTTATAAAAACTTACAATTTACAAATTAAGCTAATGCAGTGTTTATTAAAACATTTCAGTCTCCCATCTTGACAAACATACCCCCAAAACCCCTGAATGCAAATGAAAACCACAATGAGATATCACTTTACACCTAGTAGGATGGCTATTATAAAAACACTAGAAAATAACAAATGTTCTCAAGAATGTGGAGGAATCAGAACCCTTACTGATTGCTGGTGAGAATGTACAATTGTGCCGATGCTACAGAAAACAAAATTATACACAGTTACCATACAACACAGCAAACCCACTTCTGGGTATATACCTCAAATAATCGAAATCAGAGACTGTAACAGGTATTTGTATACCTCTGTTCAGAGCAGCATTAGTTACAATAGCCAAAAGGTGGAAGAAACCCAAGAGTTCATCAACGGAGGGATGGATAAACAAAGTGTGTTATAAACACACAGTGGAATATTATTCAGCCTTAAAAACAAAGGAAATTCTGATACATGCTGTGACACAGATGAACCTTGAAGACATTATGTTATGCTAAGTGAAATAAGCCCAATATTGTATGATTCCTTTTATATGAGGTGAGGTATCTAGAATATTCAGCTTCACAGAGACAGAAAGAATGGTGTTTTCCAGAGACTGGAGGGAGGTGGAGAAAGGGACTTAATTCTTCAATGGGTACAGGATTTCATTTTGGGAATATGAAAGTTCAGAAGGTGGATGGTGGTGATGGGTGCACAATGACGTAAATGTGCGTAATGCCAGGGACTGTACATTTAAAGATGGTTAAAATGGTAAATTTTATTTTATGTTTATTTATTTTTTTTAAGATTTTTTGTTTATTTATTTGACAGAGATAGAGACTACAAGCAGGGGGAGCTGCAGGTACAAGGAGAGGGAGAAGATTCCCCACTGAGCAGGGAGCTCAATCCTAGGACCCTGGGATCACGACAAGAGCCAAAGGCAGGTGCTTAACCGACTGAGCCACCCAGGTGCCCCTATGTTACGCATATCCTTCCCCCAACCCACAGAGAAATGATGAGGAGGGCAGGCTTGAATTTAGAATCTTGATCTCCTTGGTGCTCCATGTTTGGGCCCACAGCCAGCACTCCCTCTTTTCCTGTCCCCTGCTCCATTCAAGAGAAGAGGTGTGGCTTTTGCCCTAGATGGCCTAAATTTCTTGTCTGTGACTGACCTGCAAATGGCTCCCAGCCCTGCTAGACATGAGTCTTTAAGAAAATCCAAGATAAGGTTAGAAAGATATTCCAGGCAGAGGAAACATAACATGCAAAGTTACAGAGTTATCCTTTAAATCAACCAACAAAATAGGTCTACACGTATTTAAGATTTTTCTGTATACCACGGAAGGCACTTTTTAAAAAAGACTTTCCCTTTCCCTTCTTAAAATAAAAGAATATGTTCATGCTAGTTGTCCTAGGCAGGATGTGTGGTTATTCTGTTTTACAGCCACCACTATTGGAGCAGTGCTCAGGGAGACTGAACAAAGAGAGATCTGGTTTCTTTCACGCAGCGTAACGTTTTTGAGGTTCCGCCATGTTGCAGCATGTATTAGCAGCCTGCTCCATTGTATTGCTGAAGAATATTCTTTCATAGGGATATATCATATTTGTGCGTGTGTTTATCCAGGTGATGGACATTTGGGTTGTTTCCAATTTTAGGCCATTATGAATAATCCTGCTATGGAACATTCCTGTACAAGTCTTTGTGTGTTTTCATTTCTCTTGACTACCCAATTCCTAGGATTGGATTTGCTGAGTCATAGGGTAATTTCATGTTTACTTTTTTAAGAAACTGCCAAACTTTTCCAAACTAGCTGAACCATTTTTACATTCCCACTAGCAGTGTTATCAAGGTCCCAGTTTCTCCATATCATCATCAATACTTGGTATTGTCTGTCTTTTTTATTATAACTATTCTAGTAGGAGAGAACTGGTATCTCATTATAGTTTTAATCTGCATTTCCTTAGTGATGAATGACATTAAGCAACTTTTCATGTGCTTCTTAGCCATTTCTATGTCTTCTTTGGTAAAATGCCTACTCAGACTTTTGCTCTTTCTAAAATATGGGTGGTCTTATTATTGGTTGTAAGAGTTCTTAATATTCAAATTTGATTGTAAAGAGTAAAACCTACCAGAGAAACTGAGTGAGGGTTCAGTTTAATAGCAGTGTATAGACATTACGAAAAGGTTCATAATGATAAAAATATGATGACAATAAAAGCGTAACACAAATAAACATATTTTCTGCTCATATAAATTTTATATACTTACACAATGATAAATTTTTTATTCTTTAATTTTTAAAAATCCTATGCAGTGGAGGTTGTAAAGGACTATGCACTCGTTGCACTCCATCAAGGAATACTAGCATTGTCAAGAGAGCTCTGAAAAGTTGATGACTTTTATTAACTACTAAGGTGACTTCCAGAAAAAAATGAAGACCAGATAGGGCTAGCTCTCAAGACGGAGACTCTTGAGGGTAAAAGGCGTGGGGTAGGGAGTATAAGGTTATAGAGTTCTCTCTTAACTTCCTTGATAATTAAGCCTTAGAAGTGGGGTGAGGAGTGGGGGTGTGAAGCATTTCTCCTGCTGCTTCACCCTCTTTACCACAGTCCAAGGCGGAAGGTGATTGGAGAAAGGTGCCTGTGGGGGATGTGGGAAGAGTTTTCACTTAATCTCTAGTCTAGAGTTCCAACTGAGGAGTTTTTCCCAAGGGAGAAAAGGCAGTGAACTAGAGTCACTCTACTAGGAACTATAGTCACTTGGAGAAGTAAGTTCAAGGAAGTACACACAATGTGAGAGATCCAGGATCTGCTGTATTTGGACACAATTCCCAAGGAAACTTGAGGGCAGGAAAGAAATGTGTCAAACTGAAAGAGTAAGCAAACTCAGACTTACGATAGATTTGCCCAAATGGAGGAGAACTAATAGCCAGTATATCAATGGCACAGAATTTTTTAAATGAGCAAGTTGAAGCTGTTGGAATATAAGAGTTTCAGTATCAGATTACTTAAGGAAATGATTTAAGTGGACAAAGCCTCCAAAGGCTGGAGGGCCAGCTGAGATCTAGAAGGGAGTTCTAGACTGCAGGGGGACGAGGCACAAGGGGAAATATTATCCACTTCAGAAAGGGAATTTTCTGCCTTCCGAGAAAACAGGTGAGCCTCTCAGAAAGCATGTCGGAGGAAATAAGGGGCTGGCTGGGAGGGGCCTCAAGGCAGAAACTACTGCGATTATGACCCACACCTCCTTAAATGTATTACTCCTGAATAATGTGTCTTGGAAAAGCTGGAATACAAAAGTAAAACATTATGTCTGGCTACAGTGCAGTTTTACCATTAAAAAGCTATCATGAATACATGTACAGATGCTATCGCGTTATCTATGTGAAGCTGCTATCTCCAAATGCTAATAATACACAGAAATCTTTATTACTTTATTCCAAATTCAGTCCCACTCAGTGTGATACTTGGACGGAATACGGAGCTATCAATGAGGGGTGGAGTGTTGATAGGGTGTGAAGATGGCATCTTGATAAAAATTAAAGAATACATTTGAACTTACTTAAATTGTAAGACCTTTTTCACAGGTATGATGCTCTCAAGCTGTTTCTGTCACACAGCAGAGACTGAAGCATATAAATAAGAAATGCTTCAAATGTACTGGATTTTAAAAGGCTTTCTTCATCTTGTGATACACCAATAAATCTTTAATAGTTAGAAAAAACATTTGACTTTTACAATTGAAGCAGTTCCTTAAAGATCCAGATATATTTGCGAGAGTCATGCAAGAAAACACCAACTGATAGTTTATCTATCTCTCTCTCACTCCCTCCTCGTTTTTTCTACTCCACAAGCCATCTTCATGTACTGCACAGTAATCCATTACAATATGTTCCAACATCTGCCTCCCCATATGATGTATGACCTATTCGATTGACCCTTTTTATGCCGTTCCAGACTTTCTGCTCATGACTGTGGGAGGAAGAACGCTCTGCATCTATTCCTGAGGTCACTAACCAGTAAATACATCTCCATTTGGCAAGGTAAAGGGGACACTGGCTGGAAAGCTCTGCAAATCTTTTATATATCAGTGATTATACTCATAGCTTTAATTAGTTTAATTTATGGGGAAAAAAAAGCCCTGCTGAAATTCCTCTCAAAGTAACAGTAAGAAAAGAATGCTTGTTTAGCAGGGGAAAAAATTCTGTTTTCTGTTGTTACCCAATATTTTTATTTAATATAGGGAAGCTGAGTATTATCAGGAAGATTTTTAAAGCAATCACATCTTTGACTAAGTTCAAAATTGTGAAATCATTGTTCATTTTATCCCAATAGATTGGGGGTGGTATGTAATAATAACCAAGACATTAAAAATAGTGAGCATTTTTAACTCAATAAAAAGAGAAATTGAGTGTTAAGTCATATTAAATCAGACTATATATTAGTTTGTATATTACAGAAAAAAAAAAAGAAAAGAAAAACATACTTCCAGATTGCATACTTGCTGGAAGCTTGAAAATTCTTGGCGCATATGGGAAGAGGCAGTGCAAGAGCCATGATTTTTCTCAGTGACTATGAAGTGCCACTCACTTTGCTAGAAGTCTGCATGCTATTTCAGGGATCACCATAATAAGTCTGTGTGTTTAGTGGGGGTGGTTCGATAACTTGACAAAGATTAAACAACTAGTAGTTTCAGAAGTCTGGGTATCCCTTAAAGTTTTCCTTTCTACTATGTGCCATATAAACTTACCATATGGGGGTAACAATGTTACTACTAAAAACACTTTCCAAACTTAACATTTATGGGATGAATTCTCTCTATTGCAGTGGGATTCCCCTACCTGCTGGCCAGTGGAAGCGGGGATTTTCCCTAAATTCTGAGCCAACGATAGTTGACAAGCCCAGGACTTAAAAGGCTTCAAGAGTCAAAGACTTCTTGGGTCACTCATGACAGAACTCTCCTCTCCTTGAAGAAAGCACAGCCATTTAAGATTTTGTTTTCTTTATGGGGCGCCTAGGTGGCGCAGTCCTTAAGCATCTGCCTTCAGCTCAGGGCGCGATCTCCTCCGCTAGGAGCCTGCTCTTCCTCTCCCACTCCCCCTGCTTGTGTTCCCTCTCTCGCTGGCTGTTTCTGTCAAATAAATAAATTTTCAAAAAAAAAGATTTTTTTTCTTTAGTTCTTTTGTTTTACTGCTGATACTAATAGACAACACAGATGATGGGTTAAAATTACAAAGACTTCTTCCCATGGATTTCACCCTTAGTTTTTCCTTCATTTTTCTTCTGTAAATTTTCATGATTGAGAAACTATTAGATATTATATTAGTGTTGGTTATTTAGGTACATAAAGTAAATTAGTCTACATTTTACTACATTTTAGTAAACTACTACATTTAGTAGTTTAGTAGTTTAGTCTACATTTTACTACATTTTAGACTAATCTGGACACAAAATGATAATAGCAGTGAAGAAAATCATAATACTTAAAATGTATAGAATTCTTACTAAGTGCCAGGACCATGCTGTCTCTCTAAAACTTAGGAAACAAGATACTAAAGTAAAAGTCATTTGTCCAAAGGCACATAGCAAGAGGCAAAGAATAGATTAGAATCCAAGTCTTTTTACAGAGCTTGTAACTCTTAACCAATGCCTTAGGAACATCTTTCCTGGTCATTTAAATATGGTAGTGGTCTCTGGGGTTTTGGGTCAAAGAGCTGGACAAGCCCAGGGAGGGTCGTTCTAACAGTACTGCTGACAAAGCCTGGGCATTTATGATAAGAACTATATGACCACCACTGTAGTGCAGGAAGGACATGAGAAGTATCCAAGAGGACATTTTTCCTAGCAATTTCATCTCCTCCTTCTTCTTGGTCACTGCCAGTAAAAAATGTTTCAGTTTGGTTTACTTCTCAATTCATGGTGTTGGAAGAGCATATAAGAGAGAGCTATGACATGGTCAGACAGATTGGGAAGCATTCTCTACAAATATGATTACTGGGAGGTCAGAAGGATGAGATGATGCAACTATGTACATGGAGTAGCAAAAAGTACTAGCAGAACAACCTAGTGGTAGGAGGGAACAGGACAAGTGTAGGGTATTGGAAGGAGGCCAGTGAGGCTCCAGCGTGGTGGCAGAGATGTTCAAAAAGGTAGATGAGGAGCCGTAACAGTTTAAGAAGAGGAACGACATAATTAGATTTGCATTTCCACAAGATTAGTCTAGCTGTAATATGGAGAATTGTTTGGAAGCATTCAGTTCACCAACACTCCCCTTTTAATGGAATAAGATTAACACAATCATTTTTTTCCATGATTTAAAATTGATTCAAAATCAATTATAGAATAATCTGGATATATAATTTTCAACATTCTGAGTCTCAACCTTATTTCAATATTTACTCTTGTATAGAATTTACACTAATAGTTCAATCATATTAACAAATTTTATATATTTTGCTTCAATTCATAGTCACTAACCTTGCTTCTTTTGGATCATTTAAAAAAGAACAAGAAAAATATATTAAAAACGAGTCATTTGCACTACCTAAGCCACACATTACTCTTAAATCAATTAAAATAACAGAAACACACTGCATTTACACTGTGTCTTGAATCATGACAGGCTTCCCTTTCAATTGCATGGGACACACTTCTCATACGATCAAAGTAGTCCGGAGAAATAATCAACAATTGTAACTTCTCCTTTCCTGCCTTAAATTGATTGATTCATTCAATATTTATTTATCGAGCACCTGTATCTTACCAAGCATTGTTCTAGACACTTAGAACACATAAGTGAACTGAGATCTCTACCTTAATGATAGCATTTTAAATGTTTTCCCCCCAAAAGGCTTGCTGGTATTTAATCTTTCATTCTGTCTATCTAGTACTTGTCTGATATTTCCCCATATGACATGATCTATTACTTGTGGTTATTGTGATTGAGAATTTATATATTCATTACTCTTCATATTTATAAATGAGTATTGTTTTTGAAAGAAGTCATTCTTGAAGGTACATGATTGATACATACTTACAACATGGATACACCTTGAAAACATGCTAAGTGAAATAAACCAGACACAAAAGGAAAAACATTGTATGATTTCACTTATATAAACAGGCAAATTCACGGAGAGGGAAAGTATAATAGAAGGCTAATAAAAAGTATAATAGAGTTACCAGGGGCTGAGGGAAGGGAGAATGGCAAGTTATTATTTCAGGGTTACAGAGTTTCCATTTGGGATGATTAAGAGTAACGGAAATAAATAGTGGTGATTGTTACATAACATTCTGAAGGGATTTAATGCTATTAAATTCTACACTTAAAAATGGTTAAAATGATAAATTTTATTATTATGCATATTTTACCACAAAAGTGGAATGATTAAGAGGGTGCTAGGAAAAAAAAAAAAAAAACACTGTTTTCCTGTCCCACATTAAGCTTTATTTCTTTAAAACAATTTTTTCTAATTTATTCCCATGTGTTGGTTCATTTTGTACTTTAACTCAAGAGAAAATATTTAAAAGGGAAAGGAGTAATGGTATTTTAAAGTAAAAGAAGGTTGGAAATACTAGATTCTTTAAAAAAATTACTAAAAATTATCCTAGGCTTTGGAAACAAATACAAATAAAAGAAAGAAGAGGATGTTCTAAATCAACCCAATTCAGTAATGTCCCTTTCAGGTTAATGGTCGCTCTGAAACAGAAGCTACAAGATCATGTCAACCCTTCCTTGACTTTGCAAAAAAGATAGCATTTGCCAGTTCTACTGTAGAAGGTAGTTCTTTCTTCACTTTCCCCTCCCACTCCAAAGCTAGCTTCTTTTTCATATTCAGATGACTGTTTATGAGCTCAATCCTGTTTTAACTGTCACTCTTTACATCAAGGAAAGATAGATGGGACACACCAACCCCAACCTAAATGACCTTTGGATGTGACAAGAGTTTTAGGTCAGCCTTGCTAAATGGAGGCCTTGGTGTATCGAGACATGCCTTGGGGTGAAATTTACAGTGAATTTATTATCTCCCAATGCCCTTTGGACTGCTTCCCACCATCAAACACTATGGCAGCACTTGGAACAGGAAGAAATACATTAACTGGAATCTGATCGTTTTAAAAGGTTACAGCTGCCCAAATATAATTTAATTTCATACTTGCCCTTTGAGGGTTTGGTGTATATTTTCATTTTATGACTGCAAATGATAAAGCTCTTAAGATTCCAGGCAATAAAAAGAGAAAAAAAAAGTATTTTAAGGGTTAGAAGTCTATTCAGTTCATACTCAATGAGTGAAGTGACAAATTAGCTTTTTTAAAAAAATCTAACATTTCTCTTTTTTATTTGGACCATCTCTTATTCCTCTTCTGATCCTATACTTCTATGTTTGGTTGAAATTAGTATGTGAACACTGACCTCAGATCTCAGCCAGTGAGAAGATAAAAAGGGTGATAAAGAAAAAAAGAAGATAAAGTCAACCTGATTTAAAGTGAAAATACTTTAGGATAGGGGACACATTTTTCAGTAGTGTTCCCTCTCATATGATTGGGAAAATTTACCCATCAGAGTATATCAACATAAAATTGATTTACCATTGATCTTATACTTCTGTAGTATGTCACATTTCCACAAACTCTAACAAAAGGTTCATAAAATCCTCTATAAATGCCACACCACAGCCTCATTAGCTTAATTAGTAAATATTGTTACTTTTATTTTATTAACAGAAAGTAAGTTATGTATGGTGTTATTAATTCAATGGAATTAATCAGAAAAAAAATCAGAAGCTAAGATCAGATAAAATTACCTACAGTTTAATATTTTAGCCATTAAAACTGAATGAGCAACAAAAACCAACTTTTGTTCTTTCCCTTTAACTTGATACTTTACCAGACTTCTCAGTTCTTTAAATATCAATCCAATAGAGTTTGAGGCAACATAGTATTTTGGATTCACTACTAAGAATAAGAAAAGCCACATAGTGAAACTTTTAGTCCATATGAACCAAATACAACTTAAAGTTGTGTGCGTGTGCCTATGTGAATGTGTATGAACACATGTGCACACATACGCATTCTTTTGTCATTTTTCAATTTAGTCAATATATATTTCTTGGAAGATACTGAGCTAGTTCCTCTGAAGTTTATGCTGTAAACAAATATTTTAGTTTTTTAAGAGGGTGCTCCTAACACAAGGAATAAAGAAACATAAAGAATCAGCATTTAAGTATTGTAAAACTTAAACATAATTACATATATAATTATAAATACTAATGTATCTGTATTAGCAAATTTATTTCATGTTGGTATATCACTGTTTTCAAAGCATTCTGCACAGTACTTAAGCTGCATAACAATTCTAGTGGTCAGATATTACTATCCCTGTTTATAGATTATGAAAATGTAGCCTAGCATAGTTAAGGAACCTGCCTTAAGTAGCAAATCTAGTAGTTACTGAGACTCAGATGCTCTGGATAGTAATGGGTAATGGGACTTACTCTTTCATTTATTCAGTTACTTATCCCTCTTTCAATCAACAAATATTAATTAAAGGCTCACCTAAGGTGAGATTTTCCAGGAATCAATTCCCAGTTCTTTTAAAAAGGACCGTATTCTCATTTCTCTAAGGAAGTTATAGAAATGGCCAGTAAGCACATAAAAACATGCTTAATATTTCAATTATTAGGGAAATGCAAACCAAAGCCACAATGTGGTTATCACTTAATACCCATTTATATGGCAATTATCAAAATGAAACAAAACAAAACAGCAAAAACCACAAGAAAATGACAAGTGATGGTGAGGATGTGGAGAAATTGGAACCCTTGTTCATTGCTGGTAGAAATGTAAAATGATGTAGTCTCAGTGGAAAACATGGCAGTTCCTCAAAAAATTAAACCTAAAATTACCATAATCCAGCAATCCTACTTCTGGATATACACCCAAAATACTTACTTGAAAGCAGGGACTGGGACAGATATTTGCATATCCATGTTCATAGGAGCATTATTTACAATAGCAAAAGGTGAAAAAACCCAAATATCTACCAATGGATGAATGGGTAAACAACAGATGGCATATATAAGCAATAGAATATTATTCAACCTTAAAAGGAAAGAAAATTCTGACACATGATGAACCATGACATTTTATACTGAATGAATAAACCAGACACAAAAGACCAAACATTGCGTGATTCCCCTTATATGAGGTACCTCAAATGGATAATTCATAGAGAGAGAAAGTAGAATGGCAGTTACCAGAGATTGTCTGAGGCGGGTGGTGAAAAAGTCAGGAGTTCTTGCTTAATGGGTACGAAATTTCAATTTAAGATGATGAAAAAGTTGTACTGGGGTCGTACAACAATGTGAATGTACTTTATGCCACTGAATTGTATGCTAGCAAATGCTTAAAATGGTAAAGTTTATGTTATGTACACTTTATCAAAATAAAAAGTAAATCCATGGAAAGTTAATAAAAATAAGCAAAGTTTGGGTCACAGTCAAAATTTTAAAAAATAAAATTAAGAGCAGAAATTACACACTGAAGTCTTTACTCCAACAAAATCAGATGAGAAGTTAACATAAAAAGAAAGCCAAATGAACAAAACATAAACAAATGCTGGAATTAGGGACAGCAGACAGAGCTGAAAGCCACGTTAAAATAGGGGGCCTGAGAGCACGCCTATGGAACTGTAAGATGGCTCGTTAGCTTCCACTGTCCCATCAACCAGGCTTCGACTGCCTAGGCAGTCGATGACAGAACTCCTTTCTGAGGTAGCCAAAAAGATCAAGGGAATTTGTGGAGTAATGAAGCTGTCTTGTTTCTTGACTGTGGTGGCGGTGGTCGAAACTTACAGAATTGTGCATCTAAAACACAATCAATTGTACTGGATGTTAATTTTAGAAATTAAAAAAAAAAGATACCATCTGAAAATGAAAAGGACCTTATTCAACAACTTTGACTTATATTCTAAACCACTTGGGCCTTCTTTCCCAAGAAAGAATCAGGAAAAGTGGGAATTTGCTAGCACTGTAGATTATGATTATTTTTTTTCAAAAAAACATTTCAAAATTCAGACCTGATCTTCTGTATCTCTAATGTCTCCATATGGGTATAAAAAATGAATTACAAATGGTTTGAGCATGCAGGAGAGCAGCTAGCCAGGGGTTAGCCACTGTCTGAGATAATAGGAATATAAAGTACCGATAGTAGACTATTAAGTAAACAAGGTGAAAAGCAATTCTTTCCATTTCAGCTGATGCTAAGAAACCAGTTGTGCTGTACTTTCTTAGTATAAAAATAATGAGCAGCCATCTACATGTTTCCTATCCAAGAGAACTCACACTTCTTTCTCAATCTATGAAGCACAGTTTGAAAATATAACAATTCTAATGGGAGAGTAGAGTGAAAATAGGACTGTTTCAACTGTTGATGCTCTGGTCTAAATGGAAGCCTCTACCATTGACATATTTAGCTTTATGAATAGAGAAGATAAGTTAGGCTAGGATCTCCTACAATCATATAGAATGTTATGAAAGCTACATAGACTGAAAGAACAAAGGCCCAGATATATCGTCTTTTGATAGTTTCCATCCTTGCCATTTGAGTATTCCTAATTCCAGTTTCTGACTCATCAGCTCATATCTGTATTACTCCTTTAATTGTTTAGCCAACAAGCAAATACTTCCAAAAAAGATAGTTCTTCCATTTTTTCCACTGTCGTGGGGGAATAACAAGGTAGTTAGAGGCTCAGATCTTGATAAATGAGAGAGAGGAGAAAAGACGTGAAGGAAACAGAAGAGGGGAAGGAAGAGGTAGAGAAGGATTAACAGAGGAGGATAGCTAAGAACGTAAAGAGGAAAAGTTAAATGAAGAAAGAGAAAAAAAAAGACATAAAAGTAAAAACAAAGAGAAAGATTTCCAAGAAATAAGAACAGAAAGGTCAATTTTTAGAACTAGGTTCCTATTTTAAAAGCTTTAGCAGCCCCCTAAGTACAACAAGTTGGTAGTGTCCAAACACTGGCTGTGTCACCGAAGATGACAGCATTCTGATTACTGCTTAGAAGTTATTTTATTTGAAATTTTTACTTATTTATTTCTAGATAGCTCTTCTTTTCTTGTGTGTAAGTATGATATTAGGTTGTCTGCTGGGGAATCTAGCACTGGTCTGACCTGCTCATCTTTCTTCTCATCCCATGGAGCTGTCATGGGAATAATTACAAACTTTCTTGCCTAATTGGATCTTCAGAGCCAGCTTGACTATTTTCAAGTTTCTAAAGCGTTTCTTTTGAATGCCTCAGATCAATAATTGCCTCATTACCCTTCTCTCATGTTTTCCTTGACAGCACATGAATAAATAGGTCCATGAATCAGAGAAGTCCACTTGTAAGCTGCAAAGGCTCCTTCTGGGGATTTCTGGGGCTCTTGGTCACTTTCACTATGGGCTTCTGTTGCTCCATTTTTTCCCTTCCTCCATTATATATAGATGGGTAGGACAGCTAGAGGAAGGACAGGAACATGCATTTTGCAAATAAGAAAACTTGAGTCATGAGCAGATTAAACGACTTGAGACCAGACTCCTACATCACTTCAAAGCGAGGTTGCCACTAGCACCCTCATCTGTTGAGCAATTTGGGAGGTTAGGAGGACCATGATAGTTAGATCAGCTACTTTGGCTGCCTTTATTATACCCTATTTATTTTTATGCCCTACCTATCCATGTTGTAAAACTCTCCCCATTAAAATAAACTCTACAATTTTCCAGTAGCCCGTGGCTTTTCCTTCAAAGGGAAAAGCTTGTCCCTTTCCCAAATGATTGTCAATACTGAAGAGGTCTAGAAATTCATATGGAATGAAAAGAAATAGAGATTTTATTTTTAGGAAGAATTTGAAACATAGGTTTCTTGTAGTCTTACGTGTAGAGATTTTGATATTGAAAATATATTTTATTTTCATAAAGACATTCTGCTTGCATTAAATACTTGAATAAAGATGGATTTCTCCAATCACCATACTCCTTTGTACTATTAGACATAATTGCTCTATCTCAGAAAATTACTTGCTAACTTGAATTACCAAATAACTTGTTAGGCTCGTTTCTGAAAATGGGAAATACTTGAACTGAGGAGATAATGATGAGGATGACAGCAGCCAATGATGGCTGAATGTTTATGCTATGCTAAACATTTTGTATGCAGTATTTCATTTAATCCTCACAACACCTCTATCATCTAGGAACAATATTATCAAATTTCACATGTGAGGGAACCAAGACTAATAGGTATTTAGTAACTTGACCAAAGACACACACAAACAGGATCTCATTATGGAACCAAAGCCCGTAAGACTCTATACTATATATGCCATTTACATACTATTTATTTAAGATTTGAGTATTTAAAAATATTTAAATAAAATTTGGGGAACATGTTTTACAGAAAGGAGGGGAAAAAAGCTTAAGTCATTAAGTCACCTAACTAGTTATTATGCCAGCATACCAGTATGTAACCAAATGGTTACAATGCAAAGATTGAATCTACGACAAGATATTGTATGCTTTCATGCTATATTTGACGCTAGCTTGTATCTATGGTGACACCGAAACATCCAAACTTAAAATTGCTGTGGAAGAAAACCAGATATAAGATGAATCAAATGAAGAAGGAATAAAAATGGAGAACATGTAAGGGCCTTAGCTTTTCTTTATTGTTCAGTGAAATGTCTTGGCATAACTTCTGTATGTTAACCAAATGTGTTAGCCATACTATTTCTAATAACTTAAGATTCCTTCAAAACTAAAGAACTAAATTTAGAGGGAAACTAAGTCAAATGAAAAATATTTGAAGTAGCTGAAGTTGTAGGGCACAGTATAAATTTCTAATGGAAGCTTGTTATCTTAAAGTAACTACTATAGATGACGGATAATATTTGCTATAGTTCTGCCTCATTTCTAAAAAGAAGTAACTGCAATTTTCACTATCAGTATTACTTTTGTCATTCTATGCCGAAGAAGTTCTAATAATGGGAAAAGCAAGAGAACACTGTTGTAATTTTCATGTTGGAGGCATTAATTATGCTGGCGCAATGCTCATTGTAGCAAATCATTTGGGAGCATACTTTGAATCTGTTCCTCCATTTCTGCCTGTCTACTTCCTATATACAAGAAGTGGCTGGGTAAGAAAAAAAGAGTATGACATTAAGGAAAAGGTCAGGATTAAGAAATATGAAATAATTAAGGGTTCATTTCCCTATCCCCCTTTCTCTCATGCCTTCAGTTTGGCAGGACAATATTGAGAAGCTTCCACAGGAAACAGCAAATTTGAAATCTACGGGACTGGCTTAAGTTTTTCATCTGAAGGAACCGAATAGGGCTCTATTTTCGAGTCTCCTGAAGACACTTGCCAACCAAACACAGCTCGAAATTGTAATGCGGTTTTTCTCCTTGGTCTCTCTCTCAGAACAGTTCTTTCATGACTACAAAATCTTATCTGCATGATTACATAATCATCTTTGAATACTACCTTTCTTCTAAGAAGCAAATAAAATATCAACAAGACTTGTGATGTAAACAATCTCACTTTGAACCTTCTATGAACAAATAGATAGGAAACAGCATGCTTCTCTGTTGTTTTGTTTTCTGAATTCCTTGATCTTTCAATAGCTTTTCACAAAAGAATTAATTCACAGAGCACAATCACTGAACTCAGCAAAATGAAAGCAATTCAGAAGGTTGCCATTGTTACTAATATGCAAATCCTACCCATTGTTTTATTCATCCTTAATTTAATAGTCTAAAAAGAAAACTAGCAATTTTTCTCCCCTCTTTTATACAAAACAACTTAAAAATAATATATATGAATATATGAGTTTATTTTTAGGAAAATCATGGTAAAAGAGGAAGAAGCTAGACTTAGCTTTCAGTTGCTAGGATTCCAGGGGGTACGCTTCTATAGTACCGGATTTAGCCAGGGCATCACCTAGACTCTAAATTGCCTCATCAATAAAATTAAAGAGTTGGGCTATAAGAATGGTTTTAAAATTTTGTTTTAGCAGCAGGATCTTTCATTCAAACAGTCTTAGCCAGTATAACTTGATCCATAAAACAAATAAAAATGAATGGTACCATTTGGGGTGCTTGGAGCCACTTGGACTCCTGTGAATAGTTTGAAATAACTGTTTTCAATGAATGGTCTCTGAGGTCCTTTCCATTTCAACTATACTTGATAGGACAGGAGGTTTTGTGGCTTTCTTCAAGTTCTATTCCACTTTCACACTCCATTCATTCTTTTAAATTTCAAGCTCCTCTATAATCCATTAAGGATTCCTCACTGACTCATCTTTGCATTCCTTCTGATGCCTAGCTTAAGTGCTTACGAAGAATAAATATTTGCTGAGTAAATAAAATTTCCAGGATACTAGGGCTTATAAAAATAATTTGCTTCCACATTCAAGTTTGAAACCATAGGAATTATTGCCTTAAAGGAAGCCATGAAAAGTTCATAAATTTTTTCAGATTTATATGAGAAATAGTTTAGTATCTATAGACAACAGAGGAGTAAAATAAGAGTATATATTCTGCTAACATATGTAGAAAAAGAGTAAGCTTTGAAGGGTGATATCTGAACATCTTTTTAAAATTATTTAAAAATGCATATTACATTAAAGGCATCTATGTAAATAACTTATTTTAAATTTTATAAGGTATTTATTTAGAATAGTTCTGTGTTGCTCATAGAGACAATTCATTTGCATTATACCTATGGAAAAATAGGACTCAACAAGAGGCATTATTTTTATTTTGTAGATATAAATATTGAGATAAAGAGTGAGCAATAGCAAAATACAGAACATTATAATCAAGGAACTTCTCATATTTTGGGGGAATAAGTAAACTCATTGCTTTCTATAGAGTCTTGTGATGGGTCTTAAAATTACACCACACAGGGGAATACAATTATTTCCTCATAAATAAGGTGATAAGCCTCAATTTTACTAACTTTCTTTACCTGCTGCCCTGCAAAGTAAATCCAGGTAAGAGAAGTCTGCCAAGTCCTAATTTGTGAGACTGCTTTTTACAAAGAAGTAGTTTTAATTTCAGTTAATAACACTTATTAAACTAATAATACCAAGCATTTATTATTACCTAGCACATAATATTTGATAAATGGTAATTGATACTTTTATTGCTCTACGCACTTTATGTATATTATCTCATTTAATCCTTACAATAAGATATCATTTATGCCCACATTATACAGACAAAAAATTCAGGGATGGAGATGTTAGGTAGCTTGACCAAAGTCATAGAGCTGGTGAATAGCAGAACTGTGGATCTTGAAGGCACAGATGGTTGCAGATGCCACACGTTTAACCATTACATTATAATGCCTCTCACATAGCAATAGGGCCTCTTAAAACATTAATCTAAGGATAATGCCTAAATATAATAAAAATTTTTGCTTTAGTCTTTATGTTTTCTAATTATTCCCTGCTGAGAGACTAAATTTTTCTGTATATAATTAATTAACTACAAAGACTTCTGCCCTATGTTTACCAGTTGTATGTAATGTAATTTACATGTTCCAGTCGCATGCTCTGAGACTTAGGCATGCAAATAATGGGATAATATTCAACAGTTTTCTGGTACCAACAAACATCAGCACTTGTTCCTCTTAGGGACATCTGTCTTCATTTGGGTTCTTTAGGTTCAAGATTCTTTTTTCTTTCTTTCTCTCTTTCCTTCCTTCTTTCTTTCTTTCTTTCTTTCTTTCTTTCTTTCTTTCTTTCTTTCTTTCTTTCTTTCTTTCTTTCTTTCTTTCTTTCTTCCTTCCTTCCTTCCTTCCTTCCTTCCTTCCTTCCTTCCTTCCTTCCTTCTTTCAAGATTTTATTTATTTCTTTGAGAGAGAGAGAGCATGAGCATAGGGGCAAAGGGAGAAGGAGAAGCAGACTCCCCGCTGAGCAGGGAGCCTGATGCAGGACTCAATCCCAGGACCCTGGGATCATGACCTAAGCCGAAGGCAGATGCTTACCTGACTGAGTCACCCAGGTGCCCCTAGGTTCAAGACTCTTTTTTTTTTTTTTAAAAGATTTTATTTATTTATTCCACAGAGATAGAGACAGTCAGCGAGAGAGGGAACACAAGCAGGGGGAGTGGGAGAGGAAGAAGCAGGCTCATAGTGGAAGAGGCTGATGTGGGGCTCGATCCCAGAACGCCGGGATCACGCCCTGAGCCGAAGGCAGACGCTTAACCGCTGTGCCACCCAGGCGCCCCTAGGTTCAAGATTCTTATTGGTCCTTTTAAGATAGTAACTTTAACTTATGTGAAATCTTACTACTAAAGTTGAGTTTGTCTCCATGAAACCTTCCTTGAATAAATTAAAGGACACTAGTAATATCAACTAAATTGACAATTAGGTTGAGGAATAAATTTCTATTATAAATGCAATCTATTAATCTAAAGAATGTTAGTTGCTCTCTCTTGTATATAGCCAAGACTAGAAAAATTGGGTAGTTTCTGTTTTTCTTGATAACATGAAAAAACTTTGCACTTTAAAAATATCAATACATTGGTATTGTTCTTAGGATTGAATCTACTGTTGGCCTCGAGCCTTGCAATCCTTTTATGTATGGTAATTAGCCACGAAACATTTTAGAGTAACCTCAGTATGTTTTGGTTAAGAGAACACAGAATGCCATCAAGGAATGGGCATGGACTGATGTGGGACCAGAAAACCTGGGGCTGACAAAGAGTTATATTACTTTAGTGTAGGCAACGATAGGACTTCAAATACAATTTAAAGTTTAGCACTGATTTGATTGGCCATTACAATAAAAATGGGTTCTGTGGAAAAGCACACATGTACTAATGTTTCCGTTAGCATGTAATGAGGTACTGTGGAACTGCTGGAAACAAGGAAATACAGAAATAGCATGAAAGAGACACTGCTTGTACTGTCTCCATTGTCCAAATGTCAAAACAGCTCCCGGGAACCCTAGGGGTGGTAATAACCATGGAAGTAGTTCCTACCAGTTCTTCCTTAAAGGAGATTCTTGAACACTGCTGGGTTCTGACTCCAGCCCATATGGGCTTGGAAAAGTCAGAGAAAATGTTGGCTGCACTTTTTCAGGCCTATTTGCATATGTTCTTTAGTATGCAGAATGTCTCTGTATATAATTTAATTGTTGGGTTTTTTGCCTCTATTAATACATATGCAAATGACTCACACTTGCAGCTGTGCTGTATTAATCATATGTGTGCTTCTGTCTGTCTGCCCTGCAGGCTCAGGGTCGAAGGGAGAGGAAAAGAGGGAATTCACTCTTTTAACCTGCAAGGAAGCTCACTCATGCAGACAGAAGACCGACAGCAAACAGCGCACCAGGGTTGGGACTGAAATGAGGAGCAGTTGAGCATTTTTCACCCCGTATGAAAATGACGATGACCTAAAAGTTACACTGAGTTGTACAGTATGTAGGTAGGTAAAGATGAAAACCACCCTTGTAAGTAATTCTTTCAGTAAGAAGGTAAAAATCCTCACATCCAGACCTCTCCATATGGTTGTTTCTCCCTTATTGATTTTTTGGGTGTTTCTCTTGGTCAGACACATAAAGCCATGTTCAGTCACTTACAGTGCTCTGGGAAATATGAAACATTTATCTGTGTCCTGTCATAATTATTGACCTCCTTCGGAGACTGGCAGGAGGTTGATAAAAAGATGGACTTCAGTTTTTCATCCATGTCTGCCTTGATGTTACTCTCTATCAGATAGAAGCTTAAGCCATTTCCACCAGGACTCCCATGTACCTTTGATAGCTATGAAAAAGGATTGATTTCCGTTGATATTTTGTCTGATTCATTCTCTAACTTGATCACGAGTCATCTCTCATTTTCTCCATCCCAGAGAATGCATGTTACTGACAGTACTGGTTACTGGAATGATAGCCTCACAATTTCAATTATGACAACTTGTAATTCTGGGTCTTTATTCCAAAAATATTATTATGGATTTAAAAAGTAATCCTACTGAATTCATTAAAAAGTTTCACTAATTCAGTTAAAAATATTGAATGAAGACTGCTACTTGCTGATTTTGAGTAAAATATGACCATCCAAGAATAATTTCAGTGTTTTTCCCTTTGCTTATCACTATTAATCATTGGTTGGAGTCGACATTTTTGGCTTCCTATAGGTAGAACAGGTGGCAACCATCTTTTGGCCAACACAAACACAGTATTTATAAAGTGAGAAATAAATGGATAAATATTGCCTTCTAATTTCAAATCTTAGAAATCTAGCTAAAAAATAGAAATAGTATATATACTGCATTATAACTATTAATATTAAAAAAGTCATGCTGCCATTAAGTAAAATGAAAATTAACAACAATGAATATGAGAATGGAATGTTCGATGGACTGTTGCCATCATTTGGTTTTATTAATTAGAAGTAGATGATTCACTTAGCTTATTTTATCCAGTTGCAAACGTCCAAAAGATTCAAAGTGTAACTTCATTTGGCTTAAATAATTACACTCACTTTTTGATATTGAAATAAAGCTATGTTAGTTTTCTATATAAATCAATCCCTCCTCTAAAAAGAGACAATATCAGGAGAACAAATGTCAAGGGCATCATTGGCTGTTGAAAGAAAACAAAAAGGTAGTCTGAAGAAAAAAAAAGAAGGAAAGGGAGGAAATAACATAAAAGGGTAACCCCAGTATATGATACTGCTCATTGGATAGTTACTAGTTTGATAATGCACCCTTCCATTATTTAGAAATCACTTACTTTAGTGTTGTGTTGGCAAGCTGAGCTGTACTGAGTCAAAGTACCTCCAGCAGTTCATATTCTTATGTATGTCTATACATTCATTAGAAACAATACAAGAATAGTCTACCGTTATGATGTTTGGTCTGTTTTGTACGTGTAAATTCTAATGACTTCAAAGGAATTACATAAACTGTAATAAATGCTAAAACACATTCTTTATGCAGCAGCCCATGGTTATGATGAAATAAAGGGAGGGTAGAACAGGAGAGATAGAGCTAGGGATTTCTCATATACTAAGAATCTTCCAGGAAGGGCTGAAAAATATCAGGTTCCCAGGTCTTTAAATTAATATCATTTGTTCCAGAAATTAATCACATACTGCTTTGTTATATTATTAAAAATGATTATGACCGTTACCTCACGATGGTTTCCTTCATTTTGTATGTGCATATCGAGCACCAGCTATTCGCTAGGCATTAATCTGAGCACTTAGATACATTATTGAACAACAATAACAAAAATGACAGTCCCTGCTCTGGTGAACCTTAGAGAATTTTTGGAACAGACAGACAATAAATAAATACATAGTAAGTAAGTTAGATACTATGTTTGAAGATAAGAAGTGCTATAGAAAAAAGAAGAACAAATAAGGAAAATAGAAAATATGATATCTCTGGGAGGGTTATTTTGTGATTTAAACAGGTTAGTTAGGGTAGGCCTCCAAGATGACATTAAAGCAAATTCTTGAAAGAGGTGAGAGAACGAGCCTTCCAGGCAGAGGGAAGAGTGTTTTAGGTGGAGGAACAGCTAATACAAAGCTGTGAGGTGGGAGCATGCTTCGGCAGATCAAGGGACAGCAAAGAGCTTAGTGTAGCTGGAGCAGACTCAACAAGGTAGTATGGAGCAAAACTATTATAAAAATATTTTTAAAATACAGGTAAAGAAAATACTGTAGTGCAAAACATGGTACTAGGCATGTAATGTTTTCCTAAGTCTACTTCATTACATTAGAATAGGTATAAAATTTCAATGTATATCTTATTGAATTCAAACTACTAATTTTTTTTTCTTCCATGAGCCAATGATGCCTTTGGTGTTCCATTAATCTAGACTTGGGGACAATGCAGTAGTCCTTAAAAAAGTGATGTTTTACGTTGCAACCTCAGGGAAATAGCAGTTGGCTTGGTAAAGGTGGTGGGTTTTGGGGTTCCAGAAGAGGAAACACCACATGTGAAGATCCAGAGAACTTGAAAACACCAGGGAGTTGTTTAAGGTTCTTCAAGTAGGAGGAGGACATGATCAGATTTTCTAAATGATCAGAGAGATCATTCCGACTAATGTAGAGTAGAGAGAGCATCAGAGGGGGGAAGATGAAGTCAGAAGACCAGTTCAGGGGCTAGTGTGATAAATTAGGAAAGCAGTGAGGGTAGTCTGACCAGAAGGGTACTAGTTAGGATGGAAAGAAATGGATGGATCCTTACTGTGTATTAGGTGGAATGAACAGGCAGTGAACGAACAGGTGTAGAGGAAGAGGAGAAAAGGATAGCTCTCATGTTTCCAGGTTGAGCAATAGATGGAATGGAGCCACTTGCTAAGACCAGAAAATGAACAGGTCTAGGGGCAAGAAAGAGAACTGGTAATCTGAATTCTGTACTCAGTTTATACTGTGTGTAAACTCCTATGTATTTCCTCTTGATAGCCAACAAATAGTTGTCTATATGGATCTGAGTCTCAGGAAAGAACAAACAGCAAAAGAAACGGATACTTCATTGTAAAAATCAATTTTTATTTTATCTATTTTTTAAGTAAGCTCTATGCCCAACATGGGGCTTGAACTCATGCCTCTGAGATCAGGAGCTGCATGCTCTAACCAACTGAGCCAACCGGCACATCAAGAAGAAATTAAGAAAATGGTGTCTTGGCACATGTTAATTTGTATGCTTTATATACATAATCCAGATTAAGCTATTTTTTTTCTCCATAAAAATTAAAACTAAATATATCACAATGCTTAGACTACTTTAACTGCTCCTACGGTATGTAAGTAAGGTGATTTTAAAATGTAAGGTATTTTTTATGACATGGGGCAAGAATTTCATCGTTTTTATTCAGGAAATAATATTTAAGTAATAAATAATGGCTTAATTTGAAACAGGTCATTTTGCTTGTCTTTTAAAATAACTATACTCATCTTTATTCTTTCTTTAAGGAAGGTCGTGGTTTTTTGGTTCTGCTTAACATTATATTATCCAGGTATGAACAATTACATGCCAAAGATTGTTTCAAAAGAAAACACAAATTGTAGGCAAACAAAGTCAATCATGAGTAGGAATATATTATTGTGTCACTCCTAGATCTAGATGTTCAAAAAGAGAGGCTTGAATGAACATATATCTGTGTAAAGAGGGATGAAATGGAAATGCAATCTGAAGTAGATAGCTGTCCTTATGAATCTGGCTACTCCTTCCAGCACTGTGATGCATACAGCATATTTGTATGAGTGCCAATTAATCAGCATTATTGTTATAATTTGATTAGCTCATTACTGAGTTAGCAAATGTCCTATGAGAGACAATGTCTCTAAAGTTTAAAATCTCCTGTACTTGGAGAAGCAACTATAATTGTTTAAAAGTCACGGATTTTGGACCCTGTGACCCAGTTTTCTTGTTTGTCAAATGGAGATATCAATACATAACATAAGGTGTTGTAATAAGAATGAAATGAAAGCCTTGCTGAAGAACCTAGCGTAAGAATCCAGGACTAAATCTTAATAACCGGAAGAGAATCTTAGTGACTGAGAAGGACCTGAAAGTGATGGTGCCTACCCACGGTTTTTTTTTTTTTTTTAATGACTTTATATATTTATTTGTCAGAGACAGAGAAAGAGAGCAAGTGCATAACCAGGAGGAGCAGAGGGAGAGGGAGGAGCAGGCTCTCTGCTGAACAAGGAGCTCGACGCGGGGCTCGATCCCAGGACTCAGTCCCAGGACTCTGGGATCACGAACTGAACCAAAGGCAGATGCTTAACTGACTGAGCCACCCAGGCGCCCCTACCCATGGTATTATCAAGAGATGACAAATGGGGATCTCATGGAGTATAATTAAAAGCAGAGTTTGAAGAAAATTAAAACTGGCTCAACCCTTATACCCCATGGAAATGAAACTTCTCAGAAACAGGTATGCAAGATTGGGGCAAATGTTGGATAAGGGTTAAGATTTAAGACCTTCTGATTAGGTGTTGTAGTTAGCTTGTCTCTGACCCATTGGGGCAGGTCTGTGGGGGAAGTATCAAATTTGACTGTCACCTTGAAGCAAGAAGAAGGAGAGTATTGTAGGTCTCCTTTGCAGCTCTGGGCAAAGCTGAAGTCAAGGTCTGGGGTCTGTGAATACAGTGTCAGGAATGTGAGTGGCAGAGTCAGTTGGTGTAGAAGTCCTAGGAAAGGTTAGAGCCAATCCACTTCAAACAAAAGCCAGATAGTCTACCATGGCATGCTTTTGAAATGTGTTTGCATTTGAGTACCATTTTTAAATCATGAGCAAAAAACATGTGTGTGTGTGTTTATGTGTATATGTTTTAATAGTACCTAAGGGCTTACCACAAAAGAGTTTTGGATTATTAATTTTCCTGTTATACCACAGTGTTGGTTTACTGAGACCCTAACTGAAACTTATATATTTTGGGTACTCATTTATGGGTACAATGCCACTTATATAAAAAAGCTTTACTCTATTTATAGATCAAATTGTAGTGAAAGCAAGAGCAAATACTTTTGCTGTCTTTTTCTTGTTTTCTGAAAATGAAAGAAAATTTTTTATAAGGGAACCTGACATATTATAAGGATGGAAATAAAAGAATTTCAAATATTTTAATACTATCTCTATAGGAAAAGAAATTTGGATTATTGCCTATGAAGCTACTTTCTACTAGAATCCTACAATGAAACGTAGGAGATGCCTGCAACTTTCCCTTGCTTCCTCTCACCATTAAAGGTGAAAGGAGAGGAAAATGTCTAACTTGCTTTGAAAACGGACATCAGAAATCTCTGTAACTCCTATTTCCACATTTACATATATTGCTAGATATCCTTGCCTCTTCCTTTAATTTCACTCCTCTCTTTAGTTTTACCTATTGCAACCACTTTCCCATACTGTCATTTCCCGGATGCCACTGTAAAGGATAACAAATGTCACACTACTCTAATTGTCCCCATGGCTCTAAAACCTCCCATGGTATTTCCAGCTCAGAGAAACAACATTCACATTGTAGGTTTCCGTAGAAAAGCTAGAATAGGAATGACTGTTATTAACCTCTGTAAAACATAGCATGTCTCAGTTTCTCACGAGTTCTTCCTGTGAGACTCGACTGGGTTTTCAGAAACCTACCAGGTCTTCTGACAATCCCCTGTGCCAACCAGACGTATCTGTCTCTTGCTGCTACAATATAAAACTCTATTTTTCTTTACAGACTAAGATCATATGTCATGACAATGAACTTTCATGAATACAATATAAGTTTATTAAGCATAACTGCTTTATGTCTGGGTTCACAGACATACTGTGTCTTTCAGGCAGAGGAAAATATAAAACTTCTCACAGGGAGATTAATTCTATTATTTGATGATCTGTTATTCCTGTTAATTGCATAACTATGAAGTCCATAACGGCAGCAACTAGGGAAGATTTTGTAGGATCCTGATTCAAAGATTTAAATAGTTAATAATGAAAGATACCTTTAATATAATATTATGGATATTCTTTCCAACTCCAGAGACAACATTTCTAAAATCACTTGGACATCTGGTAAAGTTCCAGTAAAGTTATCACTGACATTCTTGGATATATGGGAATATGTATTCTTCAGGGCTACAAAGGTCTTAATTGAGATGTCTGGATAAAGTTGTGCTCATTTAGGTACGTGCTTTTTTGGTTTACTTATGTTTCCCTGCCCAATGGAGTTGGCATTAGCAGGAGAATAAAAAGACCTACAGAGTCCATAATAGTGGGTGGCCTGAACATTTTTAAATGCAATTCTTGTGAAGTTGCCTCGATTCATAACAATCTGTTTGAATGTCGTGAACAGTTTTTGTTCTCTTTATCTCGATGAAGACCATTCTATGACGAAATTACGTTACACAGTCATCAAAGCAAAACTCAACCCGTTTTTGTCAAATCATAGCAGGCAATAAAAAATTACGATAAGCTGCCTTTAGTACAGAGACCAGGGCTACAAATGAAAAGGATCAACATCTCAACTTTGGGTGGAGGATCAGTGCAAGTAAAGTCAAAAACAAAAAAGTGTGAGACAAATATCACTCGGCAGTTTTATTCTGCTTTAACACGATAATAGCTGTTTTCGATATTTACTTAACCTTGGTCTCTCCTGCATTGTTTCCTAACTTACCTGCAGTTGGAGCGGGCCTAAGCCTGGTGTTGCTGCGGCAGCAGCTGCCATGGTAGTTGGGATCAGCTGAACAGGGTAAGGGTCACCTAAGTAAGAGAATAATAGAGGTGTCAGCACCTTTTATCTACTCTCCACCTGCAAATTAAACTCGTGCATTCACTCTTTCCAAAAGCCTTCTTTTGTGTGCCTTGCTGGGGCCTAATGAAAAGCTCTATTGTGCAGCCTTTTACTAACACTCTTTTCACAATTCTGGCTGAGAGAGGAATGTGAATAAAAGGCACAAGCAATTAAGGCGGAAACCTCATCCTTTTTTCATGATGTATTTAGGAAAATGGGAGGAAAAAGTGTGCATTGATCAGAGGGCTGCACTTTGTAACACACACACACACACACACACACACACACACACACACCCCTAACAGTCTTGATATGAGCACACAAACTCTCAGCACATTTAAATTGTTATTATAAAAGGAACTTAACTAAACTTAATTCTAACAAACTAAAGATTTAAGCCAAATAGCTTATCTTTTGAATGCAATGTTATTGTCTCAATTCAAATATCGTTTTAAATAATGTCTTGTGGACAAATTCATAGCAAAGAAAACATTTTATGCATTTTTGTTACATAAAATAGTGGAATCTTTATTTTCCCAGAGATAAATGTTTATAAAAACATATTATAAAGAAAACAGAAAATAAATGGTTTCTCCCTGAAGGGTTTCTGTTTGTGTTGATATCTGAAAAAACAAAATGTTAGTAATTCAAAATAAAAGTTTTAATACATGTGATATATAAAGATATAGAGACACACACAAATATATATACATATGTACACATATAGAAGATTACAGGGTATGTTTTTGATGCAAATTTTTTTCCACTTGGTAAAGAAGTACATACATTTTTTGTATAGAGCCTAATAGTATGCTAACAGATATGTACATTATTAGTATTTGAAATATGGCCATAGTAAAAAATTAAAAAATTTAATTATAAGAACAATTTTCTAGTATATAAAACATATTGTTTCAGTAATCTAGTTTGTGAAAAATTTGTACAATGTCAAATGTATGAAAATATAACTGAAAATAACTCAGTTAATACATTCATTCAAAAATATTTATTGAGTATTTGCTATGTATCAAGCACTGCTCTCAACACTAGAAATAGAGTTTTAAAGAAGACTAATATGCAGAGGTGTATTTATTGGACATTTAATGAAGCTTAAGATTTGGGGTTCTGGGAAAGGCCCCTAGCAGTATGTTCAAAGGATCATATGTTTTTATATTTGTCACTTCTTTTACTTTGTTGTGATTTCATTTCACAAATGAAAATTCTCTTTTCCACTTGTGTGTTTTTGAAAATTATATATATATTTATTATATATTATTATAATATATATTATTCTATATATTTAATATTTTAAATATATTTAATATTTTAAAATATTAAATATATAAATTAAGCAGGGGGAGTGGGAGAGGAAGAAGCAGGCTCATAGCAGAGGAGCCTGACATGGGGCTCGATCCCAGAATGCTGGGATCACGCCCTGAGCCGAAGGCAGACGCTTAACCGCAGTGCCACTCAGGCGCCCCTAATTACATATATTCTTAAAGAGGATCCCCAAATTATATTTTTCAGGCTTCAAAATACCTGAATCCACCTCTGCTGATCTGGCCTTCCCAGAACTTACAGCTTAATGGGAGAAAAAATAAATATAATTCAACAATTAGTAGAAAATACAGTGACTGTTAAGATAGGGGAAGTATATAACACTAGGCAGTACACTGTGGGTGACCCAAACCCAGCCTAAGAGGACAAAGGTGGCCTCCAGGAAGAAGTTATGTTTAAGATGAAATCTGAATGAAGTGAAAGCTAGCCAAAGAAGTAAAGGAAGAGCTTTCCTGGAAGGAAAACAATTTTCATGAAGACTCACAGTCAAAAGGGGGTGTTCTGTCATAGCCCCGTACTGCTGAAGTTTAGGGCACACGTATGGAAGTAGAGATAAATGGGACTGGAGAGGGAATCAGGGGTCAGATTATGTACAGCATTATAAACAATATTAAAGAATCTAAACTTTATTCTGTAGGGTAAAGAAAACCATGAACGTGGAAAAAGGTTGAGTAAAATCACTTGGCCTAGAGGTTGGAAGCTGGAATCGATAATAAAATGATGCACAACTCTGTACAACACATAATAATGGTCTGCACTAGGGTGGTGATGTTGGGACGGAGAATGATAGGGAAAGTCAAGGGATAAAAAGAAGCAGAACTGACAAAAGTTAATGATTGTTTACATATGAGAGTAAGAGAGGACTCAAGGATGACTCTCATGCTTTTCATCGAACAGCTGCTGATTGGAGAGTGGTACTGTTTGTTGGGTTTGCAAACATAAATGAGAAGCAAGTTTACTAGGTTGGGCCTGGTGGGAAAGGCGGAGGTGGGTGGGGGGTAAACAATTCTGTTTTGGACATTTTAGGTTTGAAATTATTATTAAATATCTAAGTAGAGATGCTCATTGGTAAACATGTCAGGAGTTTAGGGGAGAAATTCACATCAGAGACATAAATTTGAGAGTGGTCAGTATATATCTGGCATTTAAAGCTATAAGCCCTCATGATATCATTTAGGAGTTAACTGTAGGTAAAATATAGGTCCAAGGATTGGATTGTGGAATATGCTAATATTTATAGTCAGGGAGATAGGCAATTAGCAGAAAAACAGAGAATAAATATAATTGGATGTTGCAGAAGCCAAGTAAGGAAAGATTTTCAGAAAGAGTGATTTATTTTCAAATGCTTGATTTAGTAATGTGGAAGTCATTGGTGACTTCAACAAGGGCAATTTCAGTGGAGTGGGGGTGAGAAAGCCTAATTGGAGTGAGTGTGATCAACAGAGGATGATTAAAATAAAACTGGAGGCAGGAAGTATAGACCTTCAAGTGAAACTTCAAGTGAAGTTCTTGAAGAAAAGCATTAGTATCACCCAGGAGTTTCTTAGAAATGTAGAATTTCAGACCCCATCCCAAATCTACTCAGGCAGGCACCCTCTAAGATGGAACCCCCAATGACCCCTACTTCTCTCCTTGTATTTATGTCCTTGTGTAATCCCCTATCCTTGAAAAGAAGTCAAAGTGATGAGATATTAGTTTTGAGATTCGGTTACATGAAGACTCTGGTTTTGTCTTGTTTATCTTCTCCCCATCCCTACCCTCTTTGTCTTGAACCAAGCAGCTATGTTAAGAGCTGCCCATACCAAAGGAATGATGTCTTCAGCCAATAGCAAGTAAAGAGATGAGGCCTGTCAACAATCAAAGGAGAATGCTTGGAAGCAGATTCTCCCCCAAGTCAAGACTTGAGATGACTACAGTCCAGGCCACACCTTGATCACAACTATGTGAAAGATCCTGAGCCACAGGTACCCAACATGGCTGTGTTAAAATAAAGGTTTGTTGTTTTAAGCCACTATCTTTTGGGAGAATTTGTTAAAGCAGCAGGTATATACTTTCTGAATTAGAATTTAAATTTTAACAAGAGCCCCAGATGATTTGTACTCATTTGAGGAGCGCTGGAACAGACGATTCCACTGGGGTGTTTTGCAGTAGTTACTGAAGGACGTGTGATTAAGAAAACCTTACTTAAAAGCTATATACTTGTAAAAATTATAGAATGCTTGTATGCCAGTAAGAAATTATAGAATGCTTGTATCCAGTAAATAGAGGGGGAAAAAAAAGAACTCACGATATAGGAAAGAGAGTGGACAACTGACTGATGTCACAATGGATAAGGTTTTATTTATTATTTAGCATTTTTAATATTTAATCTAGAAATCATTATCTGAATTTATAAAGTAAAGGGAAGTTTAGATGTATAAGAGCTGATTTTGTATTATGCAAAGTAGCCAAAATAACAAATATTAATGTATGACTATTAGAATAGGCAACTTGAATGCTAAAACTATGTAATTTATTTATATTGCCATTTAATTAATATAATCTTACAATTAATTATAGCAAAAGTATAGAGGCTATGGTGCTCTCCACAGTGAAAATTCATTTTATATAATTTAGTTTCCCTGTTGTGAATTAATCAATTAATCAGCACTTATAACATCCACCATGTGACCAGAACTCTGCTGGCTTCTTTGGGAGACAAAACCAAACCGAACCAAACCAAACCAAAACAAATGTTGGTCTCTATCTAGCACACGTCCATCTTTCCTAATTAAGTGCTGCTTATCTGAGTAATACTGAGCATCCATGAGTTCTACAGGAGTTAAGGGAGAACTAATTCCAGGCTTCAGTCTTTAGAGAATAAAGGTAAAAATAAGAATGAACTTGAAGATTTGCAGATGGAAGGGGGATAGATGTTTTAGGTAGGATGAAACACATCAAAATATGCGTATGACCTGCTGAGGGAATGGAGAGAAATCAGTTTACCTGATAGATGACAGAATAAAGTAGAGGAAAAAGAGGCTGAAGTCAAGGAGCTGGGAAACTTTTCATTCCCCAGACTGGAGGATATTTGGATACAACAAGGAAATTGACATGAAGTGAAGTTTTAGAAAGTGTCATTAAAGAAGTTAGGTAATAGGGGGGTTTTAAAAATGACCCTGGAACTCTAACCTAAGTCAAGATTTTAATTAATGAACTTTAAATGTACATATCATACTCAATTTGTATTAACCATTAGATGCTAGTAATTCAGAAGTGCCCAAAATACCTGTGCAGGTGTTTGCTATCAATCCAAATGTGTAAGTCTGTGTCATTCAAGGGTCAATTGTATACATACGAATGCATAACTATTACGTTATACACATCCTATATTATATGTGTGGGTGTAAATGCATGTGTGTGTGTGTATATATGTATATATATATACACACACACATATATACATATATACATATATGTGTATATATATATAACATTTATACATATGAATGAATAACTATTTTGTTGTACACATCCCATATTGTAAATCCACGTACATATGTAAAACATTTAGACATATGAATGAATGGACTATTCTGTTATATACATCCCATATTGTATGTGTGGGTATAAATGCATGTATATATATAAAACATTTATACAAGCTAAACAACTTTACATATGTGTTATGGGCTGAGTTGTGCTCCCTCCCCCCAAATTTGAATGTTGAAGTATCTCAGAATGCTATTGTATTTGAAGATAAGCCTTTAAGAGGTAATTAAGGTAAAATGAGGTCATTTGGGTGGGCCCCAATTCAATATGACCACTGTTCGTATAAGAACAAGAGATTAGGACACAGACAACACAGAGGACAACCATGTGAGGACAGAGAAGGAGAAGATGGCCATCTACAAGTCAAGGAAAGAAACCTCAGAATGAAATCTGAGGACACCTTGATCTTGGACTTCCAGTCTCCAGAACTTGTGAAGAAAAGTTTCTGTTTTGAAGCCACTTAGTCTGTGGTATTTTGTTATAGCAGCCCTAGCAAACTAATATAATATATTTGCCATACATGGCCACATATCAGTGTATTTGATGTTTAAGTAAATTGGGGAAAACAAAAGACTGGCAGCAGGAATTAAAAAGACAGCAATAGCACTTACGTAGCTTTAATCCTATACAGTTTCCAAGATATAATTATATAATCATAAACAGGACATCAACTAATTTTCAGAGGTTTGTGTCTAAGGCAAGGTTCAACGTACAAACATATATAATTTGAAGCATGTCTACCTTATTACCAATTTTTCAGGCCCAGAATACCCAGAACTAGTTTGATTTGAAATTTGCCTCAAGTTACTAAGTAAATACAAATATGATAACTGTGAAAATGACCAATAGAGTAATTTAACTCTTAAATTCAAAATATATTACATGCATATGCTGGTGTCGGAAGTGAACACAGAATCTATAAGACTTTATTTTTTTATTTGATTTTTTAAAAGATTTTATGTATTTATTTGACAGAGAGCGAGAGAACAAGCACAAGCAGGGGGAGCTACAGAGGGTAAGGGAGAAGGAAGCTCCCCACTGAGCAGGCAGCCATCCCAGGACCCTGGGATCAGGACCTGAGCCAAAGGCAGGCACTTAACCAACTGACCACCCAGGCTCCCCCAGAATCTATAAGACTTTAAAAAACAAGGTCAAGTGTAGTTCTTAATGGCAAAAGAGAAATTCAGACTTGTTGAAGAAAAAAAGATCTTTTATTGAACTAAATACTGTCTTCTATTTGTGTGATCCCTTATTTAACTGTACTAAAAAAAAATATTGCAACAGGTTTATTTTGTAAATACCTCATCAAGTACTTAGTAAAAATTAGATAATGGAAAATTCTGACTTTTAAAGTTCAACCGTGTGTAAGTTATTCAAATTGACTTTCAACTAGTTAAAAGTAATATCTTTTACTCTTTCCTTGGTTTTAACCATTTGAACAGTTTTTCCCTAAGCCTTTCCAAAATTAATTTGCTTCTCATTTCAAAGCCAAGTATGGAAAATTCTAGCTCAAAACAAATTTTTCAAAAAGTTGAAAAATATACTGAGGCATATTAGTCAATTGTGTTTAGAATACAACCTAGCTTATAGTGTCTACTGATATAAATGATATAGCTAGAACTGAATAACCCTGTAACCCCTCGGAAAGCATGTTAATTGCATTAGTGTTAATGCAATGAATATTTAGATAATAATTATCCCCACTGACACTAAGAAGGATTTATTTCTATGATATACGACAAGAGTAGAAAAACAGTATTTTCCAACAAGTTTGTTTAGGCTGAGGAAGATTGTCAAAGCAAGTACATTCTTACCCTGGGTCAAGGACATACACCCTTTCCTCCACTGAACTAATATAAACGTTCTGGAAAGTTTTATGGCATTATCTTCACTGAAATAAGGAGACTCATTCCTTTATTAGCCCTCAGTGGTTTTTTGTTTGTTTGTTTGGTTTGGTTTTGCTTCCTTTACAAATACCAGATTGCCTTCTCTAGGTGCTGGGAAATACAAAAATTAAAATCCATACACATAGACACATACGATCCCAGCCCTACATGAATTCCTGATCAAGTGAGGGGGATAAACATATAAGCCAACCCAGTAATACAATGTGCAAACTAGAAGGTAGTGTTAGAAGGTATTCTGGAAGCCTCAAGAAAAGAAGAACTTAACTTGGAAACAGTGTCAAGAAATGTTGTCAAAATGTCTCTTAAAAAACAACTAGTTTCACTACCACATTACCTTTCAGGACAATTTTACTACCTACTTTCCATGTCTCCTATTTGCTAGAGAGTCCCAGAATAATCATCCACCATTTAGTACTAATTAGCTCTAATTAATCATCTCCTCAGATCATGACTTAAAACACCCTGCTCTTACCATTCTAACTTCCAGGTGGAGGGAGCTCTGTAGGAATCTAAGAAAAAATGAAGGTTAAAAAGGACACTATGGATAGAACTTTTTAAGAAAGGTGCTTTCTTTCAGCTCATGGGCCAAAAGATGAATTGGTGGGTTCCTTCTGCTTGGAAGGATCCCCCTGCCATTGATAGGGTGGTGCTAACCATAACCACTATCCTTTACTGACTCCTACCTTCCTCAGTGTAACTGATGCACTAAGGGAATGGTAAGGTCTGCAGCTAAAGTGGTAGGTAGAACACATATCTTACACAGTCTTGTGCTTCACTTTGAAGACAATGTTAAGTCACTGAAAGATTTTAAGCAGGAAAAGTGACATAGTCTGATTTGTGTTTTAGATAGATCAATTTCGTGGCAAGGGATAGAATCAATTGAAAGAGAGAGAGACTGGAGACAAACAGACTTGTTAAATACCATTGCAGTAAATCAAGTGGGAAATGGTAGTGTCCTAAACTAATCATAAGGGAAGGAGAGGAGGAGATGGGTTGGGAGACAGACTTGATGACCAATTTGATGGGAGAAAAGAGATACGGGAGGAAAAAAAGAAGAAAAAATTGTATTTTGGGCTTTTATTTTAATACATGGTTTAAAGAATGAATAATTTTTTTACCCAAATAGTTATTCAATTGCTCCAACATCATTTTTTAGTAAATCGTTATTTTCCTACTGATGTGAAATGTGGGCAACTAGTATTTGTTGACTTTTAGCACTGTTAAGATGTTTTACATATATATACATCTATATATATGAACACATTTACGTGTGTGTATAAAATCTCATTTAATCTTCACAACTCAGTACAGTAGATTTATTATTATTCTCATTACACATACACACACACACACACCCCACACACACGTCTGGTATCTTACAGTTAGTAAGTACTAAAGACATTAGTACGTCAGTAAAAAAAAGTATTTTTTTAGAAAACATCATAGATTATTTTTAGAACATTATGTAAATATAGACTTCAATTTTCAAATAGATATATTCACTTACTGTTCGTTCAACTAATATGCATCTAATACTATGTGGAGGACCCAAAGAAATAAAAGATATAGTCCTTGCCTTGATGACACTTTCGGTTACAAAAATAAGACATACAGATACCAAAAGGGAAATAAAACAAAGCCACATGATTAAAATCAAATGAATAAGAAAGACGTAATTACCAAAGAACAGAAGAATTTACTGGAACTCAAATCATTGAAGAAAGAATAAGAGGAAGAAAGGGCTGGGCTTGGGTTAGGTCTTCAGTAAAACAGTAAGACTACAGGAGATGGGAGAAGTCCGAGAGCTGCATTGCCTGGGGCACAATAGATACTAAATAGCCACTGAATGAGTAAATGGATGAGCTGAAAAGTAAGGATGAGAGGAACCTCCGACGGTTTTTCAGTTCCTCTAGCATATACAGGGTACGAATATGTCCCTGAGTTGTCTCTTCTTACGTCCTCACACTACTCACTTGTCATTTCTTGCTTTATAATTTCCTCTTAACACACAGCTATTTATAGGTTCATGTACACCCTATTCCATCTCTTGCTTCCCAGCCTTCATCCACCAGGCTACTTTCTTCTGGTTAGAAAATTCGAACCAGAAAGAATAATACAGAAAATTCTGTATTCCTCCACCCCCAACAACTTCTTCAATTGCTTTGTCGGCCCTCATCCTTTGGAATTTGACTTAGGGGTCCCAACTCCAAGAAGCCTTTCCTGACACCTTCCACCTCTCTTAAATTTGAATTCACTCCCTTTCCCTCTACTTCTGTTAAAATTGTAGGCATATGTCTATCATATTACATCTGTCATTCTCCCAAATACACTATGAGCATCCTAAAGGCAGGGATTATGTCTTAACTCATCTTTAAATCCCCAGTTGTTAGCACAGGAACTGTTAAAATGCACAGTTCTGTTAAATACGTAGCACAGGCTGTTAAAATGTTTATTGACTGAATAAATGAAAATTTATTTAATTAAGAAATTAACAAATATCAAACACAGGAGACCACTCTTCCCATATCAAAAGCTTACAGTTTAGTAGAAGAAACATATTGTGAGCAAATAATTATACAAATAAGGAACAAATCAGGTTTTGCACAGGGTTTAATTCAAAAAATAATGATGTGTTAGATTGTCTACCAATGATACAAAAGTACAATAGGAAATGGATGGGAAAAAGAAGCCTCAAGTTTGGGGCTATAAGGAAATACGGACCCAGAAAAGATAAAGACTCTTCAGTAAAATATTTTCATTTATCAAATAATTCTTTTATAATATTCCATAATCTGTCTCTTTTATAAATTTTGATTTTAAAGCAATTCATATCTCATTGAATATTTAAAGTAAATAATATTAATTTCTTAAATTGTAAAATAATTTCTGTTCACTAATAAGAACCCATTATTTTGATGTCATTAAAGCACCTGAGCATGGTCAAGGTGTTCACCAGAAAAGATGTTATATATAAACAACTGACAAAAACAAAATCTATCATCATGGTGATTGTTCAAATTACCTTAGAGTTTCTGAAATGCAAGCGAGGTGAACTTTGCTTTTTATGGTACTAAGCTCAGCTACACCTCCTCTTTCCCTGCCTTTTAGGTAAGTTAAATTTATAACAATTCCACTAAATCATCTTGTGGAATCCAAGTTAAGAAGCTCAGAACAACTGATATGGTATACACAAGTTTAGATAAAGGGGTTTCCAAATGCAGAAAATTGTAAAACTGTAAAGTCTTTATTGATTTGCTAGAATGGCATAGGACTTTAAGACTTGAAACTTTTAATAAGGAATGCTAAAATTTTATAGTAAACCCTCATAAAATAAATAATAAATATAAATATTTCATATGAATTTTATTTGAGAAAGTAAAATTAATAATTATCTCTTGCCTAACTAAGCATCTATTTAAAAGAAGATATTTTGAGGTAATTGTTAGTTCTTCACTGCTTTGTCACAGGCTAACTTTTTCAGTAAAGGATTTTTAAAAATAAGAAATATTTTTATGTCTTTTAAATGGAGCATGGCAAATGAAAACTTTATTCTACTTAATTAACAGTTACCCAGTTGGCTAGAGATGATAAACTTCTTAAGAAACGCCTCTCAAAATAGGAAGACCTTTCTGATTTTAAAAGTAGAGCATTCTTTCTTTACCTCTTTGCCCATAAATTAAATGAATTCTAGCACTAATGAAAATTCCTGGGTTAATTATCTAAGAAATCTGAGTATCCCTGAAAAGGTGACAATGAATCAAAGAAATTTCCTTTTCCTCCTGTATTCCAGTAGTGCTACTAAGGCATCATTTAAGCTCTTGCACGATAATTCATTTTAAGCTGCTCGAAGAGAATCATTAATTAGGGAACAGCTTCTATATCCGAACCTACATTAGACTACTGTGTCTACATTTTGCTTCTGTGTCTTATGAGGATATCATTGGCACAGAGAAAAGCACCCCAAATGATTCAGGCATTTGAAAGTAGTGATTTAGAAGGGGGACATTGGCATAAGCCACTTAAGACCAAATCCAATGCTATTTCTCTTTTATTTTCCACTTTTAATAATAAGGTTTAGCAAGCATTTCATTTTTTGACACCTTTTATAGCCTTTCCACTTTTCTGTCTATCATCGATGTCCTTCCTCCTGGAATGTATCCGGAATCTGTGATCTGCAGGTTGAGAACAGGACGTTTACTAAACCCCAAAACAATAAGGCTATGAGTTATACATTTGGGATGACTTCTGGTAGAGAGCTTTCTACTAGAATGATACATTTTAGACCTCTGAAAATTAAGAAACTTTATGGAACATCCCCTCCCCCTAAAAAATGAAAACCAAATAACGCAAAGGTCTTGGTCAGAAGTATAGTGGCCTAGAATCAACTCCTGAAATTCTTTTCATTATGTCACATCCTAAATGTTCAAAACAGACTTATACATTTAATAAATAATAATGATATGTTATACTTTTATAATAATTTAAATTCCTGAGAAATGCGTATACTCTCCCATCCAGTTTTTAACAATCTCCTTATGAAGTGGGTAGGACAGACATTATTGTAGCTACCTTAAAGATTAAAAAGCTAAGGCACAAAGAAGAAAATGACTAGCCTAAGGGCACAGAATGATATGAAATGGAATTGGACTACCAAGGTCTTTTGATATCTTGTTTAATTTTTTTCCTAACACAATTTATTAAATCCAGACAATTAATAGTTTTGGATTACAAGTCTCATTGACGCTTACTTATAGCATGACTCACACCAGCCAATTTAAAAAGTTTTAGACCTGGGGCACCTGGGTGGTGCAGTCGTTAAGCATCTGCCTTCGGCTCAGGGCGTGATCCCGACACATTCTGGGATCGAGCCCCACATCGGGATTCTCCGCTAGGAGCCTGCTTCTTCCTCTCCCACTCCCCCTGCTTGTGTTCCCTCGCTCACTGGCTGTCTCTCTCTATCAAATAAATAAAATCTTAAAAAAAAAAATAAAAAAAATAAAAAGTTTTAGACCTTCCATTAACCAACTAGGAGAGCATTAGAATTTAGAGGCAATCTCTTGTGAAAAATGTTCAAAGGGAACAAATAAATGAAAGTAAAATGCCATATAGAACTGGTTACATGAAGAATTCATTTGGGGCAGATATGTGCACACAAAAATGTTTACCTTAGAATTATTTAACTGTAAATATTGTCGACAAAATTAAATGTTCATTAGTGGGGAATGCAAATAAAATATGGTAATCCAGCCTAATGAAATATGATGCAGGACGAGTGAGATCTAAAAGTAGGGAAAAGAAAAGATGGCCATGATTTTTTTTATATTATAATAAAAATTTACTCTCACATACATTATATATTATGTAGTACATATCAAATATATAGTATATATGAATCATAGCATACACATTACAACCTACAGATATGTTCATGTCATATATATTATGTATCTGTATCTATATGTAAATAGATGTATATACATACATATGTATAAATACATACATATTTATATCTGTAGTTCTGGGAAAATAAGTACCAAATTGTTAACAGTGATAACCTCTGGGGAGTGGGTTTATAGGAATATATGAGTGATAGACAGATAACTTGCAGTTTCTGTTTTCTATACTTCTACATTGTTTGAGGTTTGTGTAGTCAGCAAGTGCTATCTTTAATATACTAGGAAAAAATGTGAAGGGTTGTTATGAGCTGACTATATAAATAGGTTTAAGAAAATACTCTTTGACTACAGAGCCAAAATAAATTACTAGGGAAATAGTACTATTTAAAAAGTAGCTGCAGTTCTCTCTGCTTCTGCCCTTTCCACTGCCTGGAATGGAGATATGGCAACTGGGAAAGATAGCCAAGACCGTGAGACAGGAGCCATAATTTGTGGAAGGTGGTATAATAAATAAATAAGAGAACAAGCGTGGGATTTGCTATCACGAAGCTACCATAGGAGCAATGTTTGGACTATTAGGTAAGTGAAAATATTCTTTCACCATGTTTAAGTGAGTATTAGTTTGGTCTTTTACAGTAGGTAAACCTAATACAGTATCTGATTCCATATGATATTCCAAGAGCATGACTTGTTAAGTCCTCATGGAAAATACGTATCTACTGTAGAGTTAGAATCAAATGTTCTCTTCCCCTGTTCTATTAACTACTTTTTCTGCTTCCATATTTTCCTATCAACCTCATGACTAAAGTTTGCCTTCTAATGTAGTTTTTTACAGTGAAAGAGCATGCATACTGTAGAACAGAGGCGTCCAGTATCATTGACAGCTACGTGTATTCAAGTAAAATAATGTATTGCTCTTCTGGGCTTATACTTCAGTCTGATGACATTAGTTTCAGCCTGCTACAGAGATGAGATTCCATGTTTGTCATGGCCAGATAAATATGAATTTAGAATTCTGAGGGTGAGGCTGGACTGTGCCAAATTCATGTATGGTAAACATCACCTTTTGAGGCCTCTTGGCTGAGAGGAGAGTGTCATTAGCCAAATACTCTTTCCATTTGACGAATCTAAGTGATTAAGAATCAAGTCAAAAAGAAAATGCTGATCCAAATGGGTTTATATTTAAATTGGATGGCATGCTTGTGTTAAGTGTTAAAAAAGCAAACAAGATGGATTAAAAGATTTAATATATATTTATAGTCTTGTAAGATCCGAGGAATTTATTGAAAAAAAGGGGTTTTGCTTTTTTTGTTTGCTTGTATGTGTGTATTTTGTTGGTACAGAGTGTGTGGGGGGAGGGTTGGATCCTAGTGACTAACATAGCTCAGTTATCATCTCACGGACTTATGATGCTTAAAATTAATTACAGGTCTATGTTTTATAAAAAATAAGGCACAATATAAGCTATTATTTTTATACCAAGGTATGACACTTTGTCACAATAAAGACATGTACATCTCCCTTCTCTCAGTGATGAATCTTGTAAAAATATTATAAACTCCCTTTTAGGAAAAAAACACATTTTATTGACCTAGAAACATCTTTCCCATGAGAATTGGAGGGTGGCTGACACCATATAATTGTGGAATGTTATATACATTTTTGCACTCAATTCTCTTTACTTTTTAATCATCTTATATTTTTAAGCCACCAATCTTACTTCTTGCAGATGGGAATTTAAATGATTGGCTGTTTAGGTACCACAGCAGTTCTTTAAAAATATATATATATATCATGTACATATATTTACTAATAGTACTAATTATATATATTTATATGATAAATATATAATATAAATAATAATATCATATCATATCATATCATATCATATCATATCATATCTATATTTACTAAGCTCTACAACAAAGTCAGGTTCACCCAAAGTCATCGGTTTATAAAATGTGTTGGGGGGAAGAGGGTAAAAAGAAGAGCTGGTCACAATAATTTTAAAACACATAAATACAGAGCCTGAATATATGATTACATTCTCTTCTCTCTGCTTATGTACAAAGAACCTACAGTATGTGATCCTGACAACACATGTTTCCTATTTTGTCAGTTTGATAAAAGCGTACCATGTCAATGGTTTTTAGCTTGTGATTGGTGATTGTTTCAGCACTGATTGTCAACGACCTGTATGTCAGCTGACACAGCTGACACAGTTAAACCAGAAATTAGCATGCAGTCTCCTAAAATGCCAGACACATGGACCCTTTACACAAGAGAGATATAATGGAACCCACATGATATCCCCATTAAACAATGAAACATGTGACATTAACCAAAAACAGGAACACATCAGCAAATATGCCTGAGGAAGCTTATGGTATTTAACTCCTAAACATTAATTTTATTGTGGTGTATGAGGAACTAATTAACTGAGAGTTTCCTTTTTTATTGGAAGCGGAAATACTGTTCAGAAAAACTGATGAAGAATAAATACAGCATATTTTAAGTTTATTAAGCTTGGCTCAATGACTTCTATTTATTTAAGCTAATCTCATAAGGCAATTAAATATTTCAATCAGTAACTTTATATGGCTATTTTATTTAGCACGTGTCTGAAAAATTAATCAATGTGTTAAAATGTGGAAAGAGTACGTGAATATATTTCCATTTTATACAGCTAAAACAATGACTAAGTACATTTTCAATCACATGATCTTTCCCAACATGAGCTTTGATAAATATACAAAGGGAAAATGACAACAGATAAAGTTAAAACTTGGTGATTATAATGTAAATAGTTAAGTTTGTATCTACATGAGACAAATGGTTTCCTTCAGCACTGTAATACTTTTCCCTAAATAATTCTATTTTCCCAGAGGAAGCTTCAATCACGTGTGGCAGAATGAATTTGATCCTGGATAGGATATGCAATGCAATTAGTTGCCAGGTGTGGTTTCAGAAGCCCCCCCCCTTTTTTTCCTTTTGAAACAATGCTAGGCACTACTTCATATATAATCCTATTTAATCTCTATAACAATTCAGTAAAATGGGTGTTATTAATCCATATTATAGATGAGGAAACTGAAGCTCAGTAACCTGCAGAAGGACAACCAAAGTAGCAGAACAGGGCAAAACTTGATTCCAAGTCCATGCTCTCTCATTCCAAGTACCTTCCAACTAGTAATTGCCTACTTGACACCGGGTTAATTAAATCAAAACGATCAAAACAATTAAATGTTTGAAATCATATAGACACAGGAATCAACTGGTATAGACAAATGAATCAACTGATTATCTAACAATATTGTCCATAACCTGTAAGTGCAAGATAAATTTTGTTATAATATTCTGTTCTGTGGTTGTAATATGATTGGTCAACACCAAAAGCTTTCTAGTAAAAAAGGTCGTGAATGAATACAGACTAGACTAGGCCAAAAGTTTCTAAAATTTCTTGGATTCAGGCACCATCAGAGGCTCAATAATTTTTTCACGGCACCTGCAGGACAAAAGAAATACCCAACTGTTCCGTTTTGTTAAGTAGTAAGGTTGAAAAACTAAGGTAGTTTATGTAGTGTCTGACAGTTGTCTCTATTTTCCCTAAAATTTTAAAATATGCTGTATGCCCCTGTGGATTAGCAAAAGCACCCTGGCACCTTAGCACATAGTTCAGGAACTTTAGCACGAGGCACATGCCCATCTATGGGGAAAGACTCTATCTGTAGCTATGTGACACATTCAATTTGACACTTTGGGCTAAACTCTTGAGCCAACTCTTTTACAACTGTTTGTTTTATACTGTATATAGAAAATGGGTTATTTTATTGGATTGCCTTCCTGTAGATTTTTTTATTTCCATATAAAATGTGTTCCTGTCAAAAATTTCTAAGGCAGCTATTAGAATTATATGACTAGAAATTTTATACCCAAACAGAAAGGAGAGGGGCAGAGGACTGTAGTTATTAGTAAAAAGGGAAACACCTAGTCCTCTCATTTCTGCCTATAAACTATGTGTTCTGAAAGAACAGCATTTAACCTTGAGGGTGAGGTGCAAGGAAGCCATGTGTTGTGGAAAGAAAACTGGAAATTGGAGTCAGTGAAAGTGGTATCAACCAAACTTAAGACCTTCAACCACCTTATCTCAAAAGTTTCTCTCAAGTTTAATATGCTGAAACCAACATACATATTCAAAATTATTTTGAATTTTGTTAGATTTTTTTTACCATAATAAGCAAACACAAAAGTGGTATCTTCTTGCCAACAGGCAATTATTATGTAGGTGTCAAAAGTGTGCACATTTTATTTCAAAACTATGTACCTGAGAAAAGTTTTGTGGTTCACGAGTTGGAGTCCTTGGTTAAGAGGTTAGGATTTCAGTCAGATTTTCCAGCAGAGGCAAAGGGACTACGTCCTTGGACTCTTCAACCACCCAAAGTGTATTTGAACCAGTTCATTATTTGTAAACCATTTATTTTATTATTCAGTATTAGAAGCTTAGTTATTTAGTTTTAAAATTTATTTCAAGAAATTTAAGGACACTTTTCTGATTAAAATGAGCAGAGACCTACAAATATACTTTAAAATTGGAATTTTGGGGGCACCTGGGTGGCTTAGTTGGTTAAGTGTCTGACTTTTGATTTTGGCTCGGGTCATGGTCTCAGGGTCCTGAGATAGAGCCCTGAGTCCAGCTTTGCATGAAGTCTGCTTAAGATTCTCTCTCCGCCTCCCTCTGCCCCTCACGCCCAACCCCCACTTGTGTGTGTGTGCATGTGCTCTCTCTCTCAAAAAAAATTGGGATTTTTAATTATGCAGTATAAAAACTGGGGTATGTCTACATATAGCAACTTAGTTGACAGTTTTCATAGAACTGACAAGTTAAATAGATTATTTCATTAATTTCTTCTCCTGAATGGAACGGACTATGATTGGAGTTGATTGATCAAATCAGTGTTTTTACATAATTGTTTCCAATTATGTACATATATCAAAAATATTCAATTTAATAATGCACCATTATTTGTACTTCCTTAGAAGTCTGGAAGTATTTTTAGGTATTAAGACATAAGTAGGAAAAGGAATAACTAGATATGGATCCATGAAGAAGTGTGGTTTCATGCTTGATTTCATTAGTAGCAAATGCCAGAACAGAATCTGAGTTTCTGATAATACTACATCAATATTTGTGAATTTGTCTACATATTCATGGATAAGAGTGAACTACAACATTCTTTAAAGCTTCTTTTCTATCTAGACAGTTTGCTCTGAATTCTTTGGCTGTACAGCTATTAATTTCTATTGTTTACTGACATTCATTCTAGCAGTTAAGAGAGAACCCAGCAACTCCATTCTGTAGGTCCCCATTCCATGCCATATTTCTACTCTAACATTTCTCAAAGAGAAAGTATCTTTAGGTCCAACTGAAAGCTTCTTTTTTGGAAAACAGAAGATGCTAACTCAATCGATGAAGGTTAGGTTCCCCAACTTTTTTTTTTTTTTTAAGATTTATTTATTTTAGAGAGGGAGACTGAGCAAACAGGGGGAGGGGCAGAGGGAGAAGGAGAGAGAGAGAGAGAATCCTGAAGCAGACTCCCTGCTGAGTATGGTGCCTGAGGCAGGGCTGATCCCAGGACCCTGAGATCATAACCTGAGCCGAAATCAAGAATTGGCCGCTTCTCCAACTGAGCCACCCAGGCACCCCTAACTTATGTTTTTGTTTTATATTTTTTCTGTTGAGAACATTTTAACTTTCCTGTGTAGTTCCAGAGACTTTTATTTACTTTATCAAGTCACATAGTCTGAATAAAAAAATTTATCATCAATACCTTCTTTGAATGGACTGATGAAAAGCATTTGAGTTTTTGATACCAACAAATACATGTTTCATATTTACTTGAAACTCAAATCAAGATGAGTTGGTCAGCCTCTTTCATTGAGAACTACGTAATAATACTCAAATTAAAATAACTGGCGGGCAGAGAAGTCACATATGGTGGACAGTTATGGAGGGAATATAATAAGAAGGCCCACTAAAGAAAGATGGCAAGATTTGTGTCCTTCCCTGTCTCTGTTCTTTCCTGCAATGTGATTAGGGAGGAACAGTCTGGACTATTTACTGATTCCACCCAAACTGACTCAAAGTACCAGAGTGTCAACAAGGGTGGTACTTTCTTTTGTTACTGGCTTCTTAGTTTTAGAGTTTGGCATGATGCTAGTTTCAAGCTTGCCAGCAGCTGTAAAGACTTTATTCTATTTTATTTCCAAGGTCACAAAAGAAATGGTATTATCATTTTGAGCACCAAAGGTATAAATATCAAATGGTTAATATACGAACAATTTTAGAAAGGGAAAAATTTCTCCATGCCACTCACATTAACACTGAAAAAATCTATTATGCCAACTCTGTCAAATGGGAGTGAGGTAGAGGTGTTCTTGACCTTTTCCAGGCCTAGAGTTACGCTATTGTTCATACTCAATATGGTTTTCTCTTCAGCACAATATTTGCTAATGGGACTTATTTCTACAGTTGCTTAAAAAAATTTCTTTCTGGAAAACAGAACTAGTCTATATGTATATATTGCAGGTGCAGTCTGAGGCAACTGATGATTTTTAAAAGTGTCTTTTTTTTTCACTTTAGTAACCAAGGTTACCAAAAAACACATTGGTAACATGTGTTTAATGTGAATAGTAATTCCTTAGGAAAATGGAAACAAAACAAAACAAAAAAATATTTTATGATTAAAAACTCAGAATTTAATGTAGCAATAGAGTTTAAAAACTGTATTTAGAATTTAAATTATTTTTATAATTTAAACATTTAGAATATAAATATAGTCCTTAATTGTAAAAATATGTTGGTGTTCCTGGATAGGAACAGATAGAATGACAGAAAAGATAGAATGATGTGGAAATAATATGAAATGAATAAATTCGGGATCCAGAATGAGAACACAGTCTTAAAACATATGAACCTGAAGTCAAGAGAAAGATGTGCATAAACAGTATAAAAACTGCAAAGGGCAAAATACCATATAAGTGTGAATTTTCATAGTCCTGAGTTCAGTTCACTTTTATCTAGACTCCGTAGTCGCAATCTACTCTTCTGAACTGGCTCTCCGTATTTAAAAAAACTATATACCATTTTTTAATATTATATAAAGAAAGGTTCGAAGACTGGGAATAGATGTTAAAATGTGAAAATTCAAAACATCACTTAGCAGGAAGCTTACAGCTGATTTCTAGGAATGTTGGACAGAGTTTCTCATATGCAGTAAGTACTGAAGCATAGCAAGATGTTAATGGGGTAATTTATTACTATATAAATGAACCTAAATATACTGAATTTTACAAAAGAATATTCTACATGAATAGCTAAAAGATGATATTTCATTAATTGTTTTCAATTATGTTTCTACTTTTATCAATGAAAATATTTCAATAAACTTGCCTTCTATTTTTTATGGCCATGGTAACAAGGTTCTATAAGTATGTTGCTTAGCAGTCTAGTCTCTCTTTGGAGTTTGCTATGATTTTTACTTAACAGATTATAGTTGGCATTTTGGCTACTTAACTTTTAGAAAGTGAAGTATTAGACTGTTTCCCAAACTAACAGTATACGATTTCAATTTTGGTAAAAAAAGGAGTCATAAAATCACAGGCATCTAAATTTAATAAGCTATCTAAACAGTTATCTTAGTATAACTTCTCACTTAGTGTAAAAATGTCCTTGTAGTGTTTGTAATGAGGTGGTCATTCATCCATTCATTCAACAGGTAATGGAATGTTGTACTAAAAGTTTAGATATAACAATGAATAAGACAGAATCAGCACCCGCCTTCATAGATCTTACAATTGAAATAAGAGAGAAAATACAAAGGATCCAAAAGGACTAGGAGAAAGGGATCTAACTAGGTTATGCAAGTTCTCTCTGATCTGAATTGGAAGGTGTTCAGAATATTGAGTAGAACAAACATTGATAATGTAAGTCAAGAGTCAAGAAAGAGTATGGTTTGGTCTAAGAACTAAAACAAGACTACTGAGAAATTAGGCTGTAAATATAGGGAGGATATAGACAGTGAAAGGCCAACTAATTCACATTAGGAAACTTGAGTTTATCTTAAAAGGCAATGGAAAGCAATTGAAAAGCATATTCCTACCTTATCTTTGTAAAAATAAACTGAACCTGAGAATTACATTCATGTTATAAAAATACACTGGAAATGGAAGTTATGAAACTGAAATATAAAAGAGCAAATATTGGCTTCAGAATCCTAGTAATAACCTAAGTTCTTTTAAATACCAACATAAATCCTTTTCTATACTTTCTGTGTGTTTCCTCTTTAAAATAAAAATGCTATATGGGTGATCTCATTTCTTGGTGTGGCAGGAATATTAAATTGCCTAATTTAAAGCCATGTCCTCCACCCACTCCCAAATGGAAAATCAGTGGTACTTACTACATCCAGCCTTATAGCTGAAGCCTGGAGGAAGGAGGAATCCTTGCTGGGCAGCTGCAGCCAGTGTCCGTTGATCAGGAGGGAACACGGGAATCATTAATGGCGGCAGTTGACCTTGAACCTGCTGAACGTTATAGAGCGAATCAAAGAGGCGAAGTTTTGGTGCTCCATGCTTCCCACCCTCCTTACTTTATGATATAAGAAAACCATTTATTTAATTCAAATATACTGGCATACAAGCTTGCTCAAACACTGGGCCTGAGGTCATGCCTTAGACAGGAAAATTAGAATACACTATAGTTGGAAGGTGTTACCAAATTCACTTTCTAACTTAATGAATAATTTCCCTAGATATCCTATATGAAGCATCACTACTTCATACAAGGAAGCCTTTTCTTATTGCATTAATGTAATGGTTAAAAAATTACCCTTAGGTTGAACTAAAATCTCCTTCTGTAAATCCTATTAGGGGTAATGCTACCTTCTAAAACAAACCTAAATAAACTGGTATCATTTTACATATAACTAGCTTTTCATTATTTGAAGATAACTGTCATGTTCATGTAATATTGCAATTTTTTGAACAAAAGAACTGCAAAGAAGCTTAGAGAGTCACTAAGACTTTCCCCTTTATTTATAGAAAGGTAACTAGGGCCGAAAGAGAATGGATTTGTCCAAGGTCAAGGAATGGGACAATTAGATTAGGTCTAAAATCCAGTCCCTTGAATCTCGTTCTGTGTTATATTTTTGTCTTCATCTCTCTTTTTACGATCAATTGAACCACTCCTCAAACCACAAGGTCTCTGTTTTGGTTGCCATCTTTGGAATATACTTTAATTTGCTGATGTCATTCTCAGAATATGGGAGTAAATAAATAACTCAGCACAATGGAATCACTATCTTCTTTGAACTGAGCAGAGATTTCTAGAAACATAACCTAAAATAGCATTTCTGCAGCAATATCACATTAATGATTAATGCAAAGGTTGTCATCACTAAAATAAGTAGGCTTTCCCCTCCAAATATTTAATTAAGCAAGATCGCCCTGGTAAACATGAACATGATTATTGGTTAGTGTTTGTCACTAAATATATGACCAAGAATTTAGTATCATACTAAAAATCACATATCTGACACTTCATTCTCCCTCACTCTTCCTTCCACACATTAATTATTTGGAAAATATTTAATTAACACCTACTATGTACAAGAAAATGAGCTTGTCAGTAGGGAAACAAGAGTGAACAAGAAGAGCAAGATTCAATGTAATGGTCGCCCATTACATTACAGTGCGGATAATGATAAAAAAACTAAGACAAACAAATACCCAGAAAAGATTGCAAATTCACTCAGCTGCCAATCCTAACAGCCACCCTGAGCTATCTCTCAGACTTGTTTTCCCTTTCTCTCATTGGCACTGAACATTCTTGGGGCACTTGTGATTCTCATAGTGCTAATCATTTCTTACTTTAAAAGTCCACTTTCAGTTTGTCCATTACTTCATCTTTCACAGTAAACCTCCGAGCTATTTCTGAGATTTTGGTTGTTAAGAACGCGCCCTGTGGTTTGGGGGTAATGTTTGAAAGAAGGCTGGGAGGGAGGGGGAAAGAGACACAGAGACAGAGACAGAGAGAAAAATAAGCACTATAAGAATGAGAGATCTGTTTTCAGCAATGACTCTTAATTGGAAAGCATTTCTTTTAGCCAAAAGGATTTTTAACCTGTCACTGCCACCAGAGTGAAACTAAAAGGGAATGACAACAAAACAGGAATACAAAAAGACAGTGTCTGAAGGTTAGCACGGAAGGTTTAGATCACTACAGTCAGCATTTTTTAAGCATATTGGAGGAAAGATATACCTTATGTAGAAACCAATGGAAAGCAACTGATTAAAGACTCAAAATTAGAGAGTGCATATTGAGCAAGTTTGTAGGAATAAGTGGTCTAAAACAAGAGATAGACATCCGAAGGCAAAACAGCGTGGGTGCTAGTTTAGTGCAAGATGAGGACGCCAAGCAGAATGACAGCAAAGAAACAAACAGCAAACCAGCCCCTGTATATATTTTATACTTCGTTGTTTGTAAGTAATCATATTGTATACAGTACATCTCCTTTCGAAGATACTGTCGGTTATACGATGTAAAAATAAATTTAGCAAGAGCATTTAAGAGGGAAGAAGAAAGGGACTTCAAATGAAACGCATGTAAGGGCTATAAGAAGTATCCAAATTTTAGATACCTCAAAATTTGGGAAAAATAACTTCCAGAATTGTAGAAACAATAGGTTCTTGTTTGAGTGCAGGAGTTCTCAAACTTGAATGTATATTAGAATCACCTGGCAAGTTTTGAAAAATTCTCAATGCCCAGATGGCTTCCTACGCCAACTGAATCTGAATCAATAGGGGTGAGACCCAGCCATGAGCATTTTTTTTAAAGTTCGCCTGATGATTCCAGTGTGCATCCAGATTTGAGAAGTTCTGTCTTAAAGAATGCTTTCAGTCACTGTGGACACATCTTTTTGTCTTCTTCATGTTTTGCCTTGAGTTACAGAGAGCCTTCAGGTATATAAGCAGTTGAAAGGGAGACGGCCTGACTCTTAACAGGTTCTGGGGCCCAAAGGGTAGAACCAGATATTAAGCTAGATGGCTCATAGAATTCCTTCTAATTGAGTCTTTTATCTGTTTTTATGTGTCCCTTTTGTGAGAAACTTGTGACGGTTTGCTTTTACCGAAAGAAGAGCAACCAAATCTCTCCACACGGTATTCAAGATTCTTCCCAGTTTGTCCTCAGTCTATCTTTCCAGGTATGTTGCCCTTCTTCAGATCCTCTACTCTTGCCTCAAAGGATCACGAAGAGTTCCTTGCATTCTCGGTGTTTTTCCATGCCTGAGTGTGTTCAAAAGTATTTTCTCCCCTGTTTTGAGTGATTTCTCTTTTCCTTTTCTTCTTGGCAAAATTCTACTTATTTTTCAAAGGCTTTTGAGACCCACATAATGTGTTTGCCTGTGAAGCACTTCTTTCTTGTGGTGCCAATTTTCAGGCAGAAAGAACTCTTACTTCTTTTAACCTCATAAAGCTAATACAATACTTACTGTATTGAATAATAGTTACTTGTATAACTCGAGTCTCCCTTATGACCTATGAGCTTATTTAGGAAAGAGGTTGTAACTTATTACTGCACCTCTAGAGCTTAGCACAGCAGCTGAAATTATTATATATGTAGTGATAATTCATGAATAAAGATGAAGAATGAATTATATGGTCCCACCTTTCAAAATACGTCTTTGTGCACCAACTCCAAATGTCCACAAAAGGCCTATGGACAACAGTTACTTAATGACCAGAAAGGAATCCAATTTCACCAAAGAAGAACGGCAGCATAAAGTACTAACAGCTTTGTGTTCTTATTTTTAAGCCATAGATAGTCTTATACATTATGATATGTCCATGATTCTTAGAATTATGTATGCACGAAGAAACAGAAAAGTAATCTAGATATATTAGAAATTTATTACATATTTCTGTAATGGACAGATATGCCTGCCTATCATGTTCTAGTATCATGCTGTTTAATTATACCTTTACAGTATGTTTCAATAATAGGTAAAGTTACCACTCTATCATTACTATTTTCTTTTTCCAGTATTTCCTATTTTTCTCTTAACATTTACTTTTCCACAAATTTTTTTTAAGATTTTATTATTTATTTGTCAGGGAGAGAGAGAGAATGAGTGTGGAGGAGGGCAGAGGCAGAGGGAGAAGCAGGCTCCCCGCTGAGCAGGAAGCCCGATGCAGGACTCCATCCCAGTACCCTGGAATCATGACCTGAGCCAAAGGCAGATGCTTAACCAACTGAGCCACCCAGGCATCCCTAGGATATGGAATTTCTACGTGAATTCATTAACCTGATGGCTTGATAGCCAATAGCAGGCCTTATCTTTCAATTTACTCAAATCTTTTGCTTCATATAATTCTTGTAGATTTTTGGTAATTTTAAGTTTGTTTAAAAATATTTTTATTTCTGGGGTGCATGAGTGGCTCAGTTGGTTAATGTCTGACTCTTGGTTTCGGCTCAGGTCACGATCTCAGGGTTGTGGGATTGAGCCCTGCGTCCGGCTCTGCGCTTAGTGCAGAGTCCGCTTGGGATTCTCCCTCTCCCTCTCCTTGTGCCCCTCCCCTAGCTCACATACTCTCTTTTTCTCTCTAAAGGAAAAAAAGAAAACCTTTAAAAATATATACATATATATATTTTTATTGCTATTATAAAGGGAACATTTTCTTGTTACACTGTTTAACTAATTTTTGTATGTACATAGACTGTGTGTGTGTGACAGTTTCTATCCAGGTAAATCACTTAAACCCTAATAATTTAACTAATTTTTCATGTAAAAATTCGAGTATTCTAAAGAATATATTGTAATGAATTCCATGCTTTAAAAATCTGTGTGTTCCAAACCTTTGTCTTATTATGATTATGGAAATGCATTTTGCTTTAGTTTTATAATTTGTTTTAGTGTCTAAATTTTTCAAGATCCACATATATAGAACAACGGAGTTTTAAGGCTGAGAAACAGCAAAATAAATATAATCCAAAATGTGTGGCCAATCCACATTTGCAACTAAAAATGCCTCTCAAAATACACTTGATCATTATTTGTAGAATCTATATGTGCAAATTTGCCTACTCACTAAAATTTACTTATTACCCCCACCAAATATACTTGTAGCAGCGCTTTTGCAGTCACTCACAGACATGCGCAAAGGAGTAAGAAATTTTGTTGGTGATTTCACTATTTAAGATGCATATAAAATCAATAATAAATATTAATAAGGTGTCTTTAAAAAGAAACACACGTATTTTAAAATAAGGTTATGTGTTGATCAGGTGCTGAAAATGGTGTGACCAAAGGTTCTCAGGAACCTAACTATACTTTCCCCAGGAGCAATTGTTTGGTATTTGCTAATTCAGCACTCATGGCAACTCTATAGAACATAACTAGCGCCAATAATGAGCAGCAATTGTATTACTGCTATATCTTAACTAATTTTCAGTTTACTGCTACTGAAATTTAGTCACCCTTTGGGAGAAAAGGACACATCACTTCAAAATAGTATAATGTTTTCCGGATAAACTCTAAAACTAGTTTCTTATAGGGTTAGTAATTCACACTTATATTTGAAGTTTTGAATATTTCCAAATCCTATTCACTGTTAACCTCATTTATTTTCTTTGACTTAATGCATTAAATTCCTTTTAAGCTTCTAATTAAGGTTTAATATGTGTGACATTTATAATTAAGTTTCAATAAAATTCTTTTGTCACAAAATTTTAGTCCTTTTAATAGGCAGCATGTTATTCACTAGTTAAAATAATAACCCACAATAAATTTAAGAGGCTACTTCCTTTAAGACAGCATATTATGTTTTAACATTTTTTATCATCCTACCACATAGTGCAATCTTGCCCTCGAAAATCTTAAGAATCCGACATAAACCAGCCACATTACCATACTTGTAAAAAAACCAAGTTAATACTTATCAATTATTCATAGTTAAATATTTTCTATTTTATGTAGATATTCTATTGCAAAACCCTTTAGTGATTCCCTGAAACTAATATATCAACTAGGTGCTTAAGATTATTCATTTAGCTCTCAGTCACATGGCTCTGTTTATTAGTTTATTTATTCAATCAACATTTTCACTAAGCAGAATGCGCACTTTAACCAGGGATACGAAGATGAGTTCACGTATGATAATGCCTGCTTTCTAGGAACTGTGGGTCAGTCTGGTGGGGCAAATGTATAGGTAACTATAATACACTGCCATTAATTCAACAACAGAGACTTGTATAGGATACTATGGAAGCACAGATGAGCGACTCCTAACAGCCAGGAGAAAGCAAGGCAAGGCTCATGGGGATAGGTATATCAGGTACAGGGTCTGAATGGATAAGTAGGAGTTAGCCAAGCAAAGAGATGGGAGTGTGGGAAAAGAATTCTAAGCAAAGGATGAGACATGAGCAAAGAAATAAAGACAAGAAAAAGCATCATGTGAAGGAGATGCCATCTGAGCAGTCTGGGATAGTAAAAAAGGTAAGAGGGATGCAGTGGTGAGAAGGTCTATCTGAATCAGTTTGTGTATCAGGGTAAGAAGCATGAAATTCCCCATGTAGGCTCTGGGGAACCACTGAGGGAAGTTGAGTAGGTTAGGTAGAATACTATGGGTATATGGAGAACGGATTTGAAAGACCAAGCATAGAGACCAGATAGGAAGTGATCAGGTATCGTTTCTCGGCCTTTTGGCTAAGATCAAGTGTAGGAAGTGATCAGGTAGTAAGCTAATAGAGTCAACCGGGCAATAGATTATGAAAGCTTGATCAGTAGTAAGAGGGTTAGGAATAAGGAGAAAAAGCCAAGAAATATTTTTTTTAAATGAGAGATGTTGATAATGCGGGGGATGTTATATATGTGTGGGTATGTAAGAAGTCTATGTATCTAAAGTACATATATATATATTATATATATGTAATATATAATATATATATATACATACATACATATATGTGAATAAAAGGAGAGAGTAAAAAATAACTCTCGGGTGTCTAGTTTACGTAACTGTTTATACCAGAAAGAAAGCATAGTTGGGTAGTGATAGTTTTCATGGAAAGATAATGGATATGGCTTCTATATGATGTGTTTGAAGTACCTAAATATTATTCTATTGGAGATATCTTGTTAGCAGACAGATAAAGCTCCAATCTGAAGCTAGGGAAAAGATCTTTAGAGGCTACAGTCTGATGAGTCACCAGCTGATAGAGTGAACTAAACAATCTAGAGGGGGTCTAAAGTATAAAGAGAAGAGACAGCCTAAAATCATCTTGGTCACAATAATAACCAAGGAGGGGCAGAGGAAGAGGAATCTACAAGTGGAGAGGTAAGATAAAAATAAAGAAAATCATGAGTACAGTGTCACAAAAAATGGAATTTCAAGGCTGAGGTAGTAACTAAAAGTGGACAGGCAGCAAAAAGAGTATTTTAGAGATAAAAAAATAATATATTCTAGAATTGTTAATTAGAGGATAGTGATGAATCTAACAACATCAATTCCATTACAACAGAGGGTAGAAACCATATTGCAAGTTTGCAGTCTCAACGACAGGAAAAAAAAGAGAGAGACACCAATGTAGACTACTGTTCAGAGAAGGTTCAAGGAGAAGTTAGGTGAGATATTTGACAGCAGCTACCTGGGGATGCATAGACTTTATTTAGGTAGCAGTGTTTTCAGCACATTTATTGACTGAGCGGAGCAAACAGATATCGAGAATTTTAAACATAGGAAAGAGAAAAACTAACTGGTGGACCAGAGTTTCAGAGGAGGCTGAAAAGCAAGGCAGCATGTAGGGATTAGCTTTGAATGAGAAGAACAACCCATGCTCTGGGCCCTGAGGAATGGTGTTATTTGAGTGGATATAAGCAGCTATGTTTTATACACAGGGAAATGAGAAGGTAAGGAAAATCAGACCTGACGAAAGAACTTTCCTCAGTGATGAAGGCAAGGTTATATACCCAAGATGAGAGAGACCAGGATTGACCAAGGGAGTTCAGCAAGCGAAAGGGAGTTTGGGATCATCATTGAGAGAAACGAAAGGAAAGTATCCACGGACAATTAAAAAGAATGACAGAAAATGCTAAAGCCTTAGGAGAGACCTCATGAATTAGGATGCTGTGAGTCTTCCCTTTCCTGTGATTCTTCTCAGAGCCTGTCACTGTGGTTGAGGAGCAGAGAAGGTGAATTCCGGCACTCAGGCTGGGGAAGAAAAGGAGCTTGTGGGAACTTCAGCAAGGAAAGGTCATGAGGAAACCAAAGTTACTATTGAGTAACGATGGGCTTTGGGTTCTACCCCAGGAAGAGAGGCCTGGAAGGCATTACTAAATGGGAAAAATATAGAAATCAAATAGCTAGAGGGACTCCACGGTATCAAGGAGCAGTTTGTGTGAGAGCTCGAACAACAGGAAGTTAACTTAGGGTGGTAGATTTGCTCAAACTACGTACACAAATGTTAAAATAAAAGGCAGTTACATGATTTAAGTCCTCACAACTACAAATGGAATGTAAAATCTAAAACTTCCAAATGTTCCTCGAGAGTTCAGTCAGATGAATTCTGTCGTGTTCAAGCACACACCACCTTCAGGGATCGGTTCACCTACAAGTGAAATTCAGCCACCGTCAGCAGGGAACACAGCAGCTGTTTAGAAACACACAGGGATACTACACAGCAGTTTTTGAGAAAATGAAGAAGATAATATCCAAATGAGATTACAAGAGGGGTTTAGGTAGGTAGGATATAATTACCCAAACTGGAGTAACCAGGATGACAAAGCTGACTTTCTACCATTAGCGAGTAGAGGCAGGGGATCGTCAATGACCACTAACAGTTTGTGATTTTTCATTTCATACAACAGAAAGAAGATTTGTCAGTTTATCCTACCCAATGCAATTGTCTTTAGGAATGAAAACAACTACACGAAAATGAAGAATAAAGGAGTCCATTTATCTTCCAATTAATCTACTAGGAAGACTAAAGAAAATCTCATCGAGAGATAGAGGGACATAAAAACAGTGCTAAAATTGCCATGCCTGCCTCTCACTTCCCAACAGCCACACTGGGGTTGTATCACCTCTAATTTCATGTGATTCAAGACAAAGACAAAGTGGCCATATTCTTTTAGAACAAAAATGAACAGCCATGTGGATTTTTTTTACATAGTACTCTTCTTCGGCAAAAAGCCACAGAACTTTTTTTAAAAATCGTTTCCAAGGATGAAAGTGACTTTGCCAAGCAAAGTGGCTTCAAAACAGGCCTCAAAAATACTAATAGAAAGACAGATGGTTCTACTAAGAGCTTGGCTGCCAAAATTTAAAAAAAAAAAAAAAAAAGTAGGGGAAAAAAAAAAAGAAAGGAGTGATGCTATTGAAGCTGACTGCAAAGTTATCTGATGACTACAAATACTTGTGTCCCATCGCAAGTGCTAACTCTGCCTCCAGGGCTGATAGAGCCAAACTACTAACTTCGCCACATCCGATCCCCCTGTATTCCCACCCCTCCTAAGTAAAACCTGTCAGTGCCAAGCCCCACAAAACTGCACAAGCATGCACTTGATTCTGACTGACTGCTCTGCAGAAGCAAAATATTGCATTGAAGGACTCCTATTTAGGAACAGACCCACAAGGAAAATTGCTTTTCTTTTCAAAACTGCCTGTCACATTTTCTTTTTCTAATTCCCCCTTTCCTCCTCCTCTCTGTCACTGAAGGGCCCCTGGGCCCTATGAGTTTAGATGATACAAACTCAATTTGTATAAAGAAGGCAAGAGGCAGCACCACAGAGAGGTGGAGATAGTTTGCAAGGATAGAGAAATAATCCAGTCAAGACACAGGGCAATTTTCTTTCCAAACTACTACTACAATAATACCTCCACTTTATTTCCTTCAGGGCAACTGTCATTTCTTTTTAACCAGATTGCTACTAGATATAATAGAAACTGAAATATTATATGGTCACTGACTCTTCCTTTCAATGGCTCATTTCACTATTGCATTTTTACTTTTGCATGATGTGTGTATTGTTGGCATTGTTACTGGCATACAACCACTTTCAAATGATGTAGAATTAAGACCTCTGTCACTTTCAGGCCACGAAATTTCATTCTCAGTACTATGCAGATTTCACTTGTATAGTTTTCTTGTCTAATAGTACCTGTTATTTATTTTCAAAATTTAAGCGTTACATTCTTATGAAGCACCATTTTAAGATACATTGAACTCATATCTACCAAAATGATAGCATTTCTTATAAATATAAAACATGCTTAAACAAAGTATATTTGCTGACTTAAGGGAAAATCTCTATTTTAAAAGTTGATAATCATAGAAACTTGAGGGTGGCAAAAATATGGTGTTAAATAAAAAAGCAATTGTGAAAGAGTATGGGGAAAGCAGTCATTTCATTTGCCAAGGACAATTTTGAGCCGAATGAAAGAATTAAAAAGGCAATGATTAAAATATCTCAAATGATGCATTATTTAGGATCAGATTATCATCTGTTTCTTAAAGGCAATATTTTATGTAGCTCGATAGCTGTTACTTGATAAAACCAAAGTCTTTCTTTATAATGCAACTCTACTTGTTTCCTCAAATGTGTGTGACTATTTGTATTACTTATCATGGCTTCTGACAACCAAACAGCCTAGTTCACATGAGTGTGCATGGTCCTCTGTTCGCATGAACAAAATCAGGCTTCGCAAATATTAATACAATCTTATTTTATATCATGCATTACTATGTCAATTGTCATTTACATGCAAATGAAAGACAACATAAAATATAATGACCAACATGAAATATAATGTAGTTTTCAATTATATTTCTAAGGACACCATCATTAGAAAACTTAATAAAATTCACTATGTATTGATTTCTGATTTATGATGTTTTGCTCGATGGCCTATAATAGATTATTAGTGATTTTTTTTTCTCTTGCAACATAAATCTCAGTTCAACATAAGTTCTTTAAAATATCACACCTCAAAAAATTATCATGTTGTGGGGAGGGTTAAATTGGAAGTGACTGTTAATGTGTGCAGGGTTTCTTTTTGGAGCGATGAAAATGTTCTGGAATTAGACAGTGGGGATGGTTACAAAACACCATGACTATACTAAAAACCACTGAATTGTATGCTTTAAGAAAGGGTGAATTTAATGGAACACGAACTGTATCTCGATTAAAAAAAAAAGCAAAATGAATAAATTTTAAAAGATCACACTAAAAAGCATACAACTTCACTACTATCTGAAGCAGGGTTAAATGCACTTTGAAATAGTCATGTCCAATATTAGAATAATGTTTTGTATATTTATAAAGCTTTTGCACATAAATTAGTTCATTTATACTTTATCCTGCCTCTTGGAGATCAGCAGGTCAGGTGTTGTTATTTCAATTTTATTAAGAAGGAAATTGGAAAGGAAAACAAATAATTTGGAGATTTACTTATGATCACACTAGCCAAAAGTAGAGCCATGTCTAGAACTTAAATTTTTGAATCTTCTCAATTATAAAAAAATTATAAAACAAAAATGTAATAATTTTCTGAAATAAAAATACTGATTTATATAAAAAGAGAACATCATCAATATTAATTCCCATATATTTGCTCAGCATAAAAAAGGATCACACTTAAATTATCTTTAAAAGATAAAATTATATTATGTTTTAAGAGATTTTTATAGCAAGAGTAGCATTTTGACTTTGATTTTCTTTCATATTACAATTTATTTTGCTTTTTTTTAAATTTTTGCTTTTTATTTATTTAAAATTTTCTGTCCACGCTGTTTTTTGAAATTTTCAATGTGTATACATACTACTTTAATACTCTGAAAATTAATCAGAAAAACAGAGTTGTAATAGAACATTATAGTGCCTGGCATATCATAGAATACTTAATATAGGAATTGCTATCCTAAAGATCCCTAAAGATCTTAAATTGTGAGTCTTTGTTGCCTATTTTGGTAGAAAATAGGAAAAAGTTCTTTGATACGTGACTAAAGAATGATTGAAAATAAAATTCAAATTTTTCCACTCTGATTTTCATAAAAAGTATATATAATACTAACATGTATTTCAAAGTTTCCTGTAATCATTACCAATCACTTTGACCTTTATTAATTTATTTCTTGCTGAAATATCCTACAGCACTAGTTTATTCTGTGCAATGAGCATTGGATTATGAAATCTCTTAACAGTTTCTATTTCTTGACTGTGTTACTTTACACTTCCCTCTTTAGATTTAGGATTATTTCCAGACAGGAGACTTTTTATTCTTTGACCTGTTTTCAAATTAGAGAAAAGGAGGTGAAGCTGAAAACTTCACCTGATTTCTACTCAAGAACTACTTTTTCCTCAAAACCCAGCATAAGCATCGCTGTCTTTTTAAAGACTACCCAAATTCTCCAAGCAAAATATATTCATTCATGTGTTGAGCGGCCACTTTGTGCTAAGTACTGCTCTTGTGTCTAGGAATATTGCAATTAATAAGACAAACATTACAGAGAAAAAAAAGAGGAAAAAAGAAAGCTGGGGTGGAGGCTGCAAGTTTAAATATGGGATCAATGATAACAGTGCCATAAAGAGCTGGAAGAACTGACACAATAAACCTCAGTAATCTGGGGGAAAGTGTTCCAGGCAAATGGAAGAGGAGATGCTAAAAACCTAAGGTAACAGGGCGTCCGAGTGGCTCAGTCAGTTAAGTGTCCAACTCTGGATTTCCGCTTGGGTCAAGATCTCAGGGTTGTGAGACTGAGTCCCTGGTGGGACATTGCATTCAGCAGGGGGTCTGCTTAAGATTCTCTCTGCCCCTCTCCCTCTGCCCTTCCCCCCACCAAATCTCTCCCTTACAAAACAAAACAAAACAAAACAAAACAAAACAAAACAAAACAAACAAAACACAAACAAAAAACCCTAAGGTGAGAGTGAGCATGCTGTGTTCAACAAACTATTTCCTTCTGCCTCTACTCATATAGGGATTCCACTAGGTTGAAATTACTTGTGTCTATTTCCATGAGTAAACGGCCCTAAGGAAGGGCATAGAGAATTCACATTGGTATCCACAATATCCAGCTTACTGCCTAGCCTATAGTATATTCACAATTTATGTCAATTGCACCAATTATTTTAAAAGACAATTACTATTAGAAAAGTCTACTCATGTTTCAGTCTCAGTTTTTTATAAGCATAACTAGTTTATTAAAACATTTCCTTTATACAGTTGATTTTAGGCTTTATTTCATTTTCATTCAGGATTTAACATTTTTTCCTCAAAGTTAAGGCGCTGAAACATAGCATATAGGTATGTTGCCATTTTTTACCCCCAATTCATTATCCCCCTTAGTTTTAGTGTCAAATTATACTAAGTTAGGGTTCATGCACTTCATTATTCCTCAGGAGATGAGAGAAATAAGTCTGATGTGTCCTTACTGAAATACCATAAGAACTGAAGTTAGATGTTACTTATGATAAAACTGCAATTTTTTATTATTCATATGGAATGAATACATACATTAAAAGATTAGGAAATTAGTTCACATGTGAGACATTGTGTGCCACTAAATACAGTTGAATTTTTTGCTATCTGTTAGCCATATACCAATATATAAAGTAATGTGACTAAAAGGTATGGAAACACATGAAGAATACAGTTTCATCTGTAGACACGAACTTGCATATGCAAAAAAATTTCTTTGAATTCTTGACTAAAAATTCAAGCAAATAGCTCTATCCTTAAACTATGTATTATTTTTATTTTGTTTAAGAAAATAAATGTAATTATTTCTTTTATTCAAACTTTTACTAGTATGTAATTTCAACTTTTTAGCTTGCAGGTATTAGGTTGCTGTGAATAGCTAGTGTATGAGAGTTTGTTTATTTGTAGCATGCAAAGAGTGTACAGAGTCAGTAATGAAAAACATCATATAAATGGGAAGAAACCTTTACAGCAAGTATTCCTGCAAACAAAACCAAAAATAACATTTCAAACATCTCCCCCAAATGCAATCATATTAGGGCAGGTTAATGTCTAGTTCCATTCCTTAGGATGTGAAAAATCCCTGCTCGTTAAGTGATAATGGACACTGCCTCATAGTCTCTGTCAGAACTTGGTACTCAGATGCTTGTCTGACTCTACCATAGTTGAAGACATTCTAGCAGCAAGCCACTCACTAGAACATTTGTCACTGAAAATAAAATGTGTGAAATTACCAGAAAGGGCATGTTAGATGTTTCTTAAGCTGAAAATGTGAAATATTTTTGTAATTGGACAATCCATTGAACAGAGTGTCATTTATATAATCAAAAGTTTTTAAATCTTGTTGAGAAGGAATATTGTAAGTTATTCCACTGTAAATACATTCAATAGGGAACTGTACATTACTTGCAACAATGTATGTAAGTATGGCTAATTTTACTACTTTGCTAAATTTACTTGATACTGTCCAGCAAAAAGCACTATGACTTGCCTGTGCATAATGACTATATTTAAATAAAGATGAATTATGCAATACCATCGGTATTTTGCTAAATCTATAGACTGTTTTTTCTATTGGAAAGACATTTTCTTTATGTCATCAAAATTATGACAGCTCTAGTTTTATATGGATGTTTTATTAGATGAAAAGACATGGATTGACTACATGAATTCTTTCCATCTGCCTGCCCTTTATCAAAAAGTGTTTGATAGATGGTTGTTAATATTAACACCTATTCTGTTTCCCTAAGCTTCTCTCATGATCTTTTTTTTTCCATGTTGACTTTTGCACAATTCTAATTTCACTCACCCAAACTCAGAAAAACCTTATGAGATAGATCCTTCTATCACCTCCATTTTACAGGTGAGGAAGTTGAGCATGCCTAAAGTCAGACAGATAGTGAGTAAAGGAGCTAGAACTCAGGCTTTTAACCATCATACTTTATAGCCACTCAAATAAAGGATATACTCATAAATAAATCTTACCATAACAAAATAAGCTATAAGTTACATGGAAAATTTTAACATCATAAATATTTTGAATGATACAGCTTGAAAATAATTATTTCAACACAGAATTTTTTTAAAGTATAGTGGAAATAATATTAAATATTAACTATCCTAGAAATCTCTGCTGCTACAAAGAAGTAGATCCTGGTTACTAATAACTAACATATTTTTTGATGTACAGCCTCCAAGGAAGTTGAACATGGAAGAAGGGAAGGACTAGTAAGTTGCAAGTAGGTGGGGAGAATGAGGGGTTACACTAGTGGCAAATATAGGTAATAGCACCTAGGACCCAAGGCTTGCAAAGCCTTGGGTCCCAAAAAACCTAACCTTCAGATTCTTGCACTAATGCAGGACAAAAGGGGGGGGGATATACCATTAATGAAGAAGAGTTTAAAAGAAAATATTGTAACTAAAGCAAGCATACTGGAATGTTTCTACAAGAGCTTTGGTAAAAAAACAAAAAAACAAACAAACAAAAAAACCCAAAAACTACTGATGATAAAGATGATTAAGATGATGAGGATTCTTTGACAAATATTGAGGGCCTATCATGTATAAGACATTTCTCCCAGGTACTTGAAAAACTATAGTAAAAAAAAAAAAAATCCAACAGACTAAAATCCCTCATTTCATTGACTTTACACTCTACTACGATAAAATACTATTCATAATAATGAACTTCCATTATTAAACTACAGACTTTACCTAACTTGAGTCTGCAATTCAAAGCAGAACTTCCTATATGGTTAGCAAAACACCAGGTTACAAAATTAAAAATAAGTGGTCTCTGGTTAGTACTGCCTCCTGGAACCTGCCAGAATAATTCAGTACCATAGACCAGACATCACCAACTTAGATACTATGACTTCCCACAGATTAAGTTCAGCCAAACATAAACTCACTAAAAATCTTAACAAATACATGAAGAATAATCTAGCGTGTGTAAGAGCAGAATCAAGAAGCAACAGATTTAGACACCCCAAATCAGTCAAGTATTAGATTATCAGATGGAGAATAAAATAATATGCTTAAAATGTTTATTTAAGTAAAAGGTGGAATAAAAATTGTGTCAAATAAAAAAACTATCAAAGATGTTCAGGAAAATTTAAAAATAATTAATAGAACTTTGGGAAGTGAAAAAAGAATAACCGTTTTTTTCTTAAGATTTTATTTATTTATTTGTCAGAGAGAGAGAGAGAGAGCGCACACACGCATGCAGGGGGAGTTGGTAGGCAGAGGGAGAATCAGACTCCCCACTGACCAAGGAACCCAATGGGGGACTCGATCCCAGGACCCTGGGATCATGACCTGAACTAAGGGCAGATGCTTAAGCAACTGAGCCACCCAGGCATCCCAGAATAACTGAAATTTAAAACTTATTGGATGGATGGACAGTAATTAGATATAGGTGATGAAAGAAGTCATTAACTGGAAAATAAATAAGAAGAATTAGTCAGATTTCAGTTCACAGAAAGGAGATGGAAAATATGAAAAAGTGGTTAAGTGTTATGGTGCTAGAATGAGATGGTCCAGCAAATATTAGTCAAAATTTTAGAAGGGAATAGAAAAAACAATAAAGGTAGGCACTATTCTAAAAATTAATGGTTGAGTACTGTTCTGAATTCGAAAGATATAGACCCAAGAGAAGAGACAATATATATATAAACAGAATAATTGAGAAGAAAATATCACTTAATACTCTTTAATAAAACTTCAGAAAAACAAAGGCACAGAGAAAATCTTAAAAGCAGCCAGACAGAAGTCATCAACCTAAGGATGACAATTAGTTTGACAGCAAATTTCTAAACAGTAGCACTAGAAGCCAATGGAGAGATAAAAGAAAATAACTGTCAATTTCAAAGTGTTTCCCAGTAAACAATTTGAAAAATAAATGCAAAATACAGCTTTTTTGTTCCAGGAAAAGTCAACCATAACTTCCTTCATTAAAAGAATTTCTAAAGGATGTCTTCAGAAAAAAAGGAAAAGTACCCTAGAAGAATAATGAGTGAAGAAATTGGTTAACATGTCAGTAAGTAAAAATAAATGTTGTTCAATGAAAATAAAGGCCAATGTTTGGATTAAAAAAAACCAGACAGAGCTAATTCCAACAACAATAACATGTCAAATAAGAGAGGAATATTCATAGTTATGGAGTTCTAATATTATTTTATAGCCCAAGAGGAGGAATTCAGTATTTGTCAATTTCAGACACTCTTACCTTAAGTAGACATGCTAAATTTCCAAGGCAACCCGTAAAAAACAGAAATACAGCAGGTAATGTCTAAACCAATAAAAAGAAAAAATAATAATACAAGAGAAAACCAGAGATTAATACATAGAAAATAAAAAAGAAAAAAAATACAACATGTGGTGCAAATAGAAAGCATGAATAAAATGAGAGACTTTATTTAATCATAATAAATGTAAGTGGACCAAGCTTGTAAGTTAAAAAACAGAGACCAACAGATTTTTTGAAGATTTTATGTATGTATGTATGTATGTATATGTGCATATATGTATCTAGAGAACAAGTTTGGAGAGAGGCAGAGGGAGAGGGAGAAATCTCAAGCCGACTCCATGCTAAACATGGAGCATGACATGAGACTCGATCCCATGACCCTGAGATCATGACCTGAGCTGAAATCAAAAGTCAGACACTCAGCTGACTGAGCCACCCAGCACCCCACCAACAGGTTCAGTTTTTAAGAAAATCCAGCTATATCTACTTCATAAGAGATACACTTAAATTATAATGCCAAAGTGTTGAAAAGGTATGAAGAAAGTACATCAAGCAAATATTAACCAAACAAATGAATAAACAAAGAAGCTAAAGTACCTATTTTAGTATCATACAAAATAAACTTTAATTCTAAAAGGATTATTGTGGATACAGAGCTCCCAGAAATAACCATAAAAGTTTCATTTCATCAGGAAGATATAATAATTCTGAAGTTATATATACCTATTCAATATATTACTGGAAGTCCTAGCCACAGCAGACAACAGAACGAAATAAAAGGCATCTAAATTGGTAAGAAAGAAGTAAAACTTTCACTACTTACAGATGACATGATACTATACACAGAAAAACTTAAAGACTCCACCAAAAAAAACCTACTAAAATTAATAAATGAATTCAGTAAAGTCACAGGATGCAAAATTAATATGCAGAAGTCTATTGCATTTGTATACACTAATGATGAAGTAGCAGAAAAGAAATTAAGAAAACCCCATTTACAATTGTACCAAAAATAACAAAGTACCTAGGAATAAACTGACCAATGAGGTGAAAAATCTGTACTATGAAAACTATAAAACATTGATGAAGGAAATTGAAGAGGATGAGCAATGAAAAGATATTCCATGCTCATGGATTGGAAGAACAAATATTGTTAAAATGTCCATACTACCCAAAATGATCTACGGATTTATGCAATTTCTATCAAAATACTAACAATGTTTTTCACAGACCTAGAACAGAGAATCCTAAATTTGTGAGGAACCACCATACACAAAAATTAACTCAGGACCTTCAGATTAAGAGACTGACGTGCTGCCCACTGCGCTAAGAGGGCTGCACAAAAATTAACTCAAAATGGATTAAAGACTTAAATGTGAGACCTGAAACCATAAAAATCCTAGCAGAAAACATAGGCAGTAATTTCTTTGACATTGGCTGCAGAAACATTTTTCCAGATATGTCTCCTCTGGCAAGGAAAACAAAAGCAAAATTAAATTATGCCAAAATAAAAGGCTTTTGCAAAGTGAAAGAAACCATCAACAAGATGAAAAGCAGCCTACTGAATAGGAGAAGATATTTGCAAATGATATATTTGATAAGGGGTTAATTTCCAAAATATATAAAGAACTTATACAACTCAATGCAAAAAAAATAATCCAATTAAAAATGGGCAGAGGACTCAAATAGACATTTTTCCAAAAAGACATACAGATGGCCAGCAGACACATGAAAAGATGCTCAACATCACTAATCATCAGGGAAATGCAAATTAACACCACAATGAGATATCACTTTACACCTGTCAGAATGGCTAAAATCAAAAAGACAAGAAATAACAAGTGTTGGCAAGGATGTGGAGAAAAGGAAACTCTCATGCTTTATTGGTAGGAATGCAAATTGATGCAGCCACTGTGGAAAACAGTATGGAGATACCTCAAAAAATTAAAAGTAGAATTTCCATATATTAGAGTAATTCCACTACTGGGTATTTACCCCTTAAAAATGAAAACACTAAATCAAAAAGATATATGCCTTCCCATGTTAATTGCAGCATTATTCACAAGATATGGAAACAACCCAAATATTCATGGATAGATGAATGGATAAAGAAATTACACGCACACACACACACACACACACACACACACGCACGCACACACTGGAATATTACTCAGCCAAAAAAATAATGAAATCCTGCCATTTGCAACAACATGGATGGTCCTAGAAGGTATAATACTAAGTGAAATAAGTCAGTCAGAGAAAGAAACCCTATGATTTCAATCATATGTGGAATTTAAGAAAGAAAGAAAGAAAGAAAGAAAGAAAGAAAGAAAGAAAGAAAGAAAGAAAGAAAGAAAGGAAGAAAGAAAGAAAGGAAGGAAGAAAGAAAGAAAGAAAGAAAGAAGAAAGAAAGCAAGCACACTAGTGGTTGCCAGAGGGGCGGTGAGCGGGGAAATGGGTGAAATAGATAAAGGGGGAAAAATAAAGTTATATGTGGCCAAAACAAACAAACAAACAAACAAAAAACCTCATGATTTATAAAACAACAATTAAGAGCTCTAAAGAGAAATTAATAAACCCTCATTATTGTGGGCCATTTTAGTACAAATTTCTTAATTATTAATAGCTCAAGTGAAATTAGTGAAGACATAGTCAATTTGGACAATATATTTAGAAAGCTTAATATATAAAACTTTGCACCCAATAATTACAGAATACAAACACTTTTAAGGCAAACAGTACATCTATAAAACTGTCCACACACTAAGCCATAAAGCAAGACCCAACAGATTTCAGAGATTTAGCAATATGCAAAATTATGATGAAAGCATTTGGTTTTAGAAGGAGGAGAAAATGTGAGTTTTTTAAAAATGGACTCCAAAAATAACAATGTCTCTTTTTGAATGAGGAATTTGTCTAACTTCAGATTTATGAGATACATTTTAGAAAAGACTGAAACATTTACCTGGGATTGAGTCTATGTTTCTATGAAAAATACAATTTGATTATTGAAATATGATCCTTATTTTCTAAATGTGTTTTACCATTGACAAGTGGGATCATTAAAATTGCTGTGTTTGTTCTAATTAATGTGTGGGTGGTTGGCAGGAATTAGAGGTTATTTAATATCATGTAATGGTTAGCAATTCAAAACCTATACAGTTTGAAGACTGCACTATTGGGGAAAACAATCAAGAAGAATAAATTTAAAGTCATTATGGTTTTTTTTTTTAAAGTCAACATCACATACAAAGCTTTTAAATTCTGAACATGTATTTTAAGCTCTCTGTACAATAATTTTTTTGTTCATTGAAACAACAAAAAGGACTAAAAAAACATTTGTGGATGTTTGAAAAAATTTACATGGCATATACAAACATGCTTTTAAAAATTTTTGAGAAAAACTTAGAAATGAAATTGATAAGATATTAGCAGTAAAAAACACCCCCAAAAGTTGAAATAATCTTGTAAAATAACATGTCATTTAACAAGTTTGTACAGATTTTGATAAAATTGAAGTTTAAATAATTTTCACTAGAATACCCACTTTTTAACTGACTTGAGCTCAACACACTTTTCAAATGAATAAAAACATGCAGAATACAGGCAAAGCTAGAATAGCATGTTTTGATACATATCGAAACCATGTTTATATCAATATAAAATAGTTCATAAGAACTAATATTAAGGGGCTCCTGGGTGGCTCAGTTGGTTAAGCATCTGCCTTCGGCTCAGGTCATGATCACCGGGTTCTGGCATCGAGCCCCACATGGGGTTCCCTGCTCAGCAGGGAGACTGCTTCTCCCTCTCCCTCTGCCTGCTGCTCCCCCTGCTTATACGCTCTCTCTGTGTCAAATAAATGAATAAAATCTTTTTTAAAAAAAGAACTAATATTAAACAATTATTTAGGTAGCTTTTTCAAAAATTTATAAAGGAAGTAAATTCTCCAAGGGGTTATACAAGTAGATAGGGAAACTAAGCACTAATGCTGGTGTAAATCTGTGTGTTAAACATATTTCTGCTTACAGAAGCAGGAGTTGCATAGCAAAGATTTTTCAATATTTTAGTTATTCTGCCTTGTGTGTGACTGTCCTCACTGCCAGTGGATTACTATTCAATTTATTTCATTGTGTATTTTTAAACATAAAATGAAACCTATCAGAATCTTGAAAACTTATATAAAAATATCTATTCACATCCTTGAATTAAGCTCATGACTGACCCAGTGAATCGATCACTCATTCTCATTGGATCATTCATCTTTCAAAGCTACTGTTTTTCATTTATTCACCTTACCACGATTAATACTGTCTACATAGCTACTACTCCTGAAGCTTACATGCGGTTCTCAACACCACACATGTATTTAGCAAGACCTGATCCTCATCACTGGGAGACTTTAGTCTGTAAATGGTTCACCTGGAAGAATGCAGTAACAGGAGAAAAGCCCCCAATGTTTTAGTACATGCATTTATCAGCAACAGAAAGCATAATAGTTCAAAATGGAAAGAAATACTAGTATTTCATTTTTATTAGTAACCCATTTTTACTTGACATTTCGTATGTATTTGCTGACAGTTTTCTTGTTAAATCTTTCCCTGTACTAGCCCTTACACACCATTGGTTCATAAGTTCTTTTCACCACATAATTTTGAGTAAGGGAAAAGAAAAGAAAAGAAAAAAAAAAGAAAGCTTTTCAGACAGGCTTACAGAGTTAAAAATATTGAAGTTAACAAGGGAGTTAAGGAAGATGGGACTAGTGGTGGAAGAAAGGGGAAGGGGGTGTGAGAGAAATAAATGCATGATTAAGAATTCATGCAGTGTACAGAAGGGAAAAACAAAGAAAATGCACTTTCAACATCTTCCTAGTTTCAGGGTTATGTACTAATCGTAGAAGCAAGATTCCTAGGTTCGTCATCTCTTTCAACTAGAAATGTGCTCTACTCTTACTTCCATTTCTAAGCCACTATAGGTATTAAACAGCAATTTACATGTGATTTGCATTTTTTTTGTACTTGTGGTTTTGGTAAGTCTTCCAAACCTAATGACTGTTCCTTTGGCCAGCAACATAAATGCTATAATCACACAATTATTGTGCTGGGAACAGTTTAATTCAGCATTTTGTTCTCAACCACAGAACAATTACTCAACAATTTCGGTTAACCAGACTAGCTAGCTGCCTGGAAAGAAAGAGGAATATTCACAAGATCTATTGTCTTACATAAAGGCAGCTACTAGATCAGCTGAAACTTTCTAGTATCACTCTGCTCAGGGCTTCTTTTCAGGATCTTTCACGTATCTGTCCTAATGAAAATGACAAACTGCACGTTTTCCTCTATGGACTTGCAATTTGTTCAGTTTTTCTAATTACACATTTGCCTATTTTTTTAAAAAAATGATATTATTGTGTGTCTGGAAAAACAGACCTATAGATAAATGTACTTTAAAAAAGCATTTAATATCATGATCGTTAATACAAAGAACTGAAAATGCAAAAGCATAAGTTTAGAACTCTTCCTTCCAGCTATGCTGTAGTGTTTAACGTGATGGTAAAGCCTTCCAAACTACGGGTGAGCCCATCACTGAAATTACCTTATTTCCTAACAGTGTAACTGGATTAATGTAACCTTCATTTCATATTTTAATTTTTAAAACAGAAACGGAGGTGGTTTATGTAATCATGATGATTAAAGTTCTCTTTGTATTATTTTAATATTAATTTTACTTTATCAGAATCAAAAAGTCAAGGCCTAAACTTACCACTATAAAGATATTTAGAGATAAAGAATCACATAATTTATGCCTCTGTGTAAAAACGTATGTATACTGAAATTGTCATGTCCCTTAAGTATTTCTCATAAGCACAGACGCCTATTGCATTAGCCCTGAATCATACTTCACAGGTCCTGGAAGCTACTGACAGACAAAGCAGTCAATGGTGAAGTGGGCCAGTGAGTAGTAAGGGTAATAGTGGATGAAAAGAGGCTATCCTAAAAGAAAGAGGTCTCCTTTTCTCTCCCCATGTTCTTTTTTCTAGTCTCTTTCTTTGTTGTCTTTACTATTTCTTTTTATTCTCCCACTTCTACTTTAAAAAGTGGGCAGGAAAGAGGATAGAGAAATTATAACTTCAAGGTTAGAAATATCCTAACTTTTGGTAAAAATGCCCTGAAAACCAGAAAAAAAGCTGAAGCATAAAGATAACTCTTTTACTAAGAAGTGAAGACAAAAGAAGACTTGACAATTCTGGCAACTTAAAAATTTTAATTGTGTCTCTTTATAGATTTGGATGAGCAAATAAGAATAATGTCATGAATTACTATATTGATGAGGGATTCTTTATGCCTAGATCATTCACTCCCTGAAATATATTAGCCTACAAGGAGATCTACAAACACACTGGCTTCAAATACTATTATTATTCAATACCAAAATCTAATGATATAGATGATAGAGTGAATACTATTATGTCTAATGAATAGAATCAATGTGTTGAATTATTAGAGTCATATAGACTGTAACTTGTAATAATACACATGCCTATTCTAATTTAGAGTCTTTATATCTTCTAAAATGCCAGGCACAGCATCTTGTATACAATCATCACAGAATTACTTTTTCTTAGGCATAAAATCCATTTACAATATAGTTATAAGTCCCTGGTATAATTTCTAATTCTTTAATCCAGGTATTGAAGTGAGCTATAATTAGAGAGCAAACATTTGTAGAACAGAGCATAGTCTATAAAAAAAGAATGCCAAAATAGTATCAGGTTCTTCTGAATGAAAATAACTCAACTTAGTGCAAAATTTATGCTTAAAAATGAGCCAGATATTAAATTCAGAATGAAAAAAAAATTGGCTATATCCTTGCCACTTCCTGGTTAATTTGGCCGAGGGCCAATTTTCCGATATTATGACCATCCTGTAGCCCCAGTAAGTGTTTTATTTATTTATTTTTGTATTGCATAAAAATATCAGCTTAAGAAGGGAAAATGTGAAATGGATGACATATTTTAGAACAGCTTCTCCCAGAATACAAAAATATTCCCCAACTCAAAACTGAAACAAATAGTAGAACTACCAAGCAATGCCAATTGGCGACTCTCTAATGCCATTCAAACTTCGCAAATACTGGGCTCTCAAACTGATTTTAATTATTCAAAAGAAAACTAGGAAATGATTCAAATATCAATTGCTTTCACAGAAATACAAAGTCTCTTTTAAGAGAAGCATATGACATATCTTTTCTTTATCCTGTAACAGTGCGGTGATTACCTGCTCAGTTGTTCCTTCGAGTAGGGCAGTGGCAAAAAGGGGAGTTCCCTTCTGCTGTCCTCAAGATTGCATTATGCCGCTCAAAAGTTATTTTTTATTGATATAGGGTAGGAAAAAATGTGAAAAGAGATAGATATACTATTGAAAACTGGAGGAGACAGTAACACCGAATAACACACAGTTCACTCTGTCCAGGTGCTTTTCCAATAGAATGAATTCCAGAGACGTTTAAAAAATCATTTCTGATGACAGGCAGCCTTTGTGAAAAAGAGGGCCTCTGGTAGGAGTTTAGTGTCAAGTTACACACGAACCATTGTAAACTCAATTTGCTACTGAAGATTTACTTTACTGTTTGGTATTGGGTATGTGCAAGGATGACTCTACTGAGGTGTGATGAAACAGCATTATGACATTTAAATGCTGTTTTATAAGTTATAAATAGGCACTAGTCATAGTAATGCCACTTCACCTCAAAGTGTCTAGGCCTACATGTATGGCAATTAAGAAATAACAGGGTTTTGTTTTTTTTTTTTTAAGGTGGAATTTTGTGAACCTAAGGCAAAATAAGTTATGATAAAAATTACTGGGGCTTCTTAAATGCATGCCAACATCTAGCAACCTTTGGAAGTTTATATATATATTAAACTTAGCATAGAAATGACAGTATTTCTTTTAAAAAGCCCTTTTTGGGGGGGGGCAAGCTGATTCTAAAGAATACATTTTCATTGATCTAAACCAACTAGATTTTCGACAAGGAATTTACAGAATTTTAAATATATCCAAACTCTTAAATAATAAGTTTTAGACTGCATATTCAGTCTGTTTTTCAGCATGACTCATTCACTCACAGAAGCCATGGGTGCTGTGGCTGGCTTATGGTAGCACTTTAAATTAGTAGGCACACAATAGAGAGCTTATACGATTGCAATGGTCCATATCCAGTAAAACTGCCTAAACACCCAGAATAATGGGCTCAGTCTCTAATAATTCAGAGAGAACCGCTTACAGCTGCACACCACATATGACCATCTCTACAATGGCTAAAATGAAACACTCGGGACTATTTCCTCTGAATCAGTGTTATTAGGTAATGTTGGTTCACATTTTTTTCATCTTAACAAAAAAGTTTTGTTTGGTATTACAATCGGCCTGCCACTGATCACCTTTCACATTTTAGCCTCTGCCCTAGAATACTCTAGACAATAGTATTGGTTCCATCTGTGCTTTCCATTAAAACCTGATAATCCTTCAAGAACAGCTGGACCTTCGGTCCCCCACACACAAACTCTTTCTGTAGATCTGTTTGGCTACAATTATGCTGATGCTGTACTTACATCTTGCAAATGCCTTTTATATAGTCCTTTGGGGCTGTGAAGTAGAATGGCCTGACATCACCAATTCAACAATACAATGATATAGTTCTCATCTCAATTATAATGTGATATTTAGTCACCTCTAATACTGAGCTGCACTTAGAAAATTATTTTTTAGACATGTGACAACATTAATGATAAGCTTCCAACTATACTGTGTCATTAAATAATCAGGAAGTAACATCTCCAGTTAATCAAACAGTTTTGATATACTCTCAGTATTGGAAACACTGCAAATCTTACATTTTATTCAAGCAATTTTTATAAGCAGCACAGTAACTTCTTTTTTCATTGTAAAATAATTTCATTAGATCCATGTGATTACGTAATAATAATAAACATTTTTAAATGGCAAAATGGGAGTGGCAATAAACTTACATGAATGGTCTAACTAGTCTATAACATAACTAGTGGCCTCTCATGCCTCGCTTAGTTTCTATGCCTCTCCTTTTATTTATCTTCCAGTAGTTGACCATCGGAATCAGAGATATTATTAGGCTATTATTAGGCTAAATACGGCCTAACTAAATGCTACCAGTTGGGTCTCATATTTGCCATTTTTATGTGAATAATTCCATCATTAACTAGAAAAACACATCTCAATATACCCACAGTCAAGCAAGTAATACACATACTCACTAGCTGTAAGATCTATGGGGCAGGGATTGCATATCTCTTGCTTACAATTTTAACTTTACCATTGAGGCAGAAGGACTACCTGAAACAGTCGGTGTTCAATCAATATCTGTTGAATGAAGATATAGATGAGAGTATATACTTTCCATTTAAAGATCAGGAGATTCTGTACAGTTTTTCCCTGTCATATTCCAATATTTCATAAGCATCTCTTTCAGAAAACCATCACCTGATAGAAATCCCTAAGCCATGGTATCTACTCATTTTCTTTTGTTTTCCCTTCCATGTAAACTGAAACAGCTCTTTCATATATTTGACCTTTGTCATTAAGTCATTATCAACATCTTTTTTTTTTCTTTTTTCAGGCCATTTAGATCTAATTTCTTTAACTTTCCTATGCATAAGTATTCTCTATTTTCTCCTCTATAGCCAGATTGGCTACAGCATTCTCCTACAAGTATAACTAAATTGATACAGAGGCGTTTGTGTATCAGATACCAAGTTGTCTATTCTTAATTAGGTTGTATTGTCCTACTTGCTTTCACCACTAAGTTTTAAAGAAACTGACAGGCTTGATGGTTATCTGCTGCCCAGATTGTTAACTTCAATGGCTCAGGGCTGCTTCTGCTATGCTCATTCGCGGACCAGCATTCAAGCATTACTTGTTCAATTTTCCCTCTACACATACACTGCCATACTACTTTCATTTTTATTGACAGTACTTCTCCAATTTACCTAGGTTGTTTGCATTCAGTTTCAAGCTCTGTAGTTCTCACCACCTCTTCTCATCTATTTCTATGCTTTTTTTTTGCCAGATAAAACTTAATTAGGGCATTCTCCATCATGTCATTCAGGTTGTAAGTGTTTTTCCCATCTGCCAATAATACATATCATATACACCACCTCATACACTGTTTGAGCTTTGTCATGATAAGATTAGGGAAGTATGGAAAAGGGAAAGGCATTGCTAAGAAGATACACAGAGGACAGGAAAACATGAGATGAGAATGAGGAATAAAGGATTTTGAAGTATATCCTAGAGACAGGTAAATAATCTTACATACATTCAATTAAAAAAGATACACTTAGAGGCACCCAGGTGACTCAGCTGACTTGATTTTGGCTCAGGTCATAATCTCAGGGTCATGATCTCAGGGTTGTGAGACTGAGTCCCAGGTTGGCTCCACACTCAGCCGGAAGTCTGCTTCTTGCCTTCTGCACCTCCCATTCCCCCCCCTCAAATAAGGAAATATATATACATATCTATATCTATATCTATCTATATATATTATTAGAAAAGATGCACTTATGGCACAATGTTAGCATTGAGGCTACCTGGAGGAAATGCTTTTTAATATTCACACATATGCATCCAATTACATGTTGGATATTATATATTTCACAAGGATTTCAAATTCAGTACAGATAAAACTGAGCTTAGACATTTTCCTTACAGATCCTGCTTCTAACTCATGTAATCACAATCTCAAATTGGGTCACTTCATTGACTGAGTAATTTTACTAAGTCCTACTCATCAATCAACTTTCAGCTTAGGCTTTACTTCCTCCAGGAAGACTTCCCTAGCTCCTAAATCTTTATTCGTGCCCTCATCTTTTCCTAGTTTAGGGGTGGGAGCATATCTGCACTATTTCATTCATCCCATTGAATTACAATGTAAAAACTTGATTAAGAGATAGGTCATACTGTAGAATATAAAATAAATTCATCTTTGGCTAACAAATATGCCAGAATCGGGCTTAAGTGACAGTCAAATTCTATCCCTTCAATTTTCAATGTAATACATATGAAAAACACAGTCTTCATTTGCCCTATTGTACATTTAATAATTTATTTTTGTTTCTTCTTACATGCCACTCTTAGACAATGAGATTAAAAAGATATGGTCTAATCAATTACCAAGTCGATAAATATTTATAACTAAATCCCTTACTCTTTATTATTACCTATTTCCAATGTTATAATTTAAATTCTTCTCATCCTTCTCCTATAGGAGAAAGTTCATAGGCTTTAAAACTGGTTTCCACTCAGCTACCGGGTGTACCTAAAATAGAAACCTCTTCCTCTTAAAGCTCTTCAATAATACTCTATCCTAGAGTGTAAAGCACTAATTCGTCAACCTGTAGTGTAGCCTTGACCTAACTCCTCCCTTACTTTCTGCCAGTCCCCTTTTGCGCTTTATTACCATCTAAAGACTCCATTCCCTNCACACTTCTCTGTTGCCAACATCTATCTCAATGGCCTCATTTTAGTTACTTTGACTGAAATCGTCCTCTCCCCATTTAACTAACCCACTTGTACTCATCTTTTACCATTCATCTCAGGCTGATTCCCTCCAGTAAGCCTTCCTTAGTTCCTAAATCCTGATTTTTCCTCTCCCACATTCCCCACCTCCACCCCTTCCCATACCTGGCGAAGGTAACACGCTTTCCCACTGTTACACTCACCACCATACGCTGAATTACAATTACTAACCTTCTTTTCTGTTTATCAACTGGTCTGAGTATCTTCAGTTCCCAGCTCAAAGTACAGAAGAAAGAATGGAGAGTTAATAAAAGCTTTTAAGCATGGTAGAGACTCTAACTTTGAGGAAGATCAAACTGGGAGCAATGGAAGAAAAATTTGGAGAGGAAGCTAGGCCAGAGGCAAGGAGGAAGGAAGGTGTTGAGATGACTGTGAGAGAAGTTATGGGCATGAAACAAGGCAGTGGCAATTCCTGAACTTTTTTTTTTTATGTCACACTGTCAAACACTATTATTATTTTTTTGTCTTGTTTAGATTTTCACAATTCTAGCCTCCAAAAGCGTTATATAGAATTTTCTCTTTTCGAAAACTTGACTGGTTTTAGTCAAGACTATATACTAAATCAAAGAACAAGTTGGAGAGTAAGTAGGCTCTCATTTTCTGTTGTCTGAAAAAGTATACAATTGGAATGATCTGTTCTTTGAATATTTGGTAGAACTGATCTGTAAAACTATCTGGGCTTATTCTTTCTCTGTGGGAATGTTTTAAACTGCTAAGTCAATTTATTTAATGGTTATAAGGCCATTTTAGGCTTTCTATTTATAATTGAGGTTTTCATAAGTTCTATTTTTTCTTAAGAATTTGTCCACTCTTTTATTTAAAAAATATTAGCAAAAATATTTATTAGTGTTTTATTGTTGTATTTTAAATCTTTCCCATAGGTTAATTTATATTTTTATTATTGCCTTATTTATTTTTGTATTTTTTTCAGTTTTATTGAGGTATAACTGACATAATATTGTAAGATATTTAAAGTGTACAACACACACATGATATACATACACATTGTATGCGTGTGCGAGAAAACATTTACTCTCTTAGCAAAAATACACTTATATAATACAGTGTTATCAGCCACAGTCACCACATTATACATTAGATCCTTAAGACCTTATTTGTTTTCTTCTTTTTTTTTATTAGTGAAGAATTGCAGTAAAGATTTGCCTATTTTACAAATCTGTTCAAATAAAAAACCCTTTGCCTCTACTATTCCTCTGCTTCATATATTTGGTTTTTAGCTTATTAATTTATCACTTATCCCTTCCTTCTTCTTCTTTCTTTCTTTCTTTCTTTCTTTCTTTCTTTCTTTGCATTTGGTAGAACCTACCTTCTTAGGTGGACAGTAACTTAATTTTCTTTCTTTACTGATAGGTAAGAACTTGATATTAAACAGAAGGTACTATTTCAGCTATATGCCAAAACTTGAGAAATTATAGTTATTACCAATAAGTTCTAAGAATGTTTAGGTTTCCTTTTACAAATTCCCCACACCCTCGAATTTCTCCTTTGGCTACAGACTATTTAAAAGATGGTTTATACTTTCCAAATATCTGGGGTTTACTTATATTTATTATATTTCTGTTATTGCTAAATTAGTTACATGAATTGTGAATTAACACTTTTAATACCCCATTCTACAATAATTGTTCAGACATGATTTAAGACCTAGCATATAAGTTTTTAAAAAATATATTAAAAACATATGCTTAAGAAGAGCACAAGAGCATCCTCTAAATATTAGATGTAGGGTTCTAAAAATTTCTATTAGATCACACTTTTCATTTTTTTCTAAATATTCTACATCTTTAATAATGTATCTACTTAACCTCCCAATAATTGGGAAGGGCCTTATATACAATCTTCCATAATGATGGTCTACTTGTAGTTCTACTAGTTTTGCATTGTATAAACTGAGAATATTTTATTAGATACATTCAAGTTTATTAGATACATTGTAGTTCTACTAGTTTTGCTTTGTATAATCTGAGAATATTTTATTAGATACATTCAAGTTTAGAATGTAATATCTTCCTGGTGAATTAAACCTTCTATCATCACAGAAGGTTTTTATCCCTAGTAATGCTCTTTGGATTAAAGCTTATTTTTTCAGCTACTGACATAGAGCCTTAGCTTTCTTTAGATTGGTATTTGCGTAGTTGTTTTTGTTTTTTTTTCCCATTCTTTGACCTTCAGACATTCTTTTTTTTTTTTTTTTTTTTTTTTTTAAGATTTATTTATTTATTTATTTGACAGAGATAGAGACAGCCAGCGAGAGAGGGAACACAAGCAGGGGGAGTGGGAGAGGAAGAAGCAGGCTCACAGAGGAGGAGCCTGACGTGGGGCTCGAACCCGGAACGCCGGGATCACGCCCTGAGCCGAAGGCAGATGCTTTAACCGCTGTGCCACCCAGGCGCCCCGACCTTCAGACATTCTATTCATTGTGCCATTTTGAATTCCCACTAGCAATTTATGAGAGTTTTGGTTGCTCTATAATCTTTCTACCTGTGGTATGGTTATTTTCTTTTAGCCAATTTTGTGTGTGTACAGGTATCGGATTGTGGTTTTAATGTGTATCTCTCTAAACACTGATGATGAGCACATTTTTATATGTTTGTTTGCCATCCTTATATCTTCTTTGGTTAAGAGTTTATTAAATTCTTTAGCCATGTTTACTGAACTACTTCTCTTATTGTTGTGCCTAAAGAGATCTTGTTATAATCTGAACACAAGGCCACTCTTGGATGTATGTTTTGCAAAAATTTTCTGCCAGTAAGTCACGTACTTTTTCATTTTCTTTATAGTGCTAAAAAGCTAACAAAAGGTTTTAGCATTGATGAAGCTCAATTTATTATCATTTTTTCTTTTATATAAAGTTAGTGCTTTTTTGGGGTTGCCATTTAATAATCTTGGCCTGACCCAAGACCACTAAAATAATTCTATGTTTTCTAGAAAGTTTATGGTTTTATCTCTTATATTTACATCTACAGATCCATTTTGAATTAAGTTTTGTATATGGGCAAGAGAATAGGTGATACCACTTGTTTATATATGAATATGCAATTGTCCCTATTTGTTTAAAAAGATTATTTTTTTCCCATTGAATTGCTTGGGCAACTTTATCAAAATCAGTTGAAGATCATTTGTGTGTGCTTATCTCTGATTCTCTATTCTGTCCCAGTGATCTATGTATCTGTCAATATACCAATATCACATTGTATTGATTAGCATAGCTTGAAGGTAAGCCAGAATCAGGAAGTGTAAATGCTCCAACTTTGTTCATCTTTTAAAAAATGTTTTGAATGTCTACAAAAATTTTAGAATCAGTTTATAACTCATGACAAAAAACTAAGATTTTGATTCATATGACATCAAATCTAAGATAAATTTATGGAGAACTAACATCTTGAAAGTATTGTCTTCAAATGAACGAATGTGGCATGTATCTATTTAGGGCAAAAGTTTTACAGTTTACATCAGACAGGTCTTGAATAGATCTCCTCAAATATATCCCTAACCACTTAATTTTTTTAAATAAAATTTTAAATGCTTTTTACACATTTCAATTTCTGATTGTTTCTAGTATTATAGGTATTGAGTCTATATCCTGTGTCCTTGCTAAACTCACTACTCTTTTTAATAGATTCCTTAGGATTTTCTATATAGATGATCATGTTATTGGGAAATAAATACAGCTTAATTTATTCCTCTCTAATCGACATGCCTTTTATTTATTTTGGTTGACTTCTGGCACTAAAGGATTGGACCTCCAGTAAAATAATGAATAAAAATATTCAGAGTGGTCAATCTTAGGGGAAAAAATGTTTAATTTCCAACATTAAATAGAAGGTTAAGTTATGTTCTTTGTAGAAATTCTTTACGCAATTGAGAAAATTTCCTTCTAGCCCTAATAAATGATTTTTCTGCATCTATTAAAATAATTATTCTATTGATAATCAATTTATAATAGATAATTATATTACTAACCTGGTGAATTACCTTAATTTATTTTTTGGATGATAAACCAAACTTTCATTCCTAGTAAAAACACCATATAATCCTAATGTGTTATACTTTTAATATATTACTAGGTTCAGTTTATTAAAATTATAAGGAATTTTACATCTACATTCATGGAGGATATTGATACATATATAGATTTCTTTCCTTTACACATCTTCATTTTATTTTAAGAACTATTCCTTCCTCCTCCACTTTCCAAAAGAGTTTGGATAGAATTGGCATTATTTTTTGTTCCTTAAATATTTGGTACAATTTAGCAGTGAAGCCATCTGGGCCTGGAATTTTCTTTGTGGGAAAAATTTTAACTGAAAATTCAATCTCCTTAATACTGTGGAGCTATTCAGGGTATGTATTTATTTTTAAGTAGGTTTTCAAGGAATCTGTCTTTTGTCTCTAAGTTTTCAAATTTATGGGCATAAAGTTTTCCATAATAGCTCCTTGTTACCATTTTACAGCCTGTAGACTCTATGGTGATGTCTTTTCTCATTCCTGATATTTCTAATGTGTCTGCTTTTTTTTTTTTCCTCAGCAGTTTAGCTAGAGATTTATCAATTTTGTAATCTCAAAGAATCAACTTTTAAATTCACTTTTCTCTATCATTTTTCTATTTTAACTTTCAATAATTTCTACTCCTTATTTTTTTCCTTCTGCATAATTTGGGTTTCATTTTCTCTGTTCTTCTCTTTCTAGTTTCTTAGGACAGAAGCTTAGGTAATTGATTTTACATCTTTCTATTTTTCTAACATAAACATTTGATATTATGCATTTCCCTCTAAGCACTGTGTTAGCTATGTGTCATAAATTTGGAATTCTTGATGATTTCGTTTTCATTTATTCTAAATATTTTCTCTTTTTTCTTGTGTCTTCTTTGACCCCCAGGGGTTTTTTAGAAGTGTGTTAGCTTCCAAATATCTTGGAATTTTCCAGACATTATTTGCTTACTGATTTCTAATTTAATTCCATTGAAATCAGATAACATTTTAAATTATTTCAATCCTTCCAAATTTGAGATTTTCATGGTCCAGAGTATGATCTGTTTGCTTAATTTTCTCTACATACATTAAGAGAATAATTATTCTGCTCTTGTTAGGTGGAGGGGGTCTATAAGTGTCAATTAGGTCAGTTTGGTGAATAGCATTGTTTGACTCTTACTAATATTCAATTTTTTCTCCAAATATTAAGAGATAAAAATTTATTGAAAAGCCCAACTATGATTGTGGATTTGTATTTTTTTCCTTTTAATTTTACAACTTTTTATTTTATAGAATTTGAAGCTCTGTTATTAGGTACACAAACCTTGTATATTCAGTTGATGAACTGACATTATCATTATGAAATGAATCACAATATCCCTGATATTCTTTGCCTTGAAATCTACTTTATATTAGGATAGCCATTCCATGTTTTTTAAATTAGTGTTAACCTGGTATATATTTTCCTTTTTTTTTTTTTTTAAAGATTTTATTTATTTATTTGACAGACAGAGACAGCCAGTGAGAGAGGGAACACAAGCAGGGGGAGTGGGAGAGGAAGAAGCAGGCTCCCAGCTGAGGAGCCCGACGTGGGGCTCAATTCCAGAATGCCAGGATCATGCCCTGAGCTGAAGGCAGACGCTTAATGACTGAGCCACCCAGGAGCCCCTGGTATATCTTTTCCTAATCCTTTGCTTTAACCTGTCTATCTCTATATTTAAAGTGGTTTCCTGCACACAACATAAAAATGAGTTTTGCTTTTATTTCTAAAAAGTCTTATAAGACAATCTCTGACTTGTAATTAGTTTGTTTAAATCATTTACATTTGATGTGATTAATAACATGATTAGGAATAAATCTATAATCTTGTTGTTTTCTATTTAATCTCATGTGCTCTTTGCTCCCTTTTTATCTCTTCTTCTCTTATAGACTATTTTTATGATTCCATTTTATCTCTGTTATTGGCTGATTGGGTATTGCTTTTTGTTTTGTTTTAGTGAGATGCTCCATGATTTACACATACCTATTTATCACAGTCTACTTCAAACAATGCTATGCCATTTCATATACAGTATGAAAAGAACCTTTCAACATTTTACTTCTGCTGTATGGAATGTATCTTTTATCATCCTTCCTCATCACTGCTTTTCAACAATTTGATGATGTTTCTTCTACTTGGGGTTCACCGAGGAGGATCTTAGGTACTTGGGTTATAGTTTACAAAAGATTTTCAAAGTTTTTGACATTATTTCTGCAAATATTTTCTCTGCCTCCCCCTATCCTCTGGTGTGGCTCACTATGATACTCTATTTTTTTTATCAGTCTTTTTTTCTCTGTTTTATTTCTGAATAGTGTCTTTTGCTATGTCTTTAAATGCACTAATCTTATCTTCTGCAATTTCTAATCCCATTTCAGTATATTTCTCATATCAGATATTGTACTTTTCATGTCTTTTCATCTTTTTTTGTATCTTCCATAATGTCTTCATCCTGCTCTTGAACATATGGAGAATATTTGTACTAGTTGTTCCAGAATCCTTATCTACTAATTCTAACATCTGTGCCACTTCAGGTTTGGTTTTTATTAATTGATTTTTCTCCTGGTTATGTGTTATATTTTATTGCTTCTTTACATGCATACTAATTTTTGTTTGGATGACAGACATTTTGAATTTTGCTTTTTTTTTTTTTTTGGCATTCTCTTTATTTTGGGGGATTTATTCTAGGATGCCTTTTACTTACTTGGAAACAATTTGATCCTTTCAGTTCTTAATTTAAACTTTTGCTTTTTAGGTCAGGTTTAGAGTAGCTATCAGCCTAAAATTAATTTGGTTCCACTACTAGAGCAATATCCTTCTTGAAGGCTCAACCTAATGTCCCATGTGTTGGGAATCTCTCCATTTTGGCTGGTAAAAACACAAAATGTGAGAACTAGGGATTATCATTTCTGCCAGCTCTTTTCCAAAGGTGTTTTTTTTTTTTTAAACCTGACTTCAGTAGTTTACAGACATATGCACTGATCACTATTCGGTAAAGATCTTACAGAAAAACTCTTTCCAGAGAGTTAAGAGTCAGTGTCTCTCTCTTTCTCTTTTTCTCCCTCTCTCTATGCAAAGCTATCCTCTCCAGTGCTCTAATTTGCAAATATATCTACTTGTCTGCCTCGGTATTCCTGAACCCTACTGTCTGTCTTTTCAACTCAGAAAGGTTATCAGGCTGTGCCTAGGGTCCCCTCTCCAGGCAGGGAGCTGTGAACACTCACTGGGCTCTTTTCACTTGTTCTCTTCTCTCAGGGAAAACTGAACTGCCTACTGTCCAATGTCTGAATACTTTTGTTTCATGTATTTTGTCTGTTTTTCTAGTTGTTTAGGGTGAGATAGTTAATCTGGCCTTGGAAGGAAAAGTCAAAAACTGTCCATTTAATGAATTTCTGATTCAAATTATTATAGTTTTCATTTGTGTTGAGGTCTTTTTAAAATATTCCTAGTAATTTTTGAGTTTTTGATGCTTATTCTTTCTTGTGATTTCATTATTTATTTCCCTAAGCATTTCATGCATATTCATTTTATACTCTCTCTACATATGATATTTACAATATCTGAAGCCCTTAGAGTGGTCTGCTGGCTCTTCTTTATGGATCACTTCTTTGTATGTTCTGTGATTTTTTTTTTAAGATTTATCTAATTATTTGGGATAGAGAGGGAGAGAGTGAGAGAGAGCATGAGAGGGAGAGGGAGAGAGAGAATCCCCAAGCAGACTCCATGCTGAGAGTGCAGCCCAACCTGGGGCTCAATCTCACCACCCTGAGATCATGACATGAGCTAAAACCAAGAGCAGGACAGTTAATGACTGTGCTACTCAGGCGCCCCTGTGATTTTTAAATTGAATGTATTTTCTTTAATCTTACTTTGTGTGAATCTTGAGGAACTAAATTACAGATACTTTCCTCCAGAGAGTGTTTGATTCTGTTAGGTTTGCAGGGGCACCACTGAACCCATAAGGCCCTATGGTAGAGTTTACTTTAAAAATAGTTGATATCCTACTTTTACAGGGTCCCTTCAGGAAGATTTTACTTTTCATACTACCGATATTGGTCTTGGCCATGTGACTTGCTTTGGCTTATAAAATATGAGAGGAAATAATGGGTGCAACTTCGAGCAAAACTCTAAGGGCCCTTGCCTACTTCTGCTGTAACCTTCTCCCCCCTGTCATTAGACTATCATGTCCCAGATCAGAGCCTGATCTTGCATTGAAGAAAATGTGGAACAAAGATGCTGTTATTGACACACAATGAACATAATTATGACATTTTTATCTCTAAGATTTAAGCTTTTTGTTTTGTTTTGTTTGTTACTGTAGCATAAGTTAGCTTAAGTTTAATAAGGGAGTCTCAGGTTAAGTTTCACCATCTCATAGGTGATCCAAAGCTTACTCTCTGATCCTAATGTTGGTGTTAGTATTTAACCCCAGGGGAAGCCCAGCTTCCATGATGGCTTAGAGTTCTCTGTTTCCAAACTCATCTTAAAGATTTTTCTTTTTTATATCTATTTCTTGAGATGTTCCCATTAATTCACAAAAGAGAAGAAATGCAATAAAATATATTTTTATCCAGAAACAATCTGTTTCATCATGAAGAGTCTTTGAGCACTTGTTCATTCAAACAGCCACAAGTAAAAGCCCCACAATTTTGGATGAATGGGTTGATGGGAGCAAAAGTTGAACATACAATCCTGATTGCAGGACTCCAAAACACTGCTTCCCTTTGGTGCTGGCCACTCCAATTTTGGATGTTGAAACATAGAAGAGAGAGTAAAGAATAATCAAATCTTTTCCCTCTCTGAAGTATAGAATGGGTTGATCATTTCTGTAAATATGTAGAAAAGATTTAAGTAGACAAATATTGTGCAAGCCAAATTAGAAAGCATGAAACTAGATTACTCAGAAAGTAGAGAAGAGCCCAAATGAGTTCTTTCTTAGTCTACTGTGGCTACTTATGTATCATTAAATGTTTTTATTAGGCTGACAGCTAATAAATTTTCAAAGGTTTTAATATCACAGTCTTATAACTTTTTATGGAAAATTTAATGGTTTAAAAATTAAAATTTACTATTTTCATTGAACTTTCACTTATTTCTTTAAAAGATTTTATTTATTTATTTTAGAGAGAGTGAGCACTAGTGGGAGGGGCAGAGAAAGAGAGAGAGAGAAAGAAAATCTCAAGCAGACTCCATGCTGAGCATAGAGCCTGACATGGGGCTCGATCCCAGGATCCTGAGATCATGACCTGAGCCAAAACCAAGAGTTGGAGGCTTACCCAACCACGCCCCAACTTTCACTTATTTTATCTGTCATTTCATTCTACACAAATAGATGTTTAAAGCAAAGGTGTCTGAAAAGAAAATGTAGTAAAGCTCAGTATGTGCCAATATGTGTGGCCCAGCAACTACATGTCTGCATATCTCACATAGACCTAGCATAATCAAAACTCAGAAATAATCTTCATTAGCAAAAACAAATACAAATTGGAATTTTAGAATCTCTTGAAAACATTTTTAAATAAAAAATACCCTTTTCTCAAGTTGCAGCTCAATTCTGTATTATTTTTATTAACAGTTTTTCCTCCCTTCTCCAAACTTTTTCTCTCTCTGTCATGAACATAGCAATGAATAACTCATATATTGAAAAATTAAACAAGTGAATTGTTAATCTTTGTAAACATAATAAACTCAAATACAGTCTTTACTTCCCAACTTGTGGGAGTATTTTGAACCAGCAATTAATTATTAATTCTCCCAACAATGACTACCTGTTTCTCATCAGTAAACCATATTATCATATAATTATTTAAAATGCAAACAAGACTTTTAATAGAGATTATATGCCAGTGAAAACATATTTAGGCCCTCCGGCAAGGATGGGTTAGTATAGACACAGAACAGCCTTCTCAACATCCTGGTAATTGATACTGGTTCTCTCCTACCATTACCACCACTCCCAGGGAGCTCCTGATAGGTAGAAACCAAAAGATTTCTACATTCCCTTTCAATTCTGTTTTAATTGTATGTGTTATCAAATATTCCTTCCTCAATACCAACACACATTAACTTACATTAATATTTAAAAATAACAAAACTTCATAGACTAAAATGAACACCCATGAGTATTGTAGCAAATTACTGAGTAACAAAATATAGGGATATTTGGAAGAAAAAAAAAAGAAGAAAGACTTACCTCATGGAAGACAAGTTGAAAATATAACCCAAGTCTCTTGCTTTTGCCTTTGGTTGAAATAGATTCATACTGTCTAATTTTCTCTTTTACCTATATTAATGCATGTCTCAACCAGATTTTATTAAGCACTTGTATATTCAGGATCCCTGTGGTTAGTGCCTTTGTTACAACATAAATAATATAAAACTTAAGGAGACTTATTGTATGAAAGATGAAGATCAGAAGGTTCAGTCTTTTAAAAGTTTTCTTTTTAAGATAAAAACTCATTTTAGACAGAGTTTATGTCTAAGTATATTTTCATTTCTAGGTCTCAAAAGATTCCTCCCCAAATTTACCATCTAAAAAAGGTCAAATCCATTTTGATTCATATGCGTCAAAGTTGGGTTATTTAATTAAGTGGTAGTAGTTACTAATTATATTTGGATGTGAACCAAATGAAGCTATTTGTTCATTAAAACTAGAGGAACCATATTTTACTTTGACTGAAACAACACTTAAATATTAACTCCTGCTGATATCAATGGGAATCCTGAATAGAGTTCAAGGACAGTCTTTGGCCCTGGCACTAATCCTAAATCTCTTGAAATGTTAAGAAAAAAACTTGAGAAAGAATGTTACACAAACAGTAAAATTCTAGATTCTCTATCATTTAGACATGCACAAATTAAACACCAGTAAGTACGACTTATTCTTAAGGAAAATGAACCAAAAAGAACGAATGAGTGTGTGTGTGTGTGTGTGTGTGTGCGTGCATGTGTGTTTGTGTATGGAGTAAACAAATAGATAAGCTGACCATATAGTTTAAATGTAAAAGAATTCACTCATCTTTTCTAATCTAACAGGAAAGGCCACAATGAGTGCAAGCTTTGAGAATTTCTCACAGAAACCAAAGACCTTCTTATTATAATTTGTAATTGTCCATGGGTAACTGCACATTCATTTGAATTCCTGAAAGACTGAATCTTGTAAAGAGAACAAGATGGGCCCATATTAAAACTTTTAATGACTTTAGTAAAAAAAGGTGGAACTTTGCAGCCAGCTGGCTCCATACCGAAAGCCAGGCTGCACAGCTTGAACTTAAAGCTATCTTAACATAATGAATAAGTGCCAATAATTAGCATATGTAGTGTGAACAGGTTTGCTGGCACAAGCAAGTGAAAAACTCCAAGGTAAAGTTATTATTAGGGAGTAATTAGCTCTGTGAAGTAAATGAGTGAAACAATAGCTGCCAGCACTGACAATATGGCTAACATCTGACTATGTGGAAGATAACATTGTAAAGTATTGCTCCCTGAGCTAGAATCTGTTAATAACCATATGTTAGTGTAATTAATGCAGAGTCTTTCTGACCTGTTGTCACATAAGAACAATACTTTCTTGGAAACATTCAAACAGGCAGTCCCACACTCTGGGTAGGAAATAATTGTGAAAGTTGCTTACAAACAACTCTTGCATCTTTATTTTTTTAAGAAAAGGAAAAAAAATTCAGTGAATAAAAAGCTGAAGGACAGAGAATGAGACGAGGTAAAACTGTTTGCCGTCTGACATCCCAGACACTTTAAGAATTCAACTGCAATGGAATGGATCCTTCAAGGTGACTGAAATTCAGCATAGATTTGGACAGACTAAATTAGGGGACAGACAAAGTAATTTATAAAATGAAATGTTGGAGCTACATACACCCAAGGCTTCATGGGAAACACATATGCACGCACGCATGGACCCTCTTTCTCTCCCTCACACATGCCCGTGTGCGCGCGCGCGCACACACACACACACACACACACACAAACACACACACACCATGATATGGTTTGAGCAATACTTCAAAACAATTTTGAGTTCCAACACTACTAAGCACCTTTTGCCGCTAAACCTAAACTCAGAAACAAGGACTGCATCATATTCACCCTTTTATTGTCTGTGAGGGTTAACAGTATCTTGCACATGTTACACTTTTGGATTCTTGATGATTTCAGAAATACAACTAAAAATATGCTGGGGAAACAGGGAAAGGGAATTAATATATGCAATTTCTAAGAGGCAGTCATAAAATACTGCAATAAATAATAGTAAATAGAACTACATGACTCTTTCCATTAAACCATTATTATCTTTCTGCTCATTTTTTTCTTCTGTTTTATCCTTCTCCTCCTTCTTTTTAATAGTTTGCACCTGTATAGTTTTAGTTATTTTTACAGTGCTTTCATATATAATATTTCACAATAATTTTCTGTGCCTCCAATTCACTAATCTTTGTATTAGCACACTATTAGTTCTACTGGTTCACTAATCTTTCCGTTAGTGGTGATAAATTGACAGCCATATTTTGTTGAACCTGAATTTAATATTGAATGAGTTGAAAAACTGTCGTTTTGTAATGACAAGCGCACTCTCTAGTGCAAAATACGCAGAATCAATTCTTCTCCCTGATTTTGTCAATCACATATAAAAGCTTTCCTAAAAATTTACAAGGATATTCTCATCAAGCCATTGCCTTAAGGTATTAAAAGTGCCAAGACCAGTTGAATATTCCTTTCTTCCAGTCTGTATGATTCTACAATAACAATGTTAGGATAATTTATAATACACCTGGCAGAGTTATTACCAGCAGCAAGACATATCACCACAAGTGATAGAAATCTCGGGTCTACTGTGATAGTAATAAAATAGTAAAATAATTGATGAAATCATATTTTTATCTCTGAGACATACACATACATATACAAACATACATGCCCACACATACACACTCTACATTTTCCTTCTTGGCAAAGAGGCAACATGAAAGCATTCATAGCATTTCTTAGTTATATATACTTATAAAGAATTATTAATCATGTACATTTCACTACAAAAATTCAGTTAAATATATACGTTTGGTATATTTTCAAAATTATGAACTATTTTCTTCCAATATTATCTCAAAATTTTATACTAAGACTATAAAAGACATGCTACTTGAACATTCTGGTTTGGGGCTAAATTTAATTTACCTTGAATATTCTACTTATTCCAACTAAACTTCTCATGATCAGGTCATGAGGCAGAACACTCATAAATTCATTAATAAGCATTTCATAATACAAGATAAAGTGTGGTCATATTCATTAATTCCTCCAGAAAGTTTGGTCACTTTAAAATCTAAGCTGTATTAAGTCTTTATAATAAAAGAAAGGCTGAGATTTAATGGAAGCTTGTTAGTAACTTTTTCAACCTTTTTAGAGGAGTGGGTTTCTTTAGCAATGTTTAATACTTCACAGACTAAAGTGGCCAAGTAAAAGAGCGCTGCATGTTTGAGATCTCACACATTCATCTTCTCACTAAACATCTGTTTAAGGCCTGTGTGATCTACCTGTCAGCACCAGTGATCCATAAAGTGTTTGAACCTCCTGTCACAAACCTCTGAGCTGGTTTGATCAGAGGCTTTGTGCACACTAATCACACCCTTTATCTTTCTAATGTTAGAGGGGGAAAACACACATACACACACACATACACACATGCAAGCACACACAGAGCAAGGCTATCCTCTCAACCTGACTGTAATTAATCTTTCTAAGAGGGAACCTGCCTGGTTTGAAAAGCAAAGATCTGATGGGCTGCTGCTCTTTTTGTATAAAGGCCTTATTTTCCTACCAGGCATCTTTATACTTGGGTGGTACCCTTTACAAACCACCTTAACTGTGGCTCAGTGACAGTGAAACAACCTTCAAGATCACCTTATGAATGAACCTGTTGGTAACTTTACGTAAGAAAAGAAACCAATAAAAGGGAGTTCTACAGGAGCTCCTTTAAATGGTTCTCTCTTTTTAACTGCATGCAGGAAGAAAGGAGCCAGAACGCAAAGCGGTCCCCTTTTCATGTTCCTTGTACGCTTCTCTCTCCACTAATAATCCCACTGCTACTTTTCTCTTGCTCAGTTGCACACAAACGTATCAAGAGCTGCAGGAGCTCCTAGAGAGAGAACATTTAACATCTTTTTTTTTTTAACTGTTTAAAGTAATGCTTTATGCATCTTGCCTCTTACCACTATTTGCTTTTTATTGCTTTAAGTGAGATTAATGCCATGGTTGAAATAACTTGGAATGGCACTGATATTCAAAATGTAATGGACCATTCCCAAGGGACATAATCCCTTGTGTAACAGTTTAAAAACAATTTGGAATATAGTAAACAAAGGCAAAGAGGGAAAAAACAATATGAGTCAGCCATAAAAGTAGATAAAAGAGTACAAATTACAGTCATTTGACAATCTTTCTCAATTACTGGCTCTGTTATGAAATATTACGTTTTAGTACTTATACACAACACTATTGAAACCAAAGACCACATGTTATTAGAGTTCACATAAGTCCCACGAATAAGATATTTAGTCAATTGCTGGATAAACTCCAACTAGTTATACAGATAAATTCTTATAGCATTGGGTAGCACTGGCCTAACTTAATATGAAAGCATTTTAAGAATGTTGGAAGAATTTTAAAATGAAACCATAAGATTTACAATAAAACTACAAATAAAAACAAGTCTCTACTACAGAGGAACAAAATACATCACACTTTATGATATCTGTGACTAAGTGAACAAATTTAAGTTGCATAATGACAAATTTTCTGAATATTTTTAGTATTAAGGAAAAACACGTTTATTCAAAATAGGGCTAAAATTTTTAAGTTAAAACACGCAAAGTCCATATAAAGAAGTTCAAATAAATAGTATTTTAAAATTCCCTATTGGTTGAAAATTCTGTTTTAAAACCTAAAAGCAGTTAACAAATGGGAAATTTTATACTTAATAAGGCATTACATTAGCATTTTATGTCAATATAAAGTACTTACTAACATCTATAGATGTTGTGATATTTTAGTTCTAATCAAATGTAATTATAAATATATTTGAAATTGTTGCAGAATGGGGTAGAGGCTGTACCTATATTTATGTAATCCACAACTAATACAGTTACAAATCACACTTTAGACTGTAATCCATGCTTAAAATACACGTATTTTAAGACATTCTAACTTAGCTCATGATTTGAAAAAATTTTCTATGATTCCCAAATGCCCAGTGATAGAATCTAGATTTCCTATATGTGCAATTATGAAATAACTAACTTGTATAGGCTTATAGCACTGGATTTAAATTTTATTCTATTGAAAGTACTACCTTAGCCACCAGCTTCAACCTTCTTCTCAGTGCTAATTAAAAAAAAAAAAGGCTATTCATTGTCTTGGTGTCCATGGCTCATTGAGAGTTTTATTTTGTGTCTAGGCTGGTGCTTTAGGTCATCCAATCTTTAGCAAGCACTAAATAGCTAGAGAGAACCAGCATAGTACTGGACTTTAAAGATAACTTTTTTTTTTTTAAGATTTTATTTATTTATTTGAGAGAGAGAGTGAGAAAGAGAGCAGGAGCAGGAAGAAGGAAGGGGGGAGGGGCAGAGGGAGAGGGAGAAGCAGACTCCCCCGCTGAGCAGGGAGCGCAATGTGGGACTGATCCCAGGTTGCTGGGATCATGCCCTGAGCCAAAGGAAGCTGCTTGACCGACTGAGCCACCTAGGCGCCCCTTAAGATAACTTCTAAACACCAAAGCGAACTAAAGAAATTCCTGTCTGTTGACCCCTTTAGTCTTGGCCACCCTGAGTGAATTGGTCTAGGTTTTAGGAGCGTGAGTCAGACTAAATGTGCAAAGCAAAAGCTTAGCTTCAGGGAGGATACAATGCCAGGAAGCTTTGCATCCTGAAAAAGATAACAGTAGGATATACAGAAAGCAATTCTGTGCTTGAACTTAACTATTTTTTAAAGTCTCATAATCTGTAGGATCATTTCACATTTTTAGCTAAATTTTTAGCTTTGGACTTCTTTTTTAAGCCAAAAATTAAAATAATTAAACATCTGTCCATTCATTTTAAGATTACATTTTTCTTTTACAAAGTTTGTTTAACAAAATGATACTTGTGTTCAAAATAGACACCTATTTCATTGTTCTTAAGACACTGAAGAATTAATTTGCATATATACAAATTTCCATAAATGAACTTGAAAATGTTGCTGATTATAAAGACCCTTGATTTGATTAAAAGCATCACTGCGTTTTAGAGATCCAAGTTTTGTAATCTATACCAGGCTTTTATGGATGAGACAGCTGAAGATTTTAAATTATTTTTATTGATGGCTTTATCGAGCAATTAATATGCTTCCCACAAGATAATCAAATATATGCTGTGAAAATACAAAGATAAATTCTATTGAGATTCTCCTTTCAATAAGAGTAGATAAAAATTGCTTTAAAATGTGTAATACAAGGTAGAAGGTAGTAAGACCATTAAAGAGGTGTAGAATGGTAAATGATATAGGAATCCAGAAAAATTTTTTGCTCTAGGAAGATAAGGGAACTATTTATGGATAAGAGGACATATGAATTTTATCTTAGTGTATGTGAATTTTCTTGACATGGGGGAAAGAACAGGTAATACAATTCTAGGAAAAGGAATCCACGTGAGTAAAAACATGGAGACCAGAGAGTGAGAAAGTGTGAAGATCAGAAGAATGGTTAAGATAGTTGGATCATCAAGTTCATAAAAGGAAATGAGAGAAAACCAACTTAAAAGAGTAAGGCAGAACCAAATGGCAGAGGGCCTAGAATGACAGGCTAATAAGGAATCATTTAATCTTGTAAGTAGCTAGGAGCTGTCAAAGATTTTTGAGCAAGCCATGGACATTAGGAGAGTTTTTCTTTAAGAAGACTGATCCGACAGCAGTACACAAAGCCAACTGGAGAGTAAAGCTGCTAGAGTTAGAAAAGTTAGGTTGCCATTGCAGGGATAAGCGGAAGAAGAACTTGAATTTGGGACAGGAAAGGGAAAACAAGAAAACACATAAGGGATATCATGAAGGCAAATCTATACAGTTGCAATGTTATACAAAGGGAAGTGTGAAGAGGAAGACATCAAAAATAAATTCAAATTTTTGAAGTTAAGTGATTGGGAGACTGGAGATATGATCATTAGCTATTTCTAGACCACAAATCATAAAACTAGAACTTCTTTATATAATCCATGATTGATAATTCAGTGACAGATTGCTAGTCCATGGTCTGTCACATACAGCACATTTCATTTCAGCGTATACCATCATCATGGAAATCATTTCGTAGAGCTGGAAGTCTGTTACGTTGACTAAAACTAAGAGTCATTTCTTTGCTGATTCCAGAAATATTTCCCACAGAGAACGAGGTTAGGAATAAACAAAATAGGTTCAGGACTCCTTTAGGAAGTCTAAATACAAAAGTATCCTCTAGTGCACCTCGACCTTTGGGGTTTTACAAAAAAGAAATTGAAAAATGTATTTAAATGGCAGTAACCTCATGGTTTAGATATTCTAACAAGTACCCTAATAGAGACAAAATCTTAAGAAAGTAACTTTAATTTTACTCCAGTAGGAATAAATATAAACAGTACAGGGGTTAGGGAATAAGGATATTACTCTTACATCACTAATTTATTTTTTTTTTTAAGATTTTATTTATTTATTCAACAGAGACAGAGACAGCCAGCGAGAGAGGGAACACAAGCAGGGGGAGTGGGAGAGGAAGAAGCAGGCTCATAGCAGAGGAGCCTGATGTGGGGCTCGATCCCACAACACCGGGATCACGCCCTGAGCCGAAGGCAGACGCTTAACCGCTGTGCCACCCAGGCGCCCCTACATCACTAATTTAAACAAGATTCCTAATGTAATGATACTTCTACTGGTTTAGAAGTTGAGGATAGTATCTGATGTTTCTGTGTCTGTAACCTATATATAAGGAGAGGACTAAATCAGTATGGGAAATACTGCATCCCTCTAGTATCAATATAGTCATGTAGTAATATTTTGGATTTAAGATTGACATGGGAAATTGGATGTTTACTTTAAAAATGTGACATATCATCACGTGTCACTTTAAGAAAATTCTGTTACTTGATAAAGACTTATACCTCCCAAACAGCAAATAAATGAAAAGAATGCACATCACACAATACAGTTAAAAAGTCTCCATACAATTTAAACTTAGCACCATCGATTAATGTTTACTGAACATATCTAGTGCTTTGTTTTTCGTATATTGTCAAACTTTAAAATATAAGAAACAAAGTATATTTGTGATGGTGTGTGTGTATGTGTCTATATACAAAATAGAGAGTTACGCATTTGATACGTATTTCCAACAAATGAACAATGTTGACACGGATCTGCTACAGGTCTTTGAGACAAAATTGCCTTGTTTTACTAGTAAATTTGTAATTAAAATCATATTTATGATGTATTAGGATATATTTCTATATATAAATGCATTTGATAAAAATATATGCTGACCAACTTTGTAAAACTTATAAAATGTATGATGGAATGTTAGCTATATGTCAAAAAACTAAAAAGAAAAATGCTAACAGGAACCTGAAGTAACTGCAATTGGAAAAACAGAACTAGAAGCCTTTAAAATATTATATTGATAAATTTTCCTAACACAATAAGACACAATCCTAGCTCTTACTTCAAAATGAAATAAAACAAATCAATTCATTGGAAATTCTGTTTCTTAACCTTCATTTTCTTGTCACATAGATGTTACTATTTTAACTATCATTATTAAAGCACCTTCTGTTAGCTGGGCACTAACTTGATGCTTTAATTAACTTCTAATAATCATAATAAACCTGAAACAAGGATATCTTTATATTAGAAATGAGGAGAGTGGCTAAATTGCTCAAGTCATCCTACTAGTGACTAGTAAAGTGCCCTTTAAACTATGTTCTCTGCCTGAAGAGTCCTATCTTCAGCACCCCCTCATATGACATAACCACGTCAGAACAATGCCAGTATGATGGCCGCCACTGCTAAAGCAATAAAAACTTAATCAAGATCGCTTGTTTAAAAATCTGACTGAATTTGGGGCACTTGGGTGGCTCAATCCGTTAAGCGTCTGCTTTCAGTTCGAGTCATGATCTCAGGGTCTTGGGATCGAGTCCCACATCAGGCTCCGTGCTCAGCATGGAGTCTGCTAGTCCTTCTCCCTCTGCCCCCTCCCCGCCCTGCTCGTGCTTACTCTCTCTCTCTCAAATAAATAAATAAAATCTTTAAAAAAAAATCTGACTGAATTCATCAAATATTTTGGTATCATTATTGGACACAGCCCCAAAGTGATACACAAATCTTTTTCCAAATGGTCAGGAGTCTAGTGTATGATAAGAAAAACAATGAAAAATATGTAAAACTGATATTCTTAACTTTCTTAATGATGAAGGCAATTTGTGCAGATATTACCAGCTGAACAAATACGGATTAGGTACAAATGATCCTTAGGCTATGTCCACATGTTTAGCAGCCAAGCTATAAGAGACATCTATTGATTATAACCTCAGGACAAACCAAGCAGCCAGAGTCCACGGGGAGGAAACATATGATTACAACAACCATCATTAATTATGAACTTTACATATGCTAGTTATTACCCAGTATTTAAAGATGAATAAATTGGAATTTGAAGAGATTAAATAAGCTTTCTGAGTTTATGCAACCACTATATGATGGAACCAAGATTTAAACAAAGTCCCCTGAAGCTAAGTTCAGGGTGCTATCAACTGTATCACTCAATGATAATACTGTGTCTTTACAAATTACAGCTGCACTGAAAAACAACTATTTAGTCCAACCTAAGGTTACACGTAAATATAACTGGGATGATAAAGCAGTTCTGTGTATCGACGGTATTCTTGCATGTCATGTACTCGTTCTTCTCTCTACTCAATGCTTTCTTAAAGAAACAAGATATCTAATAATCAAAATAATTGTAATTCAATGAATTAATAATCTTAACAGTTATATCAGTTGAACTATGTTCTCCAAAAAGACATATCCAAGTTCTAAGCCCTGATACCTGTGAATATGGCCTTATTTGGAATTAGGGTCTTTGTATATGTAATAAGTTACGATCTAGAGATGAGACAATTCAGAATTTAGTTTGGGCCCTGAACCCAAACACTGGTGTACTTATAAAAGACTGAAAAGAGATACTTGAGACACACAGAGATCTAGAGGAGATGATGATGTGAAGATGGATGCAAAAACTGGAGTGATATACCTACAAGCCAGGGAACCTGAATCATGCTGGGCATTCAACAGACGCTAGAGAAGAGGCATGATGTGGATTCTCTTTAAGAGGTTGCAGAATCAACCAGCCCTGCCAGCACCTTAATATTGGACTCTGGCCGCCACACTGTATGAGAACAAATTTCTGTTGTTATAAACCATCAAGTTTGTGGGAATTTGTTATGGCAGACCTATGACACTAACACAACAGCAGTTCTAAAATGAAGGCATGAAAATTCTACTTCCCCAATACATGGTACTGGAGTGTTAGAATTTCTTTCAGTCCTGGATGATCCAGAAAGTCTAACATCATTAATTCAGCCCTAGAAGATTTCTGAGATGTTGTTGGCTGTATTAGTATTACCTGAATCATGGATGCTATGGCATTATGTAGTTATTCTTTACATATTATGTTCCACTAACAGTGTTAGGGACACATATGCACTCTCTCTCTCTGTATTTAAATTGTTTGGAATGAATAGTATATATTTTCTGCTTTAACTAGCATTGGTCACTTAACAGTATATGTTGGTCATGTTTTGCGGTTGATACATTTGCTCAGCCTTACTCTTTTTAGTACCTACACAATATTCCATAATATGAATGTACCATATGAATTTTTTTTTCTAAATAATTCTCTAAAGTATAATGTAAAGGCAATAGCAATAGGCTAATTTTTATGCCAGAAGTTATGACTGAAGTTAGAAATATTTTAAAGTAATTTTTAACAATGTCTACAGCATATGTCATTTTCTATATAAGTCTGTCATTTTGTCATCTCACATCCTCACAGGAGGGGTGAGTACAGTAGAGTAAGATATTTTGTGAGAGAGGGAGAGAGATATCACATTCATATAACTTTTATTACAGTATAATGTTATAATTATTCTATTTTATTATTAGTTATTGTTGTTCATCTCTTACTGTGCCTAATTTATAAATCAAACTTTATCACAGGTATGTACATATAGGAAAAAAAGTATACATAGAGTGTTGTACTATCTGCAGTTTCAGGTATCCACTGGAGGTCTTAGAATGTACTTCCTGTGGATAAGGGGGGACTAATGTAACTTATATTAATTTTATATTATATGATAGGTCCGTAATGTTTAAAAGGTCAGACAGAAATTATATTTTTACTTCTACTCTGCAGAGATCCCATTATTACTCTAAGTACCTTAACAATTTTTATGACCAATAACAACATTAATAGTTATCCACTAAATACAGCTATGCCAGGTTATTAGACACAGCTGGATGCAAGAAGCCAATTGTGATGAAACAATCAACTGCTCCCATATGGTCCTTTCTAAAGAATGAATTCCATACAGAAATATCAGTGGTAAAGCAAGCAGCAACTTAGCATAAAGTCCAATAAGTAATGTTAAAAGGAAAAAGTAGTCATTTCTCCAAATAAATACTTGGCCTCAAAGAATAGTTAACAATTTAGTTTACAAAGAACTTTAATCTTACTATCTATCATCCAAATATGACTATCATTAGTAAACATCTTATGAAATTTGGACTTAGTTTAAATAATTCCTGGTCTCCAGAGACCTGATAATGTTTCCATAACTAAAAATTGATTTAAATTCTTCATTCAGATGATTCTAGGATTTTCAAGTTTACTAATATTTTGAATATGAAGATTTGGAGGAACCTTAAGGTATGCAACACACGGAAGACACTGGGACTCACTGAGAAACTAAAATTCTCATAAATCACGTGACTTAATGTGTGTATGTACAAATTAATTAAAGACTGAGAAAATATGCTAATACCTGAATTCTATCTGACTAAGGACAAAGTTAAATCAGAGATGTAAATCAACAAAGATACTAAAAGCTAGCATTCACTGTTATTAATAAAACAAAGGACAAAAATTAACTTTGAATAGTTAACAGTTTTGTCAGACAACTCTTTTGTCCACTGTTTTGGACAAGAGGCAGGCGTGTTTATTATTTCACACGTAAGATTATGAAAAAAAATGTGGTACAAGGGATAACACTGGGAGATGGGGTTGTGATCAATTAAGCCAACTCCTTTAAACACCATACTAATGTACATACTAATACATATGCTACAAAATAAAGCTAATTATGTCAGTTATAAAGTAAACATATAATTCTGCTTTTTTTGCTCCTGCTGCATTCCCCCCGAGGGGGGGATAAACAACCAAGAAGCAAACAAAAACCTTTCTGGGAGGCTATGATTACTCAAATTTCAGGATCAGAGTAATGATATGAAGCAGAGGAGGGGAAAATTGATTACCAACAACATACATTTGCTCTAATGCTCTACAAATTTTGAGACACACTCACATTATAGTATTTGACTGTTTTATCTTGACAATCATGTGAGAGACTACCATTTCTTACCTATAGAGGAAGAAGCTGAGAACCAATGACCTTAAGTGACTTGTCCAAAGTCATACAACCCGAAAACAGTCAACTCCCCAGTTTCTAAATCCTACAATCTCTGTACAGCCCAAATAGCCTTGCAAGGAAAAAACAAACAAACATCATTCCTCCTCCAGTCCTGTTCCCCTGTGCCCTCTCAAGGCACTCTTCTTTAAGATTCAGTCACCATCCACACACAAAGAAATGCCTTTGCAATCTCCGCTTGGTTCTCCTGCGTCTTTTGGATTTTCTGTCGCCTTTTTGCACATGTATTTCCTCCCTCATTTTCTTTGGCCCTTCCAACATTTGAAATAGCTACAATTACTGCCTCAGTTTACTTTTATAATAAGTAAAGCTATATCACTGGCTTTTTCCCACAGGATTCTGTAAATCTTAGTACTATGTGTGAGCACTCTTTCAAAGGTGTTAAAATATCTTCATTATAGTTGAGCAGAATAGCTAAGATGTTTGGTCCTTACCTAATGGTAGTACTTTTGGGTCCCTTATACTTTGCATAAAGACATACCAACACTCTAACTGAACTTTAATAGGCCAAAAAACAAATCCAGTTGTGTTACTTATGTACATTGTTATGAATTAAAAATATTTAGAAAATATAATCTGTATTTCATAATTTTTAGTCAGTCCTCAACCTTGACTTTTCTTCTTTTGCCTCAATCACTACCCGCCAATGATAGGCATTTGCATTCTTAATTACTGCTCTTTCACTTTTAGCAAGCTATTAAATTGTAAAAAGAAAAAGGCCTGTAGCATTTCTCACCATCATGTTTATTAAGACCGGCTCGGAACTGCATAAGGGGAGAATTATATTTCCTATCCAAGCAGGTGGGTATGTAGGATTGTAAAAAGAGAGCCTCAATGAACGAGTCCCTCTGAGTAGGAACAGATCATTATAACAGATGATGTGGGCAGACATCCCACTGACATTTAGCACAGCTTAACACAGCCAGAATGGAATAAAACTTAATAGTGGTCAAGGAGGAGAGAAGGGACAAGTAGTAATAAAATAACTGCAGCACATCCTGAGGTGATTTTCTGTTTCTCCTTTAAGTTAAAGAAGCACCATAAGGAAAAAAGTCTCATAAGTCTGTTAGAGTTACCTGAACAGTCAGTGGCACTGGGGGAAGCTGTCTAACTATGCACATCTTTCCTCGATAAGCTTTTCCCTTATGATTTCAACAGGTGAGTTATAATGCTTGCCCTACTGTCAAAATGGTTGTTATTAAGGAAAAAAAGAATTAAAATTTCTTCAAAATGTCATTACCATCTTTAAAATATTTTAAAATGATACAGACCAAGCTCAAAATATTCTCATTTTCAAATCTTTATGCAAATACATCAATAAAAGGAATAAATAATAAAAGTGTGTTTATGGAGTTGAAATTTCAAGTAAAAATCCTATGAAAACTTTAGAGTGTTATCACTTCTTAATGCTACTGAAGTTGCTGATCAGAGTAAGCAAAAGAAAAAAAAAAAAAAAGGAACCAGGGTAAGTATTTTGGGATATACACATTCCTTGGGCTTTCTAGAAAATTCTCAGTGAAAATACATTAAAAAATTCAGGAATTATTCTTTAATGTAGGCATTTCAGTTTCATTCTGAGGCTGTAAAACGCTTAAAGATAAGAACCAAACTTCCTATCCTAATCTTTACATCTAGAAAAAGAGATTGGACAAATAGGTTCAACATCTTAGGGTCCATAATTTCAGGGAGTTGGCAGAATTATATCACAGAAGGTTAATCTAAATTGAACTGGGATGGTTGCAAAATATAATGTTTTCACAAACCACATTTAATCCTTCCACCTTTTCCTGTGAAAACTCAAACAATTTTGAATTCTCCAAATCTGACTCCATTTTCAAGGTATTCTGTCATCACATATTAGTCCATATTAAAAACCTCAGAAATTATTAGTGTTAGTTCGAGAGTTTTAAAAAATATTTCTTTTCTATTTTCCTTGATCAAGTTTCAAAATGAAGAAAATCAAATACTTAAGAAAGAGAAAGAAAGAGGGCAAAAAATGGCTCTTAAATAAAAATGTAGGAAGGAGATGGGCCAAAAGGGAATGCTAACTCCATGTGGCTCTGCATACGGTACTAAGAAGCTTAGAAAAGAATAACTCTATTCTATTTTAGAAAAACAGAACTCTGAGGATTTAATCAGATAAAGAAGGAACTATGAGGATAGTGTCATGTCTTAGCATCAGAAGCCATTAATAATCTTCTCAAAGTGGGCAATGTGATAGGATACATGCATTTGAGAACTTCAGTACTCTTCATAAATACCGTAATCCTAATTTTCTTTAATTTAAAAATAACTAAAGAATGTCCACTCATTGGCTTTATTGTTACTTTTTTTCTGTAATAGACCATATAATGTTATTCTATAATTATGACTGTATACAAGAAAATCATCAGATACCTTAATTGTGTCACCACATGGATGAGCACAGATTTGCCAGATGAATTAAAACCTAATTGCTCCATGACTCAAAATGGGATTCTGTTTACATGCATTAACTTTGTATCCTACAGTGGCCATGTAAGAGATAAAATATTATATGTATATATATATACACAATATATATACACATATACATATATATATAAAGAATATACATATATATATAATGATAGTTCTGCAAGAAATGAGATTCACAAGATGCTGTAAGAAGTGTGACTCTCCCACGATTAAAAAGATTATTTGCATTTTCATGCTCCCAGGATACTAAACCTTTTTAAAGCAGGTATTTACAAAAACATCTGATGGATAGTTACGTCTGTATTGTGTTCTTTCTCCTAAATTCTGCTGAAATGATCTGTTGTCTAGGAATGAGTTTGTGTCATAAGCATGGGAATAACTGGGGAGAAAGCAACTGGATAAGAGTGCAAAAAGACAAAGATATGAGGTAGCAGAAGACAGGTTAAAGAGAAGACAGTTTAAAGTAATGACGTGTTGATGGAAGTATTTGTAGACCTCAAGATTGTGCTTGTAATGAGTTTAAGAGCAGTAGCCTCTTTTAATCACAAAAGAGACTTCATTTAATGTCTCAAGGGATAAAGATTTTAGAGAAAGATCTTGCTTTCCTGTTCTCTTACGTGAATGTAGCATTTGTTACAGAATGAAACAGGAAAAGAGTGTTTTTAAAACAACAGGACACTGTAAGATAAAGATTTCAATAAATGATAGAATAGGAGTATATCAAATACCCTAAATGGGGAGGCTGGGGAATGGGCATCATTTTATAGTGGGGAAAAAAAATCAATTGCATGATGGGAAAATATTTTCCTTTGCCAAAATTTTCATTTCCTATTTCAGGTTTTTACAACATCTAGAAGTCAAGAAGTTCCTTAAAATATTTTAGTTTTACTTTGAAAGTTTCTCAGCTACTGTTTATCAAAAACACTTTTCTTGGAGAAGCAGATCAGACATTATTTTCATGCTAGAACCTTGTTGTTTTTGTTTTCCTTATTTACTTTAGAGTCTAATGATATGACATTATAAATTTTTATCTAAAATGGATCAAACACAGATACTAGCTCACTGTAAAAATAATCATTAAAAAACAGCAACTATTATAAACCAATAAAATATATGTTTAAAAAAGTTTTGTATGTATGCCTTCCAACATGATATACTGATAATTTTAGTGAATCAAAATGTGATGAACATTTCCTAATTGTTCTATCCTAAGTGATGTGTCATTTACAATTTCTATGGAAACATTCAAATATTGTTCCAAATTTCTTTAGCAAAAGATTTAATATCTGTTTCAAATTCCAGATAAAGTAACAAACTCAATGTGATGGGCTCTGCAGAATTACTGCTCATTTTGTTTTCAGGAGTGCTTATGATCTTGATTTATTTGATATAATTAACCAGGGCTAAGAGACTAGGGTCTACATCTAATTACTTATGGGAATTTGGCATAGCTCTTATTATTTCTGGACCATATCTTCTCCTTCTACCAAAGAAGAAACAGTTGGACTAAGTTAGCTCTAAAGTCTATTTTTTATATTAATTATTTTATCAGTCACTGAGTTCTAATTCAATAGTATTCAAAGTGTTGGTCTGTGAGGAGGTTGGGAGCTTGTACGAGTAGGTAATCCACCAAACTGCTTCCTTTGTCGAGAAAGTATTGCAGTGAAAAAGCATGTCAGCTGAATTAAAGTGGGTTTAGCAAGCTCCTTATCTCATTAAGGACATCAGCAGCTCAAAAACTGGTCTAAGGGCCCTACTGTGCTCACACATTCTTTTTTTCTGCTCATTCAAATGATTATCTTCGAGCATACCCAAAAGTTTTTATGATGATGCAAACATTAGTAGTCTTCAGTCTTACAGCAATTGAAAAGAGTGAAATAATTGGCAGGTTTCCTAAGTATACCCTTCAACTACGCAGTTGGTTGTTCCTTAAATAATTAAGAGGCTATACATTACATTTAGCCTCCCAAGACTCAGGCTCAAGCCAAAAAAACTTGAATTAACCACAGCTTTGGTTCTTGTGACTGTATCTAAAACCGACCCTGACCAAAAAAACAACACAAAAGAAAACAAACAAACAAAAAACCCAAGTGTCTTTATGAGTTTTCAAACCGAAATTTAAATATCTATTTAAACAAATCACATGGCATTCACAGGGGAGTTAGAATCAGTGGGGTATACCGAATTTCTCTTATTAAGATCCAGAGAGTACAGAAGAACAAGTAACTAGTGTGAATAGACACACAAAATATTTAAAATATGAGTGTCCTAGAAGATTTAGAGCAGGATATACATTGCACTGAATATACAAGCCTAATAACTGAGTACAAAAACATCTGTCATTTTCAGAGGTTCTTATTTGTGGAAATTACAGCCCAGTGAATCTGTATATTTTTTCATTAACATAGTCTCAAAATTTAAAAGAAGAAACATACCCCTATCTTATTTTATTATATAATCATGCTCTTTAAGTCAGATATAACAGAATATTTTAAACGTATGTTCTAGGTATTAAATATTTACATAAGAAAAGAAGAGGGGGAATGAAAATTGGGATTCTTTCTCAGGGTAAAAATTACTATCTATATAAGTGGATGACATTTTCATTGTTCAGGTGCTTCAAGGCATCCATTTGGTCAAAGGCAGCTGCTTATATAAATAATGGTGGAGCTCTTTAGTTACGTATTTTTAAATTGGGATGTTTCAAACTAAGGGCAAATTTTATCAGAATGTAAATTATTTATCCATTGATTCATCTTGCAAATATTGACCCCTAACAGCAACAACACTTTCTCTTTCCCCCTTTTGCAGCTATTTGCTTGCTGAATAATTTTTGTCTCTCTTCATACACATATACCACATTTCTATATACATTACTTCATTTTAAATGTCTTTCAGTGCTTCTGAGTCTGACTGATGTAAGATGTTATTTTGAACATGCCAAAGCATCTAAACGGCCCTGGTCTTTTCTTTTCAGCCTGCATTCCTTGATAAGTGGCAGAGCTTCCCACTTATCAGTCACTCAAAGTGACTGTAGCTGTCAGTTGTGTACAAAGCGCAATCAGTTTGGAAGCGGAGACACCAGCATTTTTCTTCTCAGCTTGAAGCAAACACGTTTTGACTGCTAGTCATTCAATTTTAAAGCATCCTCAATTAGGGGCGGATGAAGATATAAAGAAAACACATCCTAAACACCTCCACCAGGCAACAGAAAAATTTTATTGTTATCTCTTGATTTACCTCACGGCAGCACCATCCCTCCTCTTCTCCTGGCTGCATGACACGGGTGCTCGTGACAACACACCCTTATCGTGGAAAGATGCAATAATATATTATACTAACACTCTGTGAAACCTCTGCTGGAGCCTGTTTGTGTTTTCTTTTGCTCTCTGCACCACTTGCATCGCCCCACAAAAATTCAAATAATTTATTTTAAAATTAAAACATAATGATCTTTTACACTCACTTGGCTTATGAGGGGACAACTTTTTATTCAATGAAAACAAGAAATCTAGTTGCCTAATAAGAATAAAGAGGAGGAGACTGAGCCAGAGAAGGAACTATGGGAGAAAGAAAATAAAATCAGAAGGGTGAAGGAAATGACTAGTGGCTATGTCAGATGGTCAAGCAGCAGGTGTAGACACAGATACTGGCAAAGTAGTGGAAAGGAATACAGAGGTAGAGAGGGAGTAAAAGCATGTATTCAGAATTAGAGAGTGGTTATGGTAGAAGAAAAAAAATTAATATATACTTTGCCAATAAACAGAAAAGAAGGGAAACAGAGATTCAAAAAGATGTATAGAAACCCAAGAATACATACACACATATATACACACTCACACGGTGTATACACCTATAGTAATATAAATCTCTAGTTAAATATGTGTATGATATCAAAATTATCTCATTACCTCTTTTAGTAAACGTGTGTGCATGCCATGAAAGTTCATTAGTTCGCCTTCTCTCATTTCCTATTTAGGTATAACAAGATTGCCGACATCAGATTATTCTTTTTAAAGATACTTACTGATTTCCCCCATTTATAAAAGAGCACTCTCTTACCTGGTTTATTATAGAAAGCAAAACTGAATTACTTTTTAAAAAAAATCCTGCCACATTTGCCAATTTAATAGGTTTAATTCAGTTTGATAAGATCAATTACTCTTATTTTCTTGGGATTATCTGAATTAAATCACTCATTGCTACTCTAATAAGGAGAGAGAGGAAGAAGGTGCCTTTTAAGTTTACATAGTACTCAACTGTTAGGATCTCAGATTCTCTCTCTCTCTCTCTCACACACACACACTCCTCAGTTCCACTGTTTATAAAATGGAGATAATGTCATAACCTACCTGAATTCTTGTGATAATTACTTGAAATGACCTCTGCAAAGTGCCAAGTACTTAATGAGTAATGGGCTGCTTCTTCTCACCAGTATAATACAAAGTACAAAATGATTTTACAAACCATAAACGGGAATAGGAAATGCTGGTTATCTATTTTTGATGGCTCCCTAAACATCTATTTCAATCCCTTGAGAAAATTATCATCTTGCTTATTATTACATATACTACAGAGTGGGTAATGTGCCCACACTTTATTCATTCAACCAGTCAATAAATATTTTAAAGTTCTTATTATATGCCAGGAGCTATCATATGTACTTTGGGTATAGCAGCGAGCAAGACAGATCAAATCTGTGACCCCACAGAACTTATTGCCAGGTGTGTATTGTGGTAGCAGTATGGGGTACAGCAAAACCAGGGCACATATAAGGGGTTGTTAACAGCTCTGAAGAGAAGTAAACAGGACAAATGGTCAGAGATGACTAAGAGATGCAAGGACTATTTTGGATTGGGTTGTCAGAGATGTCCTCGTCCCCCCACCCCCCATCCAGAGGAGGATGGCATTTAAAGAGAGACCTGAATGAAATAAGGGTCTGAGTTACATGATGAACTAAAGAAAGCATTCTAGGCCATAAGAAAGAAATATAAAAATGAACTGATGCTAGAACATTCCTGGCATATTCCCTGAAACCAGGAAGGACAGGTTTCTAGGGTAGAAGGAATGAGGGAGACACTTCAAGAGGTTGGCATCCAAGTACAGCCCAATAGACTAACATAAGGCAAGTGGATTTATTTTAAAGGACATGATTTTGAGCATGGCTACAGCATAATTAAATTTAAAAGATCACACTAGCAGCTATGTGAAATGTCTGCTTAGGGGGTTAACAGAGGAAGCTGGATTACCAGCTTGGTGAGGAGGCTATAGTAGGAGCCTAGGTGAGAAATGATGGTGGGTAATGGTAAGAGAAGTTGGTCAATTGATAGACTGAGGATAAAAACCAATGTTGATGGATTAGTTGTGAGGTATTAAAGAATGAAAGGATTTAAGGATAGTTCCTAGGTTTTGTTGACAGCAACTAGGCATATGGTCTCATACTCATAGTTGGATAAACTGGGAAATGAGTTTTGGAAACATAATTAAAGGTTCTGCTTTCAAAATGTGAAATTTGGGTGCTTACTAGTTATGTACTTAAATAGGCTGAGTAGGCAGTTGGATATTTGACTCTGAGGTTTAGGAGAGATATCAAGGATGGAAAGATAAATTTTCAAGTATTATCTTTAAAATAGTACATAAAACAATTAGATGAGATCATTTAGGGAGTAAGTCAGGTGAGGGAGAATTACAGCAAGTTAGCCTTTGAAGGATGTGGAAGAAGCCACCAAAAGAGACTGAGGATGGAGAATAAAAAAGGGTTTTGTTTTTGCTTTTTTTGTTTTTTGTTTTTTTCCCTAAAGCAGATTGTGGTCTTTTGGAGGCCAACTGAAGAGTGTTACACGAAAGTGGGAGTAATCAACTTTATCAAATGCTGCCATGTGACTGAGAATTTACCACTTCTAGGATACTCATTGCAGAAGAAGCAATTCCAGTTTTTCTGTTCGCTTCTCCTTCAAGAGAAAACTAGTATAATAAAGTATCCTTAATGTTCTATTTGTCTTTCTTGCTTATTTTATTTGATTGTTAGTCTTTCTTTTCTAAAGAAAAACAGAGCCAAACACACACACACACACACACACACGCACACACACACTGAAAAGTCAGTTTCTTTTTGTCTATAAGATACATAAAAATTTACCAGCTTTTTGAAATAAATAAATCAGAGGAAGACAATTATATGATTTCACTCATATGTGGAATTTAAGAAACAAAACAGGATCATAGGAGAAGGGAGAGAAAAATAAAATAAGATGAAATCAGGGAGGGAGACAAACCATAAGAGGCTCTTAATCATAGGAAACAAACTGAGGGTTGCTGGAGGGGAGAGCGGTGAGGGATGGGGTAACTGGGTTATGGGCATTAAGGAGGGCACTTGATGTAATGAGCACTGGGTATTATATGCAGCTAATGAGTCACTGAACTCTACCTCTGAAACTGATATACTATATATTAATTAATTGAATTTAAAATTAAATTTAAAAAATTTTACCAGCTTTTGAGTAGAAATTAGTCCTCCAGCTACAGAACTCAACCAAATTTGCCATGTGCTAGGAATGCCTGGAATGTAAGTCTTGACTCATGATATAACTACTCTTCATAGAATAATTAATTTTATGTTAACACTCTGTTAATTTCATTGACATCTAATTTTCTTTCTATTTGTCAACTCTATTCAAAGAAAGGAGATAGAAATTCTTTCTAAAGGCTTTGTGAGCAACTCGCTGCTATCGCGTTGTTTGACCACATTAATGAACGTGTAAACTAGGGTAGAGTAAAATAGATTCATTTTAGGCCAGCATATTGACTTCTGGCCTATATTTCCAAATTTGTTGTTGTTAACTTGCCTTGTCTTGTTTTGTTTCTCACTATTTGATAATTACATTCCCAGGGTTTTATCTAGCCCTGATGGGCCCTGTTTTGTTAACTGATAAGATAGGGAGTACAGAGCCACAGTGAGGAAGAGTGTTCAACTTTTCCACAGGTAATGTTGTTTGGGAAAAGGCTGTAAAGTCATGGGAAAGACTGTTGTCAGTCTGCTTTCTGGGCCAACCTCAGTGATTCCATAATGGCCATTATGGATCAAATGAACCCAGGCTTCACTTCAGAAATCATACTGCAAAGATCAGAGAAAGAAGCAGCACAGAAATGGCACAGAAATAAGATAGAAAAAGGAAAACAATAAGGAAGATTATTTGAGATTCCACATAAAAGATGAGAAAAAAACATCTTCCATGAAATGCATTGTTTGTTTTTAGTGAAAAGCCCAAGTCAGGATGCATGCATTCCAGAACCAGATTACAGCTTCCAAAACCTTGGTCAAAATTACTTTAGCACAGTCACCAAATATAGTTACTTCAACCAGAGTCTCAGTAATGATATTAAAGAGTTTAAAATATCAGGGTCATAGTTTAAAATTCTACATAAATATAAACTCATATTGTTTGATAAATCTATCAAAAAGAGAAAAAGGATGGTAATATTCTCCATATCTATGTTCCCTGGAAACACCAAGGAAACTAGAAAATATACATTTACAAATCTTAGAACTGCCTCAAGCTGTTCTTTTCTGCCATAACTCATTGTCTTTACAAGGACTCGTTCATTCCCGCATACTGGTTACTGTGTCTTGAATATTTAAAAAGAAATTTAAGAATAATAAATAAATAAATAAAATTTTAGAAAGAAAGAAAGAAAGAGAAAGAACAAAAGAAAGAAAGAAGAAAGAGAGAGGAAAGAAGGAAGGAAGGAAGGAAGGAAGGAAGGAAGGAAGGAAGGAAGGAAGGAAGGATTTTTTAAAATGATGTCCTGATTTCCAATCCAGGGTGACAGACTGACCATGTGCTTTTATTGCATTCTTTCCTGAGATACTGTTAAAATGATAAAAACTATTAGACAAATTTAAAATTGTGTATCACATAAAATAGTAAAGAATAAGAGGTTTACACAGGCAAGAAATTTGACTAGAGTTTGGAAGATGAAAATTGTAGAATGTTAACTAAAAGTGGGTGAAACAAACCAGAGTATACATGGAAGGAGTTAGGCTGAAATGGGGCTTAAGTTGCCCTCAGAACCACTAGAAAGTCTTGGGACTTGACAGTCCAGGTATGAGAAACAGCAGGAGTGAGACCTGGATTGGAAACAGGCATAGTTGAAAGTGGCTCCATCAGTTCACCTCTACCCCAGCTATGTCACACTCCCTCAACAGAAACTGAAGAGTCTGGGAAAACTTGAGATAGTCAGCATGAACACTGGATTTCCAGAACAAAGATTTCTGTGTCCATACATGTAATGTACGGCCAGCTTCTTATTCTCACTAAAGCAGTGTTCACCTGTTGATAAACCTCATTCATAGTCACAGCTTGCAATCTAGTTTTTCTCATCTTGCTTTTAAATCTGAATGTGTAACTAATGATTTTTTTAAAAAATTGAGCAGAACTTTAAGCTGAAAGAGAAACATCAAGATAAACAAGCAGGTGAAAAATGGAGGAAAAGAAAATTTAAGGAAATGAGAATTTAACTTTTTAAAAACCTCAAAGTTTCAATTCAATGAGAAATGACAAGAACAGGATTAAACAGGAATAGGATAACCTGAAAACAGAATTATCAGGGAGCAAGAAGAAGCTTATGGAAATTAAGAATGTAATTTCTCAAATAAAGATTCAATTAAACAGTTCAGAAGATAAATTTCAGGCAATCCCCTAGGAAGAAGAATCAAGAAGCAGAGGCAAAATATGAACAATAAGAAACGTATTTATTAGTCCAGAAAAATAAAATAAAATATCTGTGTCGCAAGAGATGGAGAAAGAACTGGAAAATAATAATGAGATAAAATGGGTAAAGAAAAAAAAAAGAAAAATTTTCAGAGCAAAAAAAAAAAAAAAAAACCACAGCTCTTTAGACTAAAAGATTCATGGAATTTACAATATAATAAATGAAAAATATCTGTATACATTCCAGTGAAATGTCACAATAAATAGAAAATACTAAAAACTTTCAGAAAGGAGAGATATTGGTCACCACCACCAACAAAACTCAGATCAGCATCATATTTCTTGTCGATGTTAGAAGATGATGAATCAATAGATTTGAAATATAAGGAAAAAGACTTCCAGCTTAGAATTTCATTTGCAGCCAAACTGTCAATCAAGTAGAGAACTTAAATAGAATGTTATTACATATACATATATTTAGAACGTTTTACCCCAGACACTTTATATCCTGCATCCCCACACTGCTCCTTTTCTTTCAGGAAGTTTCTCGTAGTTCTGGAGAAAAATTAGGAGCTAAACCAAGGAGGACAATATAGGAAACAGTGATTCCAGCTCCGGAGAATTATAAATGGACATTCCAGAATGTTGGCTGGACCAACTGATCCAGATGAAAGCAGGACAGGCGTCTAGGAAGCAGGCATCAAGAAAAGCAGGGTTTTGGAGATTTGATTTATTCTTGAGAATTTATGAAGTTATAAGGCAAATCACATGAGTAAACATGAGGGGAAAAGAAAAAAAGAAAAGAAAAGGGAAGAAAAGCTACACAAAAAGGAAATATGGAATATCCCTTTAAGACTATCCAAATAACAATACATAGATTTGTATTTTAATGTAAACAACATTTTTTGATTTTCAACTTTTAAGATTAAGCATTAGGTAAAGCACAACAGGTATGTGTGAATACATACATACATACATACATACATACATACACAAACACATGTATTAAATATATTTAGGTAGACATACAGGTAACAGAAATTGCAATTGGCAAGTGTGAAAAGACTATTTATGATTGATTGAAAAAGAAAAGAGGTGTAAGTAAACTATTTAAAGCTTAGAAGGACCTACTGGAAGAATTTAAATGACTTATGTAACTACATTGTAAGGTGAGGGAAGGAACAGGAGAGGATGTCCGGGTAGAGATACAAGAACTCAACAAATCTTCATGTCTAAGTTAATGATATTTAAAGATGATAAGTCAGAGACAGTATTATATTTTTATATACAGAGTAAATACTAAGAAGTTATTAAAAATGAAAATTCAAAAGATTTTAAAGTGGCTCCTTCTGAGTAAAAGGATTGGGCACAGTATACAGAGGAGCATATAGGGGAGTTGGCTCTGGGTAGGTGCTTTCCTTATTCTCTTGTACACTTAGCCATGTGACATGTGTTATATCAGTAAAAATTAAACTATATATGTATATCAATCCATCTGTACCTTTATCTTCAGAGACAGGCTTATCTAGACAGTGAAATAATATGAATGACTAAAATTCTATCATTAGGTAATTGCCAGGAGATGTATTAAAAATGGTTAAAGGATTTCAAAGTGGCTCTCTCTGAATGAAAGGACAGAAAGCTGCAGGTAGCATCCCTGATCTTCTAGGAGAGGTCACCTATCTTCTCGAATGGAGCCTCTACTTCCAGAAAGTACAAGGAGGAGCAGGAAGTCACCCTTCAAGCTACTTCTTTGTAACTCTGTATTTTCTCTGCCAATAATCTATCTGAAAGTCTAGAATTGTACCCTGTTCAGTTGTGGTATATTTTATTTCCTAGAGCAAAACATTAGTCAGAGCTCAAGGAGTTAATGCATTTCCTTCTCAGGTTGAAATGCTACCTTAATTGCATGGTGTTTATTCTTGGCATTTCCAGTCTCCTAAAGAGACAAGGTTACTTTGCAATCTCTTTGTCCTCATGTATGTGTGTGGAGTCTTGTTGAGGGGGGTAAAATGCTTCCAACTTACCACACTCAGAGAAAGAAATCATAAATCAGCAGGTCAGTCAGGTACTATTATTTCACCTTTCACGTTATTATGTTTTCAATACAATATTTCAATGGATTTTGTTCTGCATAATAATTTATCAAGAATTACCAAAACTCTTAATGAGCTCAGAGAACTTTGGCTCCAATAAAATGAAACCTTTATCACAAATTGGTTGAGCCCATAACTGCAACTTAATCATCCAATTGTACATAAGTCAAGTTGTATTTTTATTTTGTAGGAATAAGTTCCCAGGGAAAGAAAACTCATTTTAAAACTTCGGGCCATTAAGCCTTAAATGGTAAAATGTCGGTGAAATAAAAATGAACTAGGCCAAGACTTGGGAAACTTGGAACCCAGCCATTGTTCTACAAGTAACAACTTCTATGACATTGGGAAAATCTTCTAACCTTACTTGGTTTCAGTTTACAAATGTCAAAATAAGAGATAGGTCTAAATAAAGGCTTTCTAAAAATCCCTTGTAGTTCTAAAATCATATGAATTGTGGAACACTGAACTTACAGTTTTCAGTGACTACTACCATGTAGATTATATTCTTTTTTTCCTAGAAATTCTCCTCTTGCTGGAAATACCCATCAAATTGTTCATCATCAGAAATACAGAAGGAACAAGTTTTTCTCTCCTAATGACCTAGGCAAAAATTTTCAGCATTGTGTGCTCACTACATGTCAGGTATGATTCCATTTAATACTCAAACTAACCCAGTGTCAGTTATTATAATTCCCATTTAATGGATGGGAATATTGAAACCAGAGGGATTAAGCAATTTTCCTAAGATCACACTCAGATGAGGTGTGAACATGTAGAAACAGAATTCAGGTATGTCTTAATTCCAGAGAACCTGCTCTCTATCTTTATTTTTAATCATTCAATACAATTAAAATCATATTTCATACAGATAAAATTTGTCCCATACCACCTGAAGAGTCAAGCTCTTCCCTATATACCATGGAATGTACACTGGCTAGTTAAGAATACAAAAGAACAGAGATTTGTCCTTTGCTCTACCCATAGCTCTAGACAGAATCAGTGACCCAAAGCTACTACTAGTCCTGCAAATATATACCTTATGAATCAGAAACAATGACAGGGGATTAGGAAATACCAAATCTTTGCCCCCAAGAGAACACAATGAACAACAAACAATTGGAAAAGTTTGTGAGAAGGGAGAATGCAATCGATTTGTGGAATCTCTTAAGAAAATACAAACACTGAACTTTCCGTATGGGAATCATGACAAATACACATTTAAAAGAAGTAAAACATCTTTAAAAGTTCCCTCAAAAATATCTGAAGTGGATTTCATTCTAGAGCATGTTATTGGACTGACCCTATTAGATGCTAATAAGAACCTAAAATTCCATCAAGTATTATTGAAAAAGGGTAAAAAAAAAAATTAAAACTAGGACATGTTTCCCCCACTCACTCCCAAAGCTATAGAAACCCTGTCCCATACAAAGCTTCAAGATAAAAGGGAACTCGAGTCTCCAGGGACATTCAGTTTGTTGCCATAATGGAAGCTGAGTAGAGGTCACTCATTCTTTTACTTTAAAAGGTTCTGGTAACAGTGAATGAGGTCAAGATGAACCGTTGGTTTAGGATCATTATTGGAAACATAAACCACCTTATTATCCCTATTAGAAACAGGTTGATTTAATGTAAAAAAGAGATTAGTCAGAAAATAAAATTGCTAAAAGATGGGCACTGTAGCATAAGCAAAAGATTAAAGGGGAAAAAAGGTTACCTTTTAAAAAATCTAAAGATATTTTTCTCTGAAATATTTACAAATTTCATCTCACATATTAACGTGCATTAAGAGTTAGCTAGGTACAGTAAGCAGGAATGCAAAAATATTCTATTTTTTTTAAGGACAGCAAAGAAAAATATTAAAAGAAAACACTGCTGAATGGGAGAAAAAGAAGACAAACTTCTTAGTGTTGCTAAAATTGAGAGTCTCATAAAGAAACAGACAAGCTCTTGTGAGAAGATGAGATATTTTCTGGTATTATGACATGATTTTATCTGGAAAATGAACTGATTTATGACATTACAAAGAATAACAGAAAACTTTTTTGTTTCTTCTTTTAATCCTAATGAGTTACATGAATCAACCTAGAAGAAGACTATAACTCTACAAAAAGTCCTTGTAAGGAAGTAATGTAGATTTTCTCAATCCAATCACAATCATGCAATTGGAGCTACAGTTGCTTTTTAAAGAGAGAAAAACAGTTCATAAAGAATTGATCCTAAGTGATTGAACACAATTGGTGAATTTGCTAATTCTTCTGGCATTTTCTCTTTGAATATATAACTACAGAGTAAAACCTACTACCACTTTTTTCATCTGGAGTTGAAAGAAGATAGAAATAATAGGCCAAGAGAAATTTTAAATAACTTAGGTCATTAGAATACATGAATGTTTGTGCATACACAAATATGCACAAACTTGTTCATACACTTTTTAAAAATCAAATGACATATACTTCAAATGTAATAAAGATGTCTAAATCAACCTGTCCTTTAAAGAGGTCTCAGTAAAAAAATGAGAGAAATGTTGGGGAACATCATCCTCCTGTCATTTAACACAGCCATCAAGTGTGAAAATTTGTCTTGCTCTCTTACCCTGTCAATCTAATCCATCTAGCAGGTCTGTCTACCCATCTAATGCACTGCATGCCTTTACCAGCATTTGGGCCAAGCGTGTATTTATAATTGAAACCAAAAGCTTAAAGGCAGCCTTAATTGTGGGTCTAGTAACATTGCAGTCCACTATTCTACCAATAAAGGAACTGGAATATATTGTTTTCTAAAGCTCAAAGAGACAGTGGTATAAGACACGTAAGAAAATGCAATCAGGATGAACAATATACGTTGGTGTGTTTATTTCTACAAGGTCTTAAGCTCCATATTTAAGAAAGATAAAGGAAGTAGATCAAATTCAAAATATAATAGGTATCAAGTAAATTTATTCTGTAAATTCTCATGTAAGCATTGATTATGTGTGCATTGACAAAGATAAATTTTATAATACTATTTGTTATGAATTTGATTTGTCTTCCACCATAGCAGATTTTATTTTTACCCTTCTTCCTCCTTGTCAGATGATGCCAAGGAAAAGGAGGAAGGGGAAAGAAGAAAAGGGAGAGAAAACATTCTCAAAAAGAAATGTGGCAAGGATTTATACAAGCAAAAAAAAAAAAAAAAAGGATCTGTTCCACATTTTTAATCTTCTATTTCTACACATGGCCCTATAGGGGTCCTTCCCAAAACTGAACAATTTCTCAATAGACTAATTTAAATATATTGTGACTTTCTTAACTATTAAGTATTTGCAAGACTGCCCCAAATCAACAATTTATAAAATATACTTTATAAGTATGTTTTTAGTTAATGAATATACTAGAAACTGTGTAAATGAATTCTTTTCAGATCATCAGTCTTGCTCCGTACTTAATTTTTGCTTGAAACATTTCCTACTTCCCAGATTAAATATATATAACTGCTTTATTATCTTATATTTTCAATAATTAAAAACATTTTAAATGTAGATAACCTGGTACCATCAACTAAAACTATATTCAAAGTCAGCATACTTAGACTGAACATGAAATCCAACAAACAGTATTTTGTATTTTTTTTTTAAGTAGATTCCAGCCCAGCACGGAGCCCAACACAGGGCTCAGACTCACAACGATGAGATCAAGACCTGAGCCGAGATCAAGAGTCCAACACTCAAATGACTGAGCCACCCAGATGCCCCCAATGAACAGTTTGAAACCACTGAATTGAATAACCACATTCCAGAAATGATCAGACAGATAACACCACATTAGGATTTGCTGCTCATAATTACAGTTAAGGAAAGCAAAGAATCCTGGCTGGATCATCTCACTGATGTTTCTCTGTCTCTCTGAAGCTGTGACTAGCTCACAAAAATTTCAGGTGGACCAAGAACGAGTAAACTCTGATTGGGCTATATAATCCAGGGTAAAGTAATTAACTATCCCTGATCCAATTAGGTAAATGGGATAAACTCTGCTGGCAATGAAGTCTAAACATGATTAAATACACAAATGAAACAATGTAGACATGTTTGTTTCTGAAATTTACGATATTTACCTTAAAAATATGTTGGATTCTCAAGAGAGAATTTCAAAAGAAGGATGAATTTCTCTTAACATCTGCTTCCAGAAGACGATGTTACATAGGGTAGATTCAATGCTCCATGAATTAGATTCTTTTTCTTGCTGGTAATTGGAAGTATGTATTGAGCACCTACTGTGTGCCTTGATACTCCATCCATGATTTCATTAAATCCTCATAAACAACACTCTTAGGAAATAGGCTCTTTTGGAAAGGGAATTTTCAAAAGGGGAAATATTTTTGTCAAAATTCGTGCCACCTGCAAATGGGGAAAACAGGCCAGCCCTGACAACTTACTTTTTCCTTCTGTTACCAATATAGCTGCTTTCTTCCATCTTCGTTGATGCTCCTTATTATCACACATTTCCATTTAAGCAAAAGATGCGGGTTACAGAGCCCTCACTCTTAGTCTCTCCGGGCAACATGAAGGGTGAAATTCTACTTGAACACCAAATCATTCCCCTTCCCTAACCTCAACCCTTATCACACGTGGCTCTTGAACACATAGTAAAATGTCGTCTCTAACAAAACTTGCTGTACCTTTTTGCTTCGGTTTCCCTGCACATCTCTCACTGAGATCACTCACAGTCACATTTTAAACATTAAAGGACAGAGAAAATGAAACCTTTCTAACATTTCTTGGCAATAATTTCCTTTTGGTATAGGATGAAAATGACTGTCAGCTCACTCAGATCGAAGCTCCCTGACAGTAGGGGCTGTGCCAGTCACCATTCGCAAGATTTCTCATGGCCTAGGAGGTGACACGGCAGGAATTACGTAAGCCGAAAGTAATTTTTATTTTGGAGGTTATTCTAGTTAGGTCATCTAAACATTGGAAACAGGATACAGACAGATAGAAGATAGATAATAGATAATAGATAGATAGATAGATAGATAGATAATTTTTTTTAATTGGAAGTTTGCATGAAATGATGATTTCTGACCTGGATCTGTTGCTGAAGCAAATTGATTTTGTGTTGTTGCTGCAGAAGCTGCTGCTGTTGTCTTGCAATCTGTGGAGAAATTGCACATGAAAAATTTAAAAGTATATTGTAGTCCCAGGGGGCAATTACCAATGTTCTGTGGCTCCAAGTTTGATTTGACACTGATTAAGATGATGAAAATAGATGTGCCTGTACCCCTACAGTACCAGCAATTCGTCCTTAAGTAGGATCAAACAAGATATTTAGTCTTCGGAACAGTTTCTTTTGGCCTAAAACAAATGAAGCCTAAGACACTCCAACAGTGATCCGATGCCGATGGTAGAGTGTTGGAAATCCCTCTTCCTTCCGGGCAATACAGTAGCAAGGTACGGCCTCTGGCATTTTTAGCTCTTTTCTACAAAAGAAACTACAGCGTCAAGGTGGGGGGGGGTGTTGTTGCAACCTGGGAGTTTGGGGTAGCACAGAGTATTGCATTGGCAGAGGCTGTATACCTCAGCGAGGTTTTAGTATTTGCTTTTGTTTTTTTGTAAATACTGCCCTCATTTCTGCCTCCCACAAATCCCTGAAGTGCCAACTCTTCAATGCACTCCATCATGGTTTCTGTTCCCATTCTCCACTAAAATGATTCTTAATAAAAGTCGCCAATCTCATTTTTTAAATTCTTTTTTTAAGGTTTATTTATTTTAGAGGGGGAGGGAGAGAGGTAGAGAGTGGGGGGAGGGTAAAGGGATTGGGAGGGAGAGACTCCCAGGCAGACTCTGTTGCTGAGCATGGAGCCCGACACAGGGCTTGATCTCACGACCTGAGATCATGACCTGAGCCAAAATCAAGAGTCAGACGCTTAACTGACTGAGCCACCCAGGTGCCCCTCATTTTTACAATTCTAACGTGTTTTTTAGATTTCACCTTTTGTCCTTTCATCAAAATTCGACACTCGAGTTCTCTCCCCTGATCCTGAACTTTCTTCCTTGGCTTCCATGACAGCATATTTTCCAGGTTTTGCTCCACCCTCAGTCTGTTCCTTCTCAGTTACCTTCAACTGCTCTGTCTAGCCAATCAATGTCGTAGTTGTATATGGCTCAATTTTAGACTCGATTTTCCCCCGTATCCCTACTCCTGAATGTATGCCAAGTACTTATGAATTTGTTTCTCTAGCCTATTCTTTGCTTTCAGCTTCAGACCCATTTTTCCAAAGACATTCTCAAAGGTACTTCATATTCAACAAGTTCAAAACTAAACTCAATTATGGCTATTTTCATGCTTTCATTTTATCTTAGGGACATGGTTTTCAAAAAATCCATTTTTTTTTTCTCCTCAAGAAAGGTAGAAAGGAGATGACAGGAAAAGGACTATCACTCTTTTCCTTAAATCTGGTCTTTCCCTTCTGCATATCAATATTTCAGGTGATCCTTAAATCTTTTTATCAGCACCTTAAGCATTTATCAAGAAACTGACCACCTCATACCCCTCCACAATTCCTCCTGTTCTAGCCATTGTTGTCTCTTGCTGGGTTATTGTAATAGTCTCCTATTGCTCTTTCTGCTTCTGCCTTTGCTCCCTACAGCCTATAATATACCAGTATCTAGAAAGATCCTTTTAAAATATAAGTTGTGTCATGTTATTCACCTTTTTAAAATCCTCTGTCTCACGCAGAGCAGAAGCCAGTCTCCATACAATGCCTGTAAGACCCTGTATGATTTGGCCTCCTGCTACTGGTTTCACCTTCTCTTGCTTCTCCCTTTATTACCCCACTCTTGCCCCTCTCCTCTACTGTCTCCTGAAGACGCTAAGGATGCTCCTATCTCCCAAGGATATACCTGCCTCTGGGCTTTTGCACTTCCTTTGCCCTCCATCTGGAACTCTCTGTTCCTAGATAACTGATTGCTCACTCCCTCACCTCTTGCAAGTCTCTGATCAAATATCACCCTGTCGATGAGGTCTTCCCTGAGCACTCATTTTAAAAAAGCCTCTCTCTCTATCTGACACCCTCATCCCTAATTCTCTCCTTTATTTATATCCCTTATTAACATCTACTATATAGTACTTGTTTGTTTACTGTCTTTTCCTAACTGGAATTCAATACATTAGGAATTTTTGTATGTTTTGTTTTTTGCTATATCCCAGTAACTGAAATAGAACCTGGCATCGAATTGGTGCTCAATAGATATTTACGAACGAAAAAGTGTAGAATGGAGCTCAGAGTCCAGTGAAAAGGCTGGTCAATGAACATTAGCATCACTAAGGGCTGTAATGGGAATAGCAGAGTGCACAGAGTAAGTACCCCTACAATGAGTAGGGAGCTTTAGGAGGAGGGTCAGAAAAGGAGTTCTCAAGAGAAGATATACCTAACCTGAATCTTAAGGAATAAGTATTAAATGCCCTTCAGAGTTTTCCCTGTGCCCTGATGAAAAGATCAGTGACCACAAGAGTGGCGATTATGCATGTCAGCACTGCATGGTAGAGAAGATCTAGGGGAGTAAAATAGGCTCTAGAAACCTGACCTGAAGCTTTCACAAAGGGTCTTCTCTCAGGCTTGTAGGCATCATTGCTTAGCATCTTTCCAACACAGGAGAGAAATTCTGGAAGAACCTAATGATTTCTAAAATTCCAAGGATAATGTCAGAAAAAGTAAAAAATTCTAGAATCCTTTGATGATATGTGGGGAGGGCCAGAATGTGAAAGAGAAGAACGAGGACTTTGCTCTCTATTAGTGATTGCTCAGATTTTTCAGGACAAATATGCCCTTAGACCCACCAAAGTAGTGATTCTCTACAAAGAAATATCCCCATCTGACCTACACTTTCAGAAGCTCCTAGAATTTTCTAGGATTCAGATGTTTGAAAGCATTGAGAATTATGAACAAGAAAAGAGTAGTGTTTTTCTAGACCGTCACAGGTGAGCATTCTGAACACTTATTGCTGGGGTAAAGCAAGAGAAATATGGGCCATATTCAAGAACAGGCCAAATATATCTTTAAGGGAAATGATCAAGTATTTCATTAAAGATGAAAGCATCATCTTTCAAGCACAGATGAACCACCAAGTAGGGAAGAGTAAACTGAAAGGGGGTCTCTTCAAATGTAATCTGAATATTTCTTCTTTCAACTCTGCTAGTTTACGTTTTGAAAATTATTAAGAAGGTTTTGCAGGCATGTGTGGACACACAAATACCCCTGACTAAATAATGGTCTTCTTCCACTTGGGACGGTGAATGGACAGAGCCCAGAATATGGGATGGCAAAAGGAAGTTAGCCCCAGAAAAGATGTACCATGTCTATATATAAATTCACCCTATGACACCCTCTTTCTTCCCTTCCCATTGTTACCAATTTTAAGTATAGTTCTTATACATTGCCTCCATTTTCCTACTACACATTTGTCAATTCTTATGCCTCATTTCTATTACTAAAGCTCCACAGAAGCCAGAGGCTTAAAAGGCCAACAGTGAGAAACTAAATGACAAATCTAGTAGCTTTGTTCTTCTGGAATTGTTCATTTTCCTTTCTCTACCAGCTATATGCCAGTATCTCCCAAGGCTCGACCCTTACTTCCTTTCTATTTTCTAATGATATCACCGCTATTCTAATTTAGGGCTTCAAACCCGCCATTCCCCTGCATGAAATGCTCTGGCCCCAGATATTAATATGATTGTCTCTTGTATGTCATGTAGATCTGAGCTCAACTGCCAGATCCAACCACCCAATCTAAGAAACATTGCCTTGCCATACCGATCAATATTTATTAAATAATTCTATTACATTTCATCAAATAACTTATCACTGTCTAAAGTCATTTTGTTAATTCCTCTTTTCCCTTTGTTAATCATCTCTTTCTTTCCACTAGAATTCAGAGGTTCTATCTTTCTGGTTAATTGATATAGCCTCAGAAGTTAGCACAGTGCCTGGCACATAAGAAGCACTGATTATTATGTGTTGAATAAATGAATGAAACTTTTCTACCCCAGTGGTTTAAACTACTATCTCTATGTAAATAATCTAAGCAATTTAGTTCAGCCCTCTTTTCAACTGATATTTCTAGCTGTTTTTTACATACCTCCAGTTAGACAACCTGACAAGACCTCTAATTAAACATGATAAAACCACCTGCTTTCCCAAATTTGCCCTCCTCCTGACTTTACCCATCACCCAGGCTCAACATCTTTCCTCATTCTTTGCCCATGCAAAGAATTCAACTAATCATAATTTTCCCGCCTGTTTATCTTTTCTTCTCTTTTTCTGTGGTCACTTCTAACGATCTAGTTTAGAATCTCCTTATGTAATTTATTATAATAGGCATCTAACTAAACTTCCTGGGCCATAATTAATTTACTTCACTTGTTGAATCCTACTTATTCTTCAAAGCTCATACAAAAACACCTGTTGAATGAAATACTTCACGGTGTCCCTGACTGGAAATGTTCTCTTGACACATCATGATTCTATTTGGTACTTCTCTCGTGACCTATCACAATTTCACCTTGGTTATACTTACTTCCATGTTACATAGCACTAAAGCAGTTGATAAGCTTTTTCGGATCAAAGTGTTTTTGTTTGTTTGCCTCTTTTGCATTTTGCTTTTTTATTTATTTATGTGAGGTGGGAAGAAAGGCTTTTATTGGTCTTTGTGTGTCTAGGAGAGTGTCCTCTACATAGCAGGCAAAACTATGTCTATGGTCCTTTATGTGTCCCTGGCTCCTACTCACCTGTTCTTGTTGCTGTTTGGCCAGCTCCATTTGCTGGCGCTGTTTCTCGATCTGAGATGCAGCCAGTTTCTTCTGCTCATCGTGGGCAGCCAGTAGCTGCTCTCGCAGACTGGTCAGCTGATTGATCATACCCATAAGCTGCCTCTCCTTCTCAGCTAGGCTTTCAGGAGTCCCTGAAGATAACGTGGCAATAAAATATACAAGAAAAGGGAAATGAGAAGAGAGTGATTATTCAATGACAACGATTCTGTTGTACAGAGAACTATTCTAAACAGAAGGTCAACACACAAACATATGCTTACTTTCTTTCAGACTTTTAACTCCACAGTGAAAAGTGATGGCTATTCCCCCTTTACAAAATATCGGAATGAACAAATATTTTTATTGCTTTTTATGTATGGCAAGTAATAATCTATAGTTTTTAATTTTACAAGCAAATCAAAAAATGGTCGGGTGAGCATCTACTATTTTAATGTTCTATGCTGGGATGTGACAAAAATAAAAAGAAGCCTAAAGCACAGCTCCTTGCCCTAAGTAGTTTTTTATCAAATTAAAGAGGCAAGACAGAAACATGAACATTTAATAATCAAATTATTAAGAGATCAAGTTATTATTATCAGTAATATGAGTCTCCTTTTCTCAAAAAAGAATCTTGAAGAATTAGAACCAAGGAGTTTTACATTAAAAAGAGGAAAAAATCTATTAGCCAATCAAATTTTAAACAGTTTTCTCATATGCCACTCAGAGCCTTTCTTCAAAAATAGAATATAACTAGCAGGGAAAATATTCAAGATTGAGAATATAAATTCAGGCCAATATGAAATAATGAAATATGGTTGAAAAAATAAGAGATCACATTATAGCCACCAAAGATTATAGTTAAATTCAAGACTTGGAGAAGAAGTCACAGTAGTCATTCACAATAAATAACATGCTCAGGATATTTAAAACATGCTATGAATCTTCTTTGTCAGGTTAAAATACTTATTTGATACACCAAAAATGTGAGCAGTTCACTGAAACAGGAACAATATCACTTTTAATTGTTCTTTTAAAATTCACCAGATAGACAAGACCCCTATGGTAAAGTAGTCACAGCAGGAGAAAGCATACTTTTTAATTACAATTTTCACTTTAATATAGACACTAAACACTATTCTAATAATGCATTTGCCACCTGTATATGTAATTAGATAGAAGGATCTGTTATAACTCAGTCACCCTTCCCCATCCCACTGTATTTCTCTCCTAACAATTTATGCTGAAAAAGCATGTGCTTTTTAGGAAGTAGTAGCCATAGCTAGTGGCTTATAATTTTCACAGGCCCATTTGGAATGGAAATAAAGTTTCTAATGTAATTTAGATAGGCTAGAGAATAAATATCTAGAAAAGAAATTATGAGTGAATAGAAGTCAAGAATCATGCATTATACTCTTTATTATGAATACCTAGCATTATTCAGGGCAGTTGCCTAATAAATTATTGCTAACAATTTATTATACTTCAGATATTTGGATGCCATTGAACAGAAGAACACTTATTCTAAGAATAATTGTTGCAATTAGGATTCTAATAAATAATCTAAATATATACTGGGAAGTTTTTTAAAGAAAATTTCAAGTGATGGTACAATGTACATCTTCATACATCATTAGTAACAACATTTCTAGGAATACATACTAGGAAAAGTAATACATATCAGGCCTTGTAATCCTCATTATCTTCAAGGAATAATTTCACTTATAAAAATCTAGCCCAGGGTAAGCGTCCAACTCTTGATTTTGGCTTAGGTCATGATCTCAGGATTGTGAGACTGAGCCCTGCATCAGGCTTGCTGGGTGTGGAGCCTGCTTAAGATTCTCTCTCTCCCTCTCCCCTTGCCCCTCATCCCTCTTCTTCCCTCTCTAAACCAAACAAAACAAAACAAAACAAAAAACAACAACAACAAAAAAACCAAAAACAAAAAAAGTAGCCCACAAAAACTACAAGAAATAAAGATAAGTATTTAAAAATGTTTTAAATGAAATATTAGGAACAATCTCAATATCAAGTGGGAATACTCAAATAATTACAGAACATCCAGATTGTAGAGTATTTTTTACCCATGAAAAAACTGTCTTTTAAGAATATTTAATGGTATGGGAACTTGTACATGATACAAAGTTAGGTGAAAAAACTGGGTAGAAATGAAACATTTGTGAAAAGGCAACCTACTGAATGGGAGAAAATTATATATCTGATAAAAGGTTAATATCCAAAATAAATAAAGAACTTACACAACTCAACAGCAAGCAAAGCAAAACAAAACAAAACAAAAAACAAAAAAGTAAATAAAATTCAATCCAATTAAAAAATGGGCAGAGAATATAAATATTTTTCCAAAGAAGACATACAGAAGGCCAGCAGGTGCATGAAGAGATTCTCAGCGTCATTGATCATCAGGGAAATGCAATTCAAAATCACAATAAGATCTCACCTCATACCTGACAGAATGGCTATTAACTAAAAAGAGAAGAAATAACAAGCATTGGCAAGAATGTGGAAAAAACGGGACTTTAGTGCACTGTTGGTGGGAATGTAAATTGGTGCAGCTATTATGGCCAATAGTATGAATGCTTCTCAAAAAATTAAAAATAGAACTATCATACGATCTAGAAATTCCACTTCTGGGTATTTATTCAAAGAAAATGAACACACTGACTTGAAAAGATATATGAACCCCTGTGTACAGCAGCATTTTTTACAATAGCCATGATATAAAAACAATCTACATCCACTGATGGATGAATGGATAAAGAAGATGTAGTGTACACACACACACTGGAATATCATACAGTGATTAAAAAAAAGAATAAAACCTTGCCATTTGTGACAATACAAATAGACCTTATGGGCATCATACCAAGTGAAGTAAGTCAGACAGACAAAGACAAACACCTTATGATCCCAATTATATGTGGTACCTGAAAAAAAAAAAAAAAGAAACAAACAAAAATCCAATCTCACAAATTCAGGAACAGATTGGTAGTTGCTAGAAGTAGGGATAAAGGGTGGGTGAAATAGGTGAAAGCAGTCGAAAAGTACAAACTTCCAGTTATAAAATAAATAAGTCATGGGGATGTCATGTATAGCATGGTGACTATAGTTAATAATACTGTACTACTGCTTATTGGACATTTGCTAAGAAAGTAAATTTTTAAAAGTTCTCATCACAAGAAAAATATTCTGGAACTGTGTATGGTGATGGATGTTAATCAGACTTATTGTTATTACTTCACAATATACACAAATACTGAATCATTATGTTGTACCCCTGAAACTAATATAATATTGTATGTTGATTATACTTCAATTAAAAAAAAAGGAAAGAAAACATTTGTATAAAAATCTCAATGTACGCACATATCTACATTTATAGAAAAAAACTGGAAGAAAATTTATCTGTGCATTAACAGTGGCTATTTTTATATTTTTAAATAAAAATTTCTACAATTTTATTATTATTTACATGCTTAGAAAAATATATTTCATGTATAATATGTGGAAATATAACTAAAAAGTTTAAGGTGACATTATCCATTTACATAACTGGTGTAATACCAATGTGTAAAGAAATATACTTGTTTGTTGATGAGTATAAGCAAATATCATTTTGGCATTCAGTATATGAAAGATTAACAAAATCCTTTTGTCTTCACTTATTTATATTTCAATGATTCTCAGATACACACTTTGTATATTTAAAACTCTATGAGTTTTACAATGAATACTGTCTCAGAGTCAATGAAATATTAAGGTTTATGCCAACCCTGAGTTTGTCCTCCAGCCCTAGTCACTCACTTATAGATGCAGAACAGATATCTCTCAGTGTAGATCTCGGTTTTAAAATTCAACATGTATAAGGTGGGGCTCTGCATTTTTCTCATTTTTTAAAGCATTATCCCTCAATCAACATTCTAAGTTAGAAATATTAACATCATCCTCAATTCTCTTCTCAACTACCCATCCTCCTGTATGCATTATATCAACAAATCATGATAATTTTTTTCTCAAAATAGCTTTGTTTTAATTTTAATTAGTCAAATGTATTTCTGCAATATTATTATGTTCACATGAGTAAATAATCAGTAATTATAAAAGGGTATACAGTGAAAGATCTCCTCTGAATACTGTTCCTTCAGAGGTAACTACAATTATTATTATCATACTCTTGTAAACGCAGATTCAAGCATGTATCAGAATATTTCTGTACTAGTTTATCAGAGCTGCTGTAACCAAGTACCACAGATTGGTTGGCTTAAACAACAGAAATCTATATTTATTGGCTAGTCCAAGACTAAGGTGTCAGCAGGTGGTTCCTCCTGAGGGCTATGAGGGAAGGAGCTGTTCCAGACCTTTCTCCTTGGCTTGTAGATGGCTATCTCCTTTCTGTGTCTTCATGTCATCACTCTCTATACATGTCTAAATTACCTCTTCTTATAAACACAGCAGTCATATTGGATTAGGATCCACCCTAATGGCCTCATTTTAATTTAATTACCTCTATACAGACCTTATTTCCAAGTACAGTCATATTCTGAGGTACTAAAAGTTAGAACTTGAACATATGAATTTTTAGAGGGGCACAATTCAACACACAACAATTTTCTTTACACAAAGGACACCATAACATAAATGCTGTTTTAGAGTATGTAGGGAGAGCTCTTGTTCCAGCCTCCCTTCCTCATCTCCACTGACATTTTTCATCTTTTCATGAATTGTTGTAGCAATGCGGGGCCCGAACTCACAACCCTGAGATCAAGACCTGAGCTGAGATCAAGAGTTGGACGCTCAACGGACTGAGACACTCAGGCACCTGTGTAGCCTTTAATAGAACTTCCTGTCACTAATTTTTCTCTCTAGAAGTCTATCCTCAAACTGGTACCAAAATTATCTTCCTAGAAAAACAAATCTACTCATGTAACTACTGTTTAAACACCTCCACTTGTTCCTCATTGTCTTTGGAATAATATGTCAATTCATTCTTAAGAATGAATAAGGTCCTTCTAATTATGATCCAAACTTCTCACTTCCTTTGTTCATCTTAAATTCTAGCCACAATGACTTTTCTACCATCCTCTACAAAGGACACCACCCTTCACAAGTGTCTTGCTTGACCATTCCCTCTCTAAACATTCATTCTTCATGTTCCAGGTCATGTGTCTTGTTCTTTAAGACTCTTATCCTGACTCTCACTGATAACAGTTGCTCTCTTCTTTTTGAACCCACATAGTGAATATCTTTATTATACTATTTAATCATTATATTATAAATCTTATTTTCACATTTGTTTCCTGAAGTCAGCAGAGATAGCTGTGACAGCAACAGTTGTAAATTACTACACTCATTACCTACTAGAAGACCAGCATATAGCAAATTATCTAAAATTTTAATGAGTAAGTCACTTCCCTTTAAACCACTCTCAGGTTTAGGAATGCCGCATAGCCAAGAGAAATGAGGTGATGTATTATCTTACATGAATTACACAGAGGTTCTGGTTTTGGCTTAAGAGAGTTGAGCCAAGAAACAAGCTTTTGCAAAAGAAATTTTCCCCACTTTTATAAAAGTACTAAATTAAGATGGAGTAAGCTGTAGAGCTTCATCTCTAAATTATCATGGTCTTCATAATAATTATCTCCCAGTACATGGGGAGGGTCCAACAAGTGGTCTATGAATGTTGGAGAAACTAAGAGTCACAAAATATCCTATACTTTAAGAGTGTGTGTGTGTGTGTGTGTGTGTGTGTGTGTGTGTAAACAACATCACTGGAAAATCCAGAGGCCTCCCAAACAAAAAGAGGAGCTACTATTTCTTCACTTGGATTTAGATTTTTAAGCACCATACAAGTATAGAACACTACAGGGGCACAATCCCGTATCCGTGGCCTAGTTCAACCAGATTCAGATAGCTAATGTTATGAGTTCATGTTTGTTATGTGTCACTGATAGTAATTTATTTTTCATGTTTCATTTCTTTGCACTCTTAAGTGTTTTAATCTATGCTAGTCCTGCTTCGATTCCCTTGGAATCTAATAACTATAGGCATGGTAATCATTTGAGTGATTGTTATAGTCCTATAGGTTCCAAAGAAGTACAGGTTAGAATATTCCTTAGTGTAATGTAACACAAGTCATGAAGGAAGGGAACCAGTTTCAGTCATCCCCCTCTCAGCAAGAGATATCACCATCCATATATTGTTATATTTTTTCATCTTCCTCATTTTCCATATCTAATTTGTTGGGAATTCTATCAACCCTAGAACATATAAATTAGCCCTTGAGTCTCTATTTCCAGTACAATCTCTTAATCCAAGCCATCATAATATCTTGCTTTCACTACTACAATTGTTTTCTAACCATTCTACCTGTTTCCACTTCTTCTTCTGCTAGAAGCTATTCTCCAAGCAAAAGTTCGGAGTGATCCATTTAGAAAAGTAAATCAGATCATGTCACACACCTGTATAAAATCATTTCACAGCTTTACACTGCACAGAGAATGAAATCTAAACTCCGTACCCTAACAAAGCCCTGAATGATCTAGATCTTACCTTCTCTGGCATCATCTCTTCCATTTCTCTTTTGTAAAAATGCTTCAGTCACATGGCCTTCTTTGTCTTCCAATACCAATACACAAACTTCAATTTTGTTCAAGACCATTTTTTAAAGTTTCTCCCATATTAAGATCTTTGTGCTCCAACTATTTCCCATGGAAAAGTCTTGTCCTAGATCAAGATTTCTCAGTCTTGGCACTGCTGATATTTTGGACTACACAGTTCCTTTTCTGGGGACTGTGTTGTGTAGCATCTCTGGCTAGATGCTAGTAGCACTTCCCACCTAGTTATAACAACCAAAAATGTTTCCAGACAATGCCATATTTCCCCTGGTAGAGAACCACTTCAAATGATGGACTTTTCTCTTTCATTCCTTTTGCATATACCCACAGAGTTCCTTCTATGTCCCTCACATTATTCTAGATGTTGGGGATACCACAGTGTCTAAGCCAGACAAAAATGTCTCTGCTTCAGAGAGCTTACATTTAAATGGGAAAGATAATAAACTATCAGATCCAACCAGATAGTAATTTAAATGCCAACTCCTCAGACTGCCTCCCTTGAACAATGAAATTAAGGAAGCCACTGTCTCACTTATGGTCGCATCATTTAATTTTTATTCTGTTCACAGTAGTTAACACCATATGTTGTATTTTATTAACATAGTCATTTATTTATTGAATCTTCCATAGAATGTAAGCTTTATGACAGCAGAATACTAGTTTGTTTTGTTCAATGCTGGATTCCCAGCATCTACAGAGTAATGCCTAGCACAAGGTAGACATCCCATCACTACTTGTTAAACGAATAAAGTAAACTTCATAGGAACATAAAAAAGTCCTTGATTGACTGATAATGTACAATTCTATGCAAAAGGAAAACCCTCATCAGGATTACTCATATTGAAAATAGTCTTGAACATATTTAAAATAATAATAAAGGAGTGAGGAAGCTGACATTTCCCCAATATTGTTTTATTCCACTCAAATGAAACAGATAAATGACTTGAAATTAAATGATCAAAATCAAAGTAAATTGCTAGGAGTTATTATCCAAATAAAGGAAATGTAAGAGTAAACTCATTCAAGAAGGACAAAGGCCTAGAATTTTGACACTAAAAGTAAACTGGGGATTATGTTTTTCCTTCAAAAAACTTACCAGAAATTTAATTCTTTGTTACATAGCAATGGTCAGTCTTTGCCAGGGTTTGTTTGTTTGTTTTCTCTTTAATAATTGGTGTTACTTAGACTATAAGTGTTATAATTTGGATAGGACTTTACTTGTTTTGATTTTTTAAATGGAAATATTGTTGCTCTCAACTGGTACTCCACTTGAAGAATCTAAAAATCATTTGTTGTCCTGCCTTTAAAAATTCTGCTAATGAGAGGCTCATGACACTGTAAGCTTTAAAAAAAAGGCAGAAATCCATCTACTCTACTTGCTACCATTATATCTCCAGAACACAGCACATGGCAAGACAGCAATATTTGTTGAATGAACTAAAAATATAAGGAATAAAAACTAACTGAAGTTGGTCTGAATGTACAGCTAAAGCTTCTTTCAGTGGCATTCTTACTGAACAAGAGAGAAAAGGCAGACTCCCTCATCAAAGGTATTAGTGGCATCATCCAATTCATTCAAGGTGTGTTTGTTAGGTTATCTAACTTATAAACATCTACGAATTGGTCTTTTTCATTAAGAACAAATTTAATCAAACTTTGATAAAATTTAGCTGCCTACCCTCTACTGCTATATAAATACCCCGAGACGTTGGAATCAATTAAAATTATATAAGGAATACTATTATTTATTACATGACAGACTAAAATAATTGATATTCTATTATACACTGCCAATACTATACATACTCCTACCTTATAGATTTCTATAATCGTTTTGAAAAAAACAGTGGCTTTTGTGTTTTTGCTTCAAGATCCTAAAAAGAGGCCTTTGGCTTGGAATTAAATATATCTACTATAGGAAGCTTTCGGTTTTATAGACAACTGACAATGAAGTGGAACACTTCACAAGTAGCTATGATCTTAACCACTGTTACCCTATGGTGGATGCTCTGCTTCTGAGATATTATAAAAAAGATGTGTGTATTATAACTTTCATAATGAAAGCAAGGGTTGTTCTTGCTCCTTCTTTTTTTTTTAACTCTATACTATTTCTTATTACAAATATTTACCTTTAATGGAAATTATAATTTTACAAACTCTTCCCAAGATTATTCCATTTACCTCCTTAGATACTGTATTTAAAATGTAAAAAAACAGTTGTCGTTTTTTTTGTTTAAATCATGTCAACTTTGCCACATTTACAGACTTTAATTTGGTCAATAATAATCTTCTCAAAACATGGCATTTTTAAATTGTCATCCATTCATCAAGTACAAACTGGGTCCCAAACTCTGGGCCAAGAGTAAAGTAGGTAGTATACAAGGGAAAGGTAAGTATGTAAATAAGCTAACGATACAAAACAGTGTGGGTGTGCTAAGGGACAGATCTAAGCATAAAATAGAATAGAATAGAATGAGTGCATCTCAGACGGCACTGCATCCAGCTGTGTTGGGTCTGGAAATGTTTTCAAGTTTTAAAGGATTTTAGAGATCATCCATTCCAGCTTTACCGAGGAGAGACTGCCAAGCATCATGCAAAGAGCACAGGCTTTGAAGACAGGCGGGATTAGGTTCACATCTTGACTCTGTCACAACTAAAGTATGTGGTTTTGGATAATTAATCTCTCTCTCCTCTCTCTCTCCACTTCTTACTATGTAAATTGGGAATAAAATGACTCTGTTACAATAATTTTGTAAGGAAAATGTTTACAAGGTGCCTGTACATAAATGGGCATGTAATCAATAGTCATCTGCAAGTGTTTTTAAATGAGTAGATGAGGCAATAAACCAAAAGAGTTGAACTGATTTCCACAAGTCCTTGGAAGAATCACGGCAACATGACATCAGGTTATTTTTTACTACACCTTGCTTCTCTAGCAAGAAAAATGGTTGTTTAAAAGAGGAGAGGGTTTTAGGTTAATTCCATCATCTAATAATCTGGATAGTGCAAGCTTTGGAGTCCATGTCTACAAGAAAAAAAATGGTTTTTAAATTATTTCAATTTTAGAATCTTCACATCCCTTGCACAAATGAATACTCATTACATGAATGAATATATTTTTAAATGAGAAAAAAATGTTGAGGAAAGCATATTTTTATTTTCAAATACAGATTCAGATTTAATATGTAAGAGTATCTGTTTAAAACATGCATTACTGGGGTGCCTGGGCGGCTCAGTTGGTTAAGCATCTGACTCTTGGTTGAAGATTATCTCCCTTTGCCCGTCTCCCTACTTTTTCTCTCTCTTTCTCAAAAAAAATAAATAAATCTTTAAAAAATTTAAAAATAATAAAACATGCATTATCAAGTACCTTCTTTGAAAGGTATATAAAACTTCTTTTTTTTATAATATTTTTTTATTATGTTATGTTAGTCACCATACAGTACATCCCTAGTTTTTGATGTAATGTTCTATGATTCATTACTTATGTATAAGACCCAGTGCTCCATGCAATACGTGCCCTTCTTAATACCCATCACCGGCCTATCCCAATCCCCCACCCCCTTCCCCTCTGAAGCTCTCAGTTTGTTTCCCAGAGTCCATAGTCTCTCATGGTTCACTCCCCCTTCTGTTTACCCCCCCCCTTCATTCTTCCCTTCCTTCTCCTACTGATCTTCCTATTTCTTATGTTCCATAAAGGAGTGAAACCATATAATTGTCTTTTTTTGCTTGACTTATTTCACTTAGCATTATCTCCTCCAGTCCCGTCCATGTTGCTGCAAATGTTGTGAAATCGTTCTTTTTGATGGCTGAGTAATATTCCATTGTATATATGGACCACATCTTCTTAATCCAGTCATCTGTTGAAGGACATCTCGGCTCCTTCCACAATTTAGCTATTGTGGACAATGCTGCTATGAACACTGGGATGCATATGACCCTTCTCGTCACTATGTCTGTATCTTTGGGGTAAATACCCAGTAGTGCAGTTGCTGGATCATAGGGTAGCTCTATTTTTAACTTTTTAAGGGACATCCACACTGTTTTCCAAAGTGGCTGTACCAACTTGCATTCCCATCAACAGTGTAAGAGGGATCCCCTTTCTCCACAACCTCTCCAACATTTGTTGTTTCCTGCCTTGTCAATTTTTGTCATTCTAACTGGCATAAGGTGGTATCTCAATGTGGTTTTGATTTGAATTTCCCTGATGGCTAATTAGAAAGGTATATAAAACTTCTTAATTCATCAATACAGAAATCAATGAGATCCAGTGTCTAACCATTCTCTTTCCATCACTTGCTGTGTTTATACACTGGCATAAAGCCTCTGGCATTCTGGGACAGAGCAAGTCACTGATGTGCAGAAAACATAAAGTCACTTTTTTGCTTTTACAGACCTTATTTTAAACTTATTTTAAAAACTTATATGCTGTGGACGAGTAGTCTTTCTCTGGTTCTCACAAAGTAGTTTTTTAAAAAAGTGAACACATTACTCATAAGCAATTACAGAGGAACTATAAGACAAGCTTAGTAGATTAAAAACATTAAGCATCACTTTATCTAGAAGTAAATGGCTATATGTTTTGTACCTTCTTCACTTCCATTGAACTCTTGCATTGAACAAATTTCAGATGCAACAGTTCCCTCAAAAAATAATCAACATTTTCAACCCCTTTATAAAAATGTGCAGACATATCTTTTAGGCTAATGTACAAATGAAATAAGTCACAAAGTTATTATTAGCAAAGCATGTGATTCTTAAATAGTTTTTTTTTTATTTTAAAAGAAAGGGTTAAAAACAACTTTCGAGGTAATAAAAAGCCTTACATATCTAAACTGGGATTTTAGTTTCCATGTTTTAAATTTAAAAATTCTAAGGATCCCTTACTCAATTTATTACATGGGATCTGATTCTTATTCCATGTCTGCTTGTTTACAAATTGTCTAATATTATTTAAACAGAATTATCTCTTTCAAGCCACATACTGAATCCACATATCTCTTTTATCTCAAAATGTTATGTCACCTAACAGAGGATCCACTTTAACCCACATGTTGAATCTAAATAGCATGTATTTATCATGAGTTCTAAGAGGCCAAAGTATCACTGAATAGGTTATTTCCTTGAATCTATTACTGGCATTCTAGAGCTGTCGGGTGTTTGCCTTTATGTTCCATCTTCTAGAAAGAACAAAATTATAGCTTTCAAAAGAGCCAATTTTTTATTATACCAACTGCAGCTGGCATTTTTCTTAATACCAGATACAACACTTTTCTGGCCTAAATTAATGCATTCTGAGCAGGGTGAGAAAGGGTCTACCAGGGATACCAATGGGAAAGAAACCAGGCTCTGAAGAATTCTTTATACAAGGCAGGTGGAGAAACTGATTTGGGCTTATCTGAGGGACCTAGACAGAAAACCTCTCAGACAACGCCCTGCTTTTCTAATTCTACAAAAAAAAAAAAAAAAAATTAAGTCCGTAAAATACGAGTTCTGCAATGACTTATTGAAAAGCAAATGATCTGTTTAGATGAGTCAAAGCTGCCACGGATCCCCAGATACTGTGCTCAGGTGAAGTGCCAATGCAGTGACCTTCGGTGTAATGGAATTTCATGCTAGCTAAAACAACGTGTGACAGTCCCGGCTGCCAACGGGAGTGCAGGCAATGTTCTGTCCCCTCTCAGTAACTATGAGGCTCTAAGAGGTATTTCTTCACCTTTCACACAACCGTTACTCAGTGCTCCTGCTATAGATAACAACAAAAAACTCTCTAAGCTGACCAGTTGCACGAGATAGCTGACTGGAGAAGAAGAAATAAATAATTTCTTCAGGCAGCTAATCAGTGGATACACATATCATTGACTGTTGGCCAAGCTTTTCAGTCAAACCATTTCGTTCTGCAAAACTGGATCTAGTGTCCGTTCTGTATATTTTTTAGAGGGTTGTTTCGAATGTAACTTTAAAACCTAATTACTTCATATTTCCAAAGTACCAGACCATAAAATGGTATCAGTTCCAACAGGTAAAATAATCTAACATGAAAAATAATTTTATGCTCTCAGAAGTGGGTGACCTTTACTAACCCACATTGTTTCTTGAAAAATGAGATTGACTTTAAGTGGGTATAACAACTATTTATGGATAGCTAAAATATCCAAGCCAAATGCTATTTATTTCCCCTATTTTTAAAAGTTTATCATTTTAACTTTTTAAACAGTAATACCAAGAAACACTTCTTTGAACTTTGCCAAGCTGTAATATTAACCTTTGTCCAAATGCCCCAAAATTAATTCACGTGCAGCAACTTGAGGCCAGCGCTTAGGAACTGAGCTCTGTTCTCACTTGGCTATAGTTTTAGATATTCAAGACGCACACACGCACACACACACACACGCACACACTCATTCACTCACATGTTTTCTGGAACCAATTAAAAGTTAAATGAAAACTGACCTGTAGAAAACAGAGGAGAAAAAGTTTCGATAGACAAGACTTGGTAAATACTGTAAAGGCTGTAAATGTGCTAACATATGCAGAGCGTCTATTAAATATATCATTCTAAATTATCATTAATCATCTAATAGTTGAATAAGTTCATATTTCCAGATTAAAAAAAGCTCACACTTATTCTTCCCTATCTCTACCCAAAACAGTGTGCACATACACAAGACTTACACCTTTATTTGCTTCATTAAAAAAAAATAAGGCTGCCAAACAGCTAAGCCATTGTTCTCACATAACTTCTTCTGAGGTGGCATGCAAACCGCATTCCTGGGCATGGCATAATCATAGTGTCTGACCCCCCAAGAACCATTAAGTCAAATTTATTTACCCCCAGAGGGCTACACACTATTGTATCCTTTCCACTTTCTAGCCACCTATGAACAATGGAGAGTAATTGCAACTGTCACGGGCAGTCAGTAAGAAAAGTAAGCCCGGGTTATTTTCCCAGTTTTCTGCCAAACCTATCCAAGCACCTAATAACCATGCCTCCAACAGAAGAAAGATCCACAGTTGCTTTTTAAATGCATCAGAAAACAGCTTTTTGAACAGAACCAGAGGACAATAACCAAACTTAGGCTCTGAATGTGAAGCTTAAAAAACTCAAAATTAAAGACGGAACTTCTTTTGACTGTACTACAGCTTCCTGAACTAACCCCACGGGCAAGCCTGAAAGAGAGCGGAGCTGCTTTCCTCCAAGCTTATCATCACTGCTGTGGCTGCTTTTAAGTCTGACTTGTGAAGAAAACGAGGGAGGGAAAAATGTTTGTCCTCCAATGGAATGAGATCACAAGGCTTGGAACAGGCGGTCTTCTCTGCTCTACTCTCAGTTATCACCCAGGTCAGAGGAGAATAAAGAACCTTGGAGAGAACACATCCTCTATCTCGGGTGCAAATGGGTTAAAAATCCAACATAATAATATAAAGGATCTGCTGCCTCGGAAGAGAAATTTCTCTGTTCTCTTTAAACTTGGTCTTCAAGGTCTTTAAGGCATATAAATTATTATCTGTTTGAATTTGATTCCATTATAGATTTTGGTTACTGAATGTGTTGATTAGCACCCATTCATTCTCTCATCACCAAGGTATACTTAATCATAACCTGAATATATATAAACTTCAAATAGAATGGATGAAAAGTGAAATATTCAGTCCAGCATTTTCTGGAAGTTTCCAAATGCTGAGATGCTAGTGTCCTGCCTTTCTGCAGGATGCTCCAACGTAGTAGAGCCGTAAGAAAGACGGTTGCCTTTTCCCTTGGGAAAACACGTGCACATACATACATATGCAAGAAAGTTATTTATACACGTATTTCTACATGTATATTAATATAAATCTGGTGATATTTTAAATATATTCAGCTTCTACCAAAAAATATAGAGTAATACATAACTAAATATTTTAATATTGATGAATAAGTATTTTTTTCTCAAAATTAATACTTTAGAACTCAGAATCTAAGTGTACTATTGGCAACAAATAGAAAACCAGAGATTGCCTACTTCGCTTTGAGAAAAGACACTTTAAAATTAACTGAAATGACCATTTGATTCTATTTTTATATGAGAAATTCAGCCCTCTCTCACTGTTATTAGTAAAAGTTAATTAAGATATGAATATTCAGTACCATGAAGTCCATATAGACTTTTTCTTTTAGTTGTATGTAATGTCCGATTCAAATAAAACCAAACCAAAAATGTTGCTCTTGTTAGTAAAAAACAACCTTTTACTCAGCTTTCTCCATTCGTCATTTCTGGTTTTAAATGTAGGTTATGTACACCCACACTTCTAATATGTAGAATGTATAAAACCATCTCATAATAGGCAGTTTTTAACCCTGATATAAATACATCCCTACTTACAAGGTAAATCATTTAATTTTTTTTTAAATGATGAAAACCAAAGCCTTTTGAAGATACAGTGGGGTTATTCTGTTAAAATGGCATTCCATTTCTCTGATAAGGCACAAACAAAGAGAAAATAAGAACCCTGATACATCCACTTTCAAGCTAGAAAGAAGAAACACCAAAGACAGAGAATGTATGAGGCAGGAGGGGATGGGGGGAGAAGCACTGTATCACCATTATATTTCAAAATATAAACTTCATTTTCATACATTTTGGATCAAAATAATTACAAATATATTACCTTTTATTTCACCGAAGTTCCCTGATCCCATTGCAAGAAGTTTGTCTTTCCAGTCCTTTGAGAGTAGCTTTTCAATACTGGGGGTTTCTAAGTAAAGAAAAAAAAAAAAAAACGTAAGCAAATCAACATGACTATCTTTACAGTGCAGCTCATTAAAAGTCTATCTGCTAAAAATAAGGCCATCCCTATCCGGGCCCCAGTTCATAATGACTTCATCAACGAACTGATAACAGGGGGGGAAAAAAAGAATGTGTTTTGTCACCTGCTGTTTCAAAATCATTAGCTTTTTCCTCTTGCGGAACAAAGCTGTACTAATTCTTTATGACAATGGGTACATATAAACCTGCAGTTCATTGTTTTTCAATTTGGTGAACAAATTCCTGCTATAATAGATGCTTGTCAATTTCGGGGTGTTAGTCTGCAGTCAAAAAATAATTATGTTGATAAAATGCAGAGCAAAAAAAAGGCAAAGAATTAGCTCTTAAATCTGCTACATGTAATTATATCCCTCTGTGTGTTTACAATTACATCCACTTTATAATATGTGTTTAACATCGTATGGTGGTAAGCACACTGTGGAAAGATTTGCCAGTACCGTGAACACTAAAAAAAAAAAAAAAAAAAAAAAAAAAAGTTGGTATAAAAGAAGCTTTACAAAGATTGCAAAATCTAGAAAAGTGAGTAATGCCTATAATGGAAACCTATTATTTGCTTATTTCAGATTTGTCTCACATTCTTTTAAAATGCCCAGTATTGAGACAGGGCACATATATTTTAAAGAAGAAGGTTATGCTTTAGTCTGATATTTGTTTCTCTATAACACATGTTTTTTGACCTCTTCTTTTGTGTTGAATTTTAATGTATAAGTAAACATAAATGCTAATAAAACTCCCAAACATTAAACTCAATTCCAAACAATGTAATTGTATATTCTTGTCAGCATTTAGATGGGTACACAATTACAATGGCTTTCAATCCCACGATTAGCACTGCATTCAGTTAGAAAATGGAGTGTACTAAAAGATAAGTGTCCCAGTATGCTCCATCTAAATAACAATACCCACACTTATTATCTGGATCTAAGACATACACTGCCATTCTCCACATTGGTGTTTATGTGTATTTGTGTTTGTTCAGACATTTGTTTACCCCCTACTAGGAGCATAAAGGGAGTACATGTTAACTTATCAAAGGGACCGTCTGGCCTAGAGACCATAAGATTATTAGAAACTGGTTTGTTTTCCCCACAGTAAAATGCGTTTTAAGGCATCATCATCATCTTTGGCTAATGCTATCTACTTCTCTCAGGTCTCTGTCTTACAGCCATTGGCTGTCAGAGTCACAAAGTCTGTGTGGAGTTTTCGACAAAGTGGAGGTGAAATTTCCTTGGAAAAACCATAACAATACGGAATGCTTTTTTTTTGTTTGTTTTTTCAGATGTCAAAAACTTCTGGAAAAGAAAATGGTGAAAAGCTCTGAATGATCACTGCTTTACACAGTCTATAGTCTATACATATGTTGTATGTGTATATATACATACACACACACACGCACACACGCACCTACCACAATTACTGTGTACACATTTACTATGGAATTTACTATGGAATGTGTAAGATGTATTTTTTTTCCTTTGTAACAAGATATCTCCATTTCTTACATTTTAAGGAAGACCGATCCTAAGAAATTACTTTTACCTTTTCTTAAAATATACCTCTTTCTGTACTATAGTTGTTTTGAAAATGGTAATGACAATTCTGAGTAATAAAATCGCTTAAATCTCTTCTCACCGTAATCAATATTTCTGTTCATTGAGGCTTTCAAAGTAACTTTAAAATACTTCTGCACGGATTTCCAATGTTACTACATTCCCAATAAACACTCCATGAGCAAAATCATTTTTTAAACCTTATCAGAGTAGGTCAAACAAACACCACTGTTTCTTTTTTCCAGCACTCCACAAAAATTCTTGAGTAGCATGTAAACAGGGCACAGCCAATACGGTATTTGCAATAGAGTACTGTCAGTCATTAAAAGCTAACAAACCTT